>NC_141389.1:3564622-4164622 GCF_017979445.1 Akebia trifoliata | reverse complement strand
CTCTATCTTGATGAAATAGCATCTATGGTCTCGTACACACATCCACGTCCACAATGTGTGAAACGATGCCAATTTTAAAGTCAATTCAGCATTTTCAAAATAAAATAGAGTAATGCTGGGGTGACATTGGGATTTACTGAGATTCTCAGATTTCTGGCGTGGATATGCGCACAAAACTGTAGAAATTTTTTTTACTTGTATCTCGAGGAAACATACCTATGGCTATCACATCAACACAGTGAGAATCAGTGAAAAACAACGTCCCCCGGGATTTTCCAATAAAATATCTATCCAACTCAACTCCATGCGTGTGAAACTTTCCAGGGAACATTCAAAAGAGTTCTATGAATTTGGCACATGACCGGTTCCAATCTCCAAAAGGCATCTTCCCTCCATTTAACCCATTAATATGACTATCCTTGGGCTCACCTTGGGGCATCCAAAAACATGATCCGGAGCATTAGTGTTGTAGTGGACAAATTTCCATAAATTTGAAAATACTTATTCTAATAAACAAAAATTATTTTTCACCTTTGAATTTCAATTTTAAGTTTAGGAGTCACAAGGAAGTTCGGTAACCATCCATTTTCAAAACCATGGATCAAACTCAAAATTATTTTTTATTTTTTTTTTTCATCTGAATTTTTGGATGAAGCTTAGAGGGCTGTGGTGTTGGACTGCCGATGTGGTAATCCATTTGAGCCAAAGGACCCTTAGTAAGCCTTAAATCTTACTATGTTAATAAGGAAAGTGTGCCCCTTTTTCAATTCAAAATCTCGTTATTTTAATTGACGGTGATTAGATTTGTATTTAATAAGTTAATAGTATAATAAGTGCTTTAAAAGAAAATAAGGTAAGGGTTGGCTAAAAAATGTCTGACCAAATCCTCTAATAGGATTGCGTGGCCACGCTCCATAAACAACTTGTGTCTAGGGGTGTCAATGGATAGTTGAAATCCGAATTCGAATTCGAAAAATTGGATAATCTGAAATTTTCGGATATCGGATTCGGATTCGGATGTCATTTTTACATTCGAATGCGTTTCGGATACGAATTTGGATATTGTGATATCCGATTCGATAATATCCGCTCCAAAAATAATACATATATTATGTATTTATGTTTTACAACAAAACTTTATATATGCAAATATATGATGTTATATATTCGTGTCATACAACAAAACCTATTTTCAAATCTTTTATCTTCTCAAACCCACCTCAACACAAACAGGACTTTAATGGCGGGTTTCCGCTTTGATCGAACTCTGTGACTACGGTTTTCTCCGGCCGGCGAGCCTCAAGTATTCTCTCTCTCTCTCTCTCTCTCTCTCTCTCTCTCTCTCTCTCTCTCTCTCTCTCTCTCTCTCTCTCTCTCCGATCTAGTCAATGGGAGTGATTTTTTTGAAGGAAATATATGGGTTTCACTTCAAATATGCGAACTCCGACATGTCTACTCCGGCCGGCGAGCATCCAGGTATAAACTCTCTCTCTCTCTCTCTCTCTCTCTCTCTCTCTCTCTCTCTACGATCTGAATCCGTCGGAGTTTTCAGATGAAATCTGTGAATTTCGACTGTGCAAACTTCGATCGGATCGGACATTATCGGATATCCGATATATTTTTCGAATTCGAATTCGAATGTTTATTAGAGATATCCGATCGGATTCGAATTCGAATTCGGAGAGTATTTTTTTTTTCGGATTCGAATTCGGATATAGCAGTATCCGATCGGATAGCTATCCGTTGACAGCCCTACTTGTGTCTCATAAAAATCGCACTTTAATCATGAGGTGCCTAACATTTAGGTGGTTCTTAACCGGCATTAATATTTAGGTGCCTAACATTTAGCTATTCAAGAGTACCTAGCATTCATTGGGTGGCTATTAATTTGGAGAACAAGAAGATGCCTAGATTTAGGATTTTCTAGATGTAGTATTTATAAGTGTTTTATTATAAGTATATCAAAAGAATCCTATACGAAGAAAAAAAAAAAATCTAATATCTTTGACTTTTGTGGGAAGGGGTAGTTGTGAGATTAACTCTAGCTTTTCGTTTTTGACTTCAACACCCCTTTGAGAAATAGTGTGGCAAAATAAAGTGCCTAAATCTTCTATAAAATAACATTTTTTCTAGTTAAGAACTAAATTCTTCACTTTACATCATACTAAGACCAATGATAAATGGTGTAAGCACTCTTCAAAATTATACCCAAAATTAAAAAATCATCTATAAATACTTCAAGAAATCTCTTAACCATATTTGAGAAGATACTCAAGATGTATCGTTGAAAAATAACCGGTGCATTACATAACCCAAAGGGAATACGATGATAGGTGAATGTTCTGAAAGGACAAGTAAAAATTATTTTCTCTTGATCCTTAAGAATAATTGGAATTTGATTATATACTAATTAATCATCTAAGAAGTAATAGTATGCATGACTAGCTAAACACTCTAACATTTGATCAATGAACGGTAGTGAAAAAATATCATTTCAGATCATGGAGTTGAGTTTCTTATAGTCGATGTTGGAGACACCCAATTTGAATGGGTCCCACTCGAAAAAGTACATAAAAATTCATTTTTGTTAAAAAAATCTTCAACAGGCTTAAGGGCCCAAATATTAAAAAAAAATACAATTTTTTTGTTCAAATCAAAAGCATTACAATGTGTTAAAACTTAAAAATTTTGACAAGAAAATTCTACAGGCCAAAACCCACAAATTTTAGAAAATCGAATTTCGACGACCCATGGTCATTGAAATTTTTATGTTCCCCAATTCGACGGCTTAGAGCCATCAAATTTCTCCCATCCTCCATTAATTTGATGATTTCAATTCGTCAAAAAATAAAATTTGACAATGAAAATTTTGACGTCTTGGTCCGTCAAATTTTATGAAATTCGACAGCCTTGGACCGTCAAATATAAGATTTTTCATATTGTGTTAGGACTTCCAATAGCCCAATGGCCCACCATAAGACTAATTCGTCATCTAAATCCTACCACTTTCTCAACCCTATCATCTTTTCAAACCCTCACCCCTCTAACCCCGAATCTTCTATCAAGACTCAAGCCCATTTTTAAGCCCATCAATCTTACAATTACCCTAACCTAATCAAGTCCAACCCAATCCTAAGCCCAAACCCCTTATTTAAGCCCAAGACCATCCTCATGATCAGTAGCAATCACCACAAAAATCCATAAAGACACATGTCATGCCTACAACCAACCTCCCAAAAGAAATCATTCTCATCACCCCATCACTATTCCCATGTTCGAGTTGTAGATTATGATAAAATGGAGAACAAAGTTACCATGGTAAGCAAGGATCAATCCACAAAGACATGGTTAATCCGATAATTTTTTCACTTCAAATCCAATTCAAATTTACGTAACTAATTTAAAAATAATTTTGATAATAATTTATCTAAATTAAAACACTAAGGAAAAGATTAAAATACTATGAAGAAGTGTAGATCAGTCTAATCCACCATTGCAAGTCCTTTTAACAATTTTTAAATGTCCTATATTTATCTTGATCCACTAAACAAAGCTAATGTTTGTGGATCGAAAAATGGATCAATTATATTATAAAGGAATTTCAAAAATATGTGATCAATGATTAAACCAAGATTATAAGAGAAGTATTGAAGGTTCTTTGCAAAGCATGGTTTAACTTGAACTAATCTAAGTACAAACCATTAGAACGATAGAACAATCAATATTGCATCCGATAATTTTTACTTAAGGAATTTTTCATGATAAACAATAGAGCATAGATATGGGAACAATAGAAAGAAGTTAACAAAATCTTGCACAGGCTTCCTCGACCTATTTAACTGAGAGTTTAGCCAATAGTCATCGCAAAAATAATAAAGTAACAAATAAAACAAAGAGAACATAAAAGAGAGAAAGAGTAGAGATGCAAAAAAAGAATTTCTTTATTGCTTCTTGATTCTAAAACCGACAAAATCTCATTGATTACAACTTCTTTTTCTAAAGAAAGATTAAAAGAAACATTAAAGTAAAGCTATTAAAAACTCTAGATGTACATTTACAGATCTCCCTTAAGTTTTGGTCTGATCTCCTATTTATATTTACCAGATTAGGGTAGGGTTCCTAAGGTTTAAAACCTTTCATAAACAAAACAACTGCAAAATATTACTTCCATATGAAATATTTTTAATCACCAAGCTACTATACAAATCTCGAGGTTTGATTCTCCACCGTCACCACACCACCCAAGTTGACCAAAACACCACGATCCATTTAGGTCCACTGGGTTTGAATTTTGGTCATTGTTCTTGTTTCGGATCCCGGATCACAGTGGTATCTTCAGAATTTTCTGATTCGCCTAAAAACTTTGTGAATATTGTCCCATACAATCTTCCTCCTTCCCTATGCATGCAAAAAAAAATTTTACAATGTTAATGTTATTGATTCTTAGAAAAAAAAAAAAGTCTTGGTTACGATATTTACATTTACTTACAACCATTGGTTATAGAATTGAAGGAATTGTAGTCTAGTAGATCAATAATATATGATTTTCATAAAAAGAGTAATTTTATAGGTAATACATGATAATCTTACGTTTGATCATTTGTTGGATTGTAGGACTATAGGAAAGTATGGTTCTCTTGTTTGTAGCGAAGGGACATGCATTGTGACTTAAACATGGAAAAAAATCTACTTATATGGGAAATAAAAGATTTCTAACAAATCCAAGACATATTTTTAGGAGCTAAAAATTATAATTTAATAGAAATGAAGAACATAGAAAACATCTTCGGCGTTTGAGTAGCTTTGAGGTATTAAAAAATATGAAAAATATCCAAACGAATTTTGGAAAAGTACCACATAATAAGTGAAAAATGTCTATAGATGAAAATGAAGCATCTGTATGGTCTAAGAGATCTATCTTTTTTTATTTACCATATTGGAAGGTACATTATAATTATTTTTAAATATTAATGATTTATACTATATGCTGATGCTTATCACTAACATATATTATTTCATTCTCATAAGATCTGCATATTCGTCATAATTTGGATGTTATGTACGTGGAGAAAAATGTAACAGAAAACCTCTTTGTAACAATTATGAACATGAAGGATAAAACTAAATATGATCTTCAAGCTCGTCAAGATCTAAAAGATATGAGAATAAGAAATTGTAACTAATAGAAAAGAATAGTAAATTGACACTCTCAGAAGTTCTTTACGTACTATTTCGACAAGGAAAAGAGTTAATTTATAAGACTTTGTATAATTTGAAGGTTCACATGGGATATAGTACGAATTGGAAACATAAAATGAGTTTAGAAGATAAAGAGCTAAAAAATTTGAAGTCTCATGATTATCTGTAGACACCCCATTTTTGCATCCGCCTGATTAATCAACTCGTCAACCCGATTGCAATGATTCCCAATGATGGATGTGTATTTCATTGCTTTATTTTGTTACCAGATATGTTTCAGAAATCCGGATGAGGTATCTCGAACTGACAAAACTTAGAAACCACGTTACGCTAGGTAAATACAACCCCAGAAACATAGAAATCATCATCTTGCAAACCAAAAAGAAGCTTCACGATAAAAATCACTAAAAACTATCAAATTACCAAAATACCCCTAACCTCAAAACAATCCTAGAGCCTACGTTACGCTTAGGAAAACTCATTCAAACACATAAAACAACAAATCGAAACCAAATAAATCATTTCGCCAATTTTCACAGAATTTGACAAAATTACGAAAATGCCCCTCATAAAGTTCACGACCATTTCACACAAAAAATTTCATAAATAACACAAAATAATATTTCCATTGAATTCCTTACGAAAAATCGATTCTAAAACATCCTAGAACATTAAAAAACCGACTTAAAACGTGAAAAGTCCTCTCCGGGGGCAAAACGATAATTTCACAATTTTCATAATTAAAAAATTCGAAATTAATAAATAAAACATTAAATAATTAAAGTGAAACATTAATGAAATTAATTTAAAATTTTGAACCTAAAAAATCGATTAATCGGACTCTTAGGCAAAATTGTTGAGGGTTCGTGAGATATTTCTCTAAGGACCCCTCCATTTGGGGGTCCAAAGAATTAAAGAAATAATGGAAGGGGGTTCTCCAAAAATTAAAAGTAAATCAAGCAAGACTGAAGTTAAGGTAGTAAAGTCAATTAAGTGAGACTGAATTCAAAATTAAAGTCAATTAAGCAAGACTGAAGTCAAGATATTAAAAGTCAATCAATTAAGACTAAAGTCAAAACATTAAAAGTCAATCAAATAAGACCAAAAGTCATAATAGAATTCTAATTAAATAATAACTCTATCTAATAGAGTTCTAACTTAAAAACAATTCTACCTAAAACAATTCTAATTAAAACACAATTCTACCTAAAACAATTTTAACTAAAACACAACTCTAATTAAAAGATCTCTAATTAAACACTAACTCTATCCAAATCAATCCTAAAAAAAAATATCTATAAATAGAGGTGCTCACACCCTATTTTCGTATCAAATCATAAACCCTAAGAGAAGTAGGTCTAGAAGCTCCCCTAGCCCCCCATAAACCCTAGTTTTGGAGCCCCAACTCCTTACCTAACATTCCCCCTTCAATTTTAGTCTAGAAAACACCTAAAATCCCTCCAAAAACACCCCTAAATCCGCAACAAACTTGAAGAGTTCAGATTCAGAAACAAGGAGATACCTTGATCTAGGAGATCCGAAGTCAAATCCGGAGACAGAACGAAGCAAGGGAGTACAGTACAAGGAGCTCTTTTTGTCAGATCTGAGGGAACAAAATCCTTGCTATCGGAAAGGTATGTAATTTTTTTATTTTTATCTAGGTTTTTAGTAATGTGATATATTTGGGAAGTTAGTAGAGACCGGCTTTGGCCGGGCGGGGTTGGTGCCTAACACCTTCCAACCCGGTAACATGATCCTCGAATTCAGATTTTTTGTGGTAGATTAGTTCTTTTTATCCATGTTAGAGTCAGTTTGGTTCCTAGACCACAATAACTAGGTGGCGACTCCCAAACCTCAAGGGTCAAAAGCGGATCCGCGCACCCCGCGGATCGAGGGCGCTTTCATTATCACATTCTCATGCAATAACAATTACCACTATTGTTAATGCATACTGTAGACACCCCATTTTTGCATCAGCCTGACTTGACAATCCGTCACCCAGTTGCTTTGGATTCCTTATGATGAGTACAAAGAACTCGAAAGTTTGAGAGAAGTATTCTTTCAATTCCCTCTATCTTCTAATTTTATTCTATTCTTTTTCCTTAACACGTGCCATAGAATTATGCACGCTTAGGATCGCTACACCATACACTCGACTTAGTAAGCACATACGCTTAGGTTCGTTACACATTTGGATAACTTAGAGACCTCGCTACGCTAAGAAAACATGACCTCGAGAATTAGAAATAATCACGTTGTGACTGAAAGAAACTTCACCCTAAAATTCACAAAGATGGACAAAAAATCGAAGAAAATGACGAAAATACCCCTCATAAATTTTGGACCTCCGAAAAGTCTTGAAAGTACCTCCACTGCATTCAGAATGGGATTTCGAGTCTAATGGGACCCAAATCGATGAAATCAGATAAATTTATGAAAAAATCAAAAAATGATCAAAACGCCCCTTAATATCCAACTTGCACATAAAGACCTCGACTAGTAGGAAAATCAAAAGAAAACAACCAACTTAAAACTTTTTAAATCAAAATAAAGATTAAAATTCAAACAATCAACTTGAAGATTTTAAATCAACATTCAATCCAAAATTTAATCAACTCATCAACGTTTAAATTAAAATTTAATCAACCAATCAAATTAAAATTAAAGTATATTTTCCAGATATTAAGAGAGCATTAAAGTATTGTTTTTTTAATTTTCAAATGTTTCTTCAAGTACGAATAATGTTTGAAATCGTGCTAACTCTACAAGACTCCGTCATGCTAAATAGTTTGTATTTAGGTGGAAGTAGTAATCTGTAGGATTTTTTGAGTTAAATGATTTAGGATTCTAGTTGAGGTGGCATTAATAATTGATTTTTTTCAACTCGATATTATTTCTTTTATATGCTTTTACTGTCAGAATTCAAAAGCTCGTATGATGGACATAGTGTAATTATCTAAATTGGCTACTAAAATTATTTGAATAGTGTGATAATGTTTTGTAACGCGAATGATGTGTTTTATTCTAATTATGGTGTGATAATTAATTAAAAAAATTGAAGTGTAATAAGTAAACTATGAGGTGCCAAAAGCAATTCTTTCTTTATATGTGCAGTTTTTTTAGGAAATTGAAGTGTGATAAGTGAAATTTATGGTGCCAATAGCACCTCTCTTTCCTTATGTATGTGCAGGTTTCATTTTGAAATAAAAATTTATTAAAAAAATTTAACAACATTAGCAGTTTTGAACCGCCTAAAATAAGATCTAGTTTTCAAAAATAAAATGAGATTACAGGCAATTTTCAACTGCAAGGTATTCTTTATCTTTTTTATTTTAAACCACTTACAAAAAGTATTACAAACGTATTGTAAACAACCATCGTTCATTGTAGAGAACCGCCATTAAATCACAAGCATTAGAGGCGGTTAATTTTAACATGATATAGCTTAATATAATCACATATATATCAGAGCATATCTCTACATGATATAATCCTTCCAAACAATGCTCCTTACATCAAATCCGATGTTCGTTCTTTCTTCTTCAGAAGATTCTTCCGTCAATTGCTCTATATTCATGTTGTCAAACCTGATATTTATCTCTTTGTTAGTATTTATCATTGGAACGATTTGGCCATAGTTTTAAAACTCAGCCAACTCTGAGTTGATTTGATTGAATCAAATAGATTAGGAGGGAATTGAGTTAATATGCCAAGTTTTTTTTTGTTGAAACATTTATTACACAAAGAACATAATACCCTTAAATTTGAAACTAAAGCAAAATAATCAATGCAATTCATGGGTACTTTCATAAAACAAATATTCAAAATGCTATGGTCCCAATTATAAAGCATTGAACAATAGCTTTGCCATATGCGTATGTGTGTGTCAATATGAATTAATTTGAATGTTTGTTATTGATATAAAATGATAATTGTGAATATTAACACAATTTATATGTCAACGAAAAAACAGTCATTTTTGGCTGTTTGAGAGGGTTAACTCAGCCAAATCCAAATCTTAATCTTGGGTGTGAACCATAAGACCTGATATTAAGGACTTAGATGATTATGAACCATCTATATATACCTAGATACCAAAACTTGGTCATAATTGACTCACATTTAAATATTGGGTAAATTACCATTTCGTAGACTAAATATGGGGAAATTCCCATTAAAGTACACTATTCATTTTAATTCTAAAAACATGCTTTCTAGTGAGATCGTCACTTTTCGAATAAATAGCAATGATCTTGCAACCATTTAGTGAGAATGGCACTTTATAAATTAGCGAGATCGACAATTTAAAACCTCTATGATCTTGCTATGCATGTTTTCTGAATCAAAATGAACAATGTTCTAGAACAGGAATCTAACAAAAGTTGCGTATTGTTCACAATTTTCTCTAAAATATAATTCTCATTTGTTATGTTTTATATATCTTTCATTTTCTTTTTCTTTTGACAATATTACCAATGGACGTATTATCTTAGTCAATTTAAAACCATAGGCTGTTTGAAGGTATGTTTTCATGTGTTATATTAAATTTATTAATAGGTATGTTTGAAGTTTGAAAGTATGAAGTAGTTTGTTTACCAAGGTATTGTCTAAATTAACATCTTACCTTCCTCCATAGAATATGTAGGGTTCATATATGTTTGCCAAGTATTTCACTTTTGCGACTACTTTTTGGTTTACAATATCTAGTCTCTTGGCCAACTTCCCGACTACAGGCACTTGCTCAATCTGTAGAGCAGCATCTGCTAAAATGTGCGAGGAGAAGTCTTCCATGGAGCATAAGAGTAATTTTGAGATATGAAATGATTCCCCACTCAAGATCCTAAAAGAGGAAGAATTGAAATGTTCGTGGAGATACGTAACCAGGTCTTCAATCACCAGTGGGTTTGCAACAGATGAAGCAACTTGGTAGATGTTTATTCCTGATTTTCTTACCCCCACATGCTTTGCGATGGCTGCCAATGTTGCATTCACAACCATGTCAGCTGGGACCTACTTCCAAAAATGTCAAAAAAAAATGTACTCGAATGCATGAATGTTTTATTCATGAATTTTTTATGTGGGATAATGCAAAAACTTTAAAATTTTGAATTCAAACACAATCTAAAATAATTTCAGTTCAATTTGCAAACTTTTACCACGTCGTAAAATGATTGTTTAAAAGAAAAATCGTTTAACTTCACCTACGTGACTATAGGAGTTGCCACCATTCAAAGAGTTTTAGTGTGAATGGAAGCCACAAAAAAAAGTTTTTAAAATTCTATTTTTAGTTTCTAGTGACTCACAATCAATAGATAAGGAGAAGGTGTACCTAAAGAATTAGGCAAGGAAGTTCAGTTGAGGGACAAGAAAAGTGTTAGGTATTTTGTCCCACCCATCGAATGATAATTACCATAGATTGGCTAAGAGTGAAGTATGAAACTATTTTTTGAAGTTAGAGGTGATGAGAGAGGTGATGAGAGAAGTAATGAATTAAATCGACTACAATTTTGTTTTGTAAAATTGAGAAATGAAGATGGTGAGCAAGCTAAATAAAGAAGTGGGTGCTTAGTGGATTTTTTTGTGAACTTGGCACTTAAGTACAAATCGACATAGATTTCACTCCCATGAGTTCCTAAGCTCTTTTAGACACTTATATGCTTACTTGAGAATCATTTTTTGTTGGTTTAGTCCTTAGAAGGCATCCATGATTTGGACACCATCACAGTAAAACTCGGAATCTTATGCATGAGAATGTTGTCCACTTTGGGACTATTTTGTTAGCTTAGAGATTTAGGTGTAGGTCTAGGTAAATCACCACCTTGCTCATAGCCTTTTAAAATGAGAGAAAATGTTGTCTATTCTATGTGTGAACACATGAGTGTTTCTAAGGAAACTTATTATAATGGACTTATAAGGACAGGGTTAATGCAAGGGTATAAACTTAAAAAAAAGAAAGAATTTTTTAAGGAAAAAAGATAATTAGAAGGGGTTTCATTTCCCTAAGCAAAACTCATGCAAATATGGGCTTGCAATTGTTTAATAAAATGGTCCTTGGGTAAGTAGTGGGCTGAGTAAAGCTTACACTAGGTTGTGGGTATATGATCCCCATACCAAGAAAAAAGTGCACAAGTCCGTGGGTCAGGTAAGGACTATGCTAAAAATGGCATGATTTTTGGGTCACCCACGGCCAGGTTGCACGGTGTGAAAATTGGAAAATTCGACAGAAAAAATTGACGGGCCAAGGCCCACGAATTTTAAAAACTAAATTTTGACGGTCTAGGACCGTCGAAATTCTAGATATTCCCAAATTTGATGACTTAGAACTATCAAATTTCTCCCATCCTTCATTAATTTGATAGTTTCAGTCCGTTGAAAAAAAAAATTTGACAATGAAAAATTTGATGCCAATTCAACACCTTTGTCCATCGAATTTTATTAAATTTGACGGTCCAAGACCGTCAAATTTGGACTTTTTTCACATTGTGTTGAAATCCTCGAGTAAAATGGCCTTTGTGGACCTTTGGCTATTCAGATGATGGGCCTTAAAGCTTTAAAACCTTAAAGCCTTTATAAGAAATATCTTGGGTCAAGCTCATTTCTAAAAGGTTTTGGGGATCTCAAGCTTAGCCTAGAAAAATATGGGGTATCTACAAGGAATATACTTAATCATGGGTGAGCGATCTCAAAATTATCAGGATAGTACAAATTCACTAAGTCATCATTCTTCACATTTTATTTCTTTAAAGTAGCATGCTTTTACACTTAAATATCCTAACTACTTACTACCTTTGTGCATTTTTCATTAGGGGAAAAATTGGAGTTTCACCCTATAATCTTCAGCGGTTAAAAAGAACAACATATTTACCTAATCAACATTTTTAACCGACTTTGTAAATAGTTTGGAATGTGTGTTTCTCGGCAGATAAGATGATTTTACCCCACGGTTCGGTAACTTGACTTACTAATACATAAGTTATGACTATAGTTTAAGTAGTAGAGTAACTATGAGGAAATAATCTACTTTATGTGTAAACTATAACTAGGGATGTCCATTTTACTCAAAACCCGTTACCCAGACCGAAAAATAGATTTAATTCAGACCGAATCGAAATCGAGAAAATTCAGTTCGAGACTGGGTTGCCTCCTCCAAGACCAGGCCGAACCCATAATATGGACCAAACTCAAACTGAATTAAACCGAAAATTTTGGGGATTTTAAAAAAATGGAATTTTTTTAATCCCCCCATCAAATCAGGGGCTGAGACTGTGCATTTGTGTTACTATGTGCACCTGAGAGAGAATGACTTTGAGAGAGCAGCAGGGTTCTTTTGATCGTGTGCAATATGGATCAGTAACAAAAAAAGCAAAAAAGATAGGGCAGATCGTGTATAAAAGGGGCAACACACACGTTGAAAGGGGGCTGCTCGAATCTGGATCGAACCAAAAACCAAAGACAAAATTAAAATTTGAATTTCAAATTGTTGGGTTTACCCGAACCCGAACCCAAATCAGAAAAATACCCGAAATTATCGATTCAGTCTGGGTTTGGGTTTGATTTGGACCTTTGACATTTGAACCCCAACCTAAGATTTTTGGGTTTGTCTCGGTTTTAGCCAAACCCAGTCTGAACCCAAAAATTCAGTTCGGTCCGGTTATAGACTTGATTTGTACAGTTATTAATCAAATCGCCCAATCTTAAAACCATGGTTTAATGTTCAAACTTGAGTTATTTTGGTAGAATACATATTATTGTGAGCCAGACAGTATTACTTACAAGATCAAGTACTCCTTTGGGGTCTCCTGGAAAAAATGTAATCAGGCCTTTTCCATAGTACAAAATTACTGGATCCAGCATCCTGAGATAATTATCAAGCAACAATAATTAAAGTAAGCAACTACAGTAATCAACCATATTAGAGAAAGGAGAGAATCACTACGTGAAAATTGGAACTTTGGACAGGAAAATTTGACTGACCAAGGCCGCGAATTTCTCCCATCATTAATTTGATGGTTTCGCCATGTCGAAAAAAAAAATTCGACAATGAAAATTTTGACATCTTGGTCCGTCTTATATGATGGCTTTTTTTCATGTTGTGCATGCATGGTTTGGATACCAATACCTGTTTCCTTCTATCCATCCAGGGAAGGGCTCTCTATAATGCTCTCGATAATGCTGGGACGGATGATGACTACTGGTATTTCCCCTCTCATGTTGTCTATCATCATCTCACCCATGGCCTTTGTAAATACGTAAGTGTCTTGCCAACCATATATTCTTGCCCTGTGAAGACCAATATATATATTTCCATCACAAATACATACCCATTTCATTTCAATTTTTTTGTTTTGTGTGTGTTTTCCAATAAATACTCTTGAAGAAAATTGAAAAAAAAATAAAGAAATAAAGAAATAGATAAAGAAAGATAGAAATGCCATCACCTCCCTAAACCCAAATCTTTCATCTTTGAATCCACTTCATTACTTTGAAAAGTTTCCCTTGTATCCAATGCCAGCTTTATTTCAGCTTCAACCTCCAACACTGGGAGTGACGCTGTAGATGTTAATGAGGTTACTCTCTCCCTTGTTATGATGTCTCCCATGCGAAAGGACTTCTCTAAGACTCTACCTTGTCTTTTCCCGTTAACGTAGGTTGCATGTCTCATTCCAAAATGATTATGAATTTGTCAGTCTCTTTAATTGCAATACATTGTCTAAAAAATAGAGCGGCCACTCTTCCACTGTATGTTAATATGGGGACATTGATAAAGGAGATTATAAAGAAATTTGATGCTGTTATTTTTCATTATTGGTGGTAGAGATCAAGACCAAGCGGACTGCGGAATATTTTCTTTCAATTCGAAGATGGGGCTCAAGTCTGATTAGGTTGTTTGATGGTCTTCTTATTCTTCTCTTCCAAATGAATTGAATTCAATTATATTATACAATTGTAATGTTTCACATTCAAACTTACCCTACTTTTCTATCCTCATTAAGATCTATGGGATCTATCAAATTAAGAAAAAAAAAATTCCTCATGACTTTTTTGTCACAGAGCTTAGGGGGTCCAGGATGGACCAATCACGTTAGCCGACGTGTATCGAGGTAATCCCTATATCTACAAAAATAAAATCATAGGCTGCACAAGGAGAAGCGTGCGTCCATCACAATATTGTATTAATTGAAGATAGAAGATTAGATAATGATGTTCGATTGTGGTTGGTGATCTATCGTACGTACTTGTAAGGGTTGGTGGGTCTATATTATTGCCTTGGTGGTTTTATTTATGTGATCTCTGCGCAGTTTCATATGCTCACATTTACTTACCAGTTGATACATGCAAGAAGAGCTTAAGTTTCTTGCACTTCTTTGCGAAGTTCATAAGCCGACAGTCCTCTCGTGTTTATGTCCAGAGCAACATCATAGCTTCACTTTTATAAAAACCAAAATGAGACTAAAATCATCATGAACACAAGCATATATACTCAAGGATATATTGGACAGACCTCTCATGGAAAGACTCGTAGGAGTTTCCATGGGTTTGTCGGAAAGACATGAAAAGTTGTGTGTTTATGATCTAAACAACAAAATCACATTGTAAAACATGCATGATATTTAGAGCATTAAGAAATTAAGAAGTCAGATTGAGTTTATATATATAAGATGAAATCATCTACAAAAAATTACTTCAATCTTCAATCTCTCCATTGCTTCTTCATTGCTTTTTGCCCTCATCAATAAAAAAATCTTATCCACCTCAGGCACAGTCCTTAAAATCTTCTCAATAAGAACTGCAAATATGATAAATAAAAATCCAATAAAAAAAATTGTAAGACCATGTTAATATCTATAACTGTTAAACGAGAGTGATAGAGAGAGAGATTAATTTGTACTTTTTGCTAGAAACCCAGTTGCACCAGTGATAAAAAAACCTATTTCCTCTGAGAAATCTAACGATTCCAATTCCATCGGTGGATGTACCATCATCCATCTTTAATTTCGTTGGCATGGATAACTTATCGGTTGCCAGCGAAAACCCATTGGAAGTGGTTAAATTTCCATTGCTCTGGCAACATCTTATCACGCTCTTCTTCCTCAAGGACTTGTCTGTGCGGCACCAAACACGCCCATCAATTGCCATTGCAAGCTTTTTTGGTGCAATTGAGATAGGATTGAGGAACAAAACCATCTTCATTGCAATTAAAATTCAAGGATAAAAAACCAAGAATAAGAGCTTGCAATGGATTTAGCAATGAATTGTGTAGAATTTGGATGAAATCAGACCCCTTTCAATAGATATAAAAAAAAAACATGGGCAAAATCCTGGTTCTGCCCCTGTGTGTGTATGGATCCAAGATGCTTTTCATAGGAGTGAAAAGCATTTATGGTAGTGTGCACACCTCCACATCAGCAAAGTATGAATTGAGGTCACTCCAACAGTACTACTCAACTGTTACACCTATTTTATTTTAGAAGTGACCTCAAGATTGACCTCAATTCACACTTTGCTGACATGGAGATGTACACAGAACCATAGAAGACTTTTACTCTACCTCAATGAAAAGCATCTATGATTCCATACACACCTCCACATCAGCAAGTATAAATTGAGGTCAAAGGGCATGTAGTCAACATTATTCTTTATTTTAAAACATAGAAAGTTACGGTTTTTTTTTAAGCAATTGAGGTTTTGCATTGATCTTGTGAGTCACAATCTAGAACATTGTCCCATTCCTTATGGCAACATGTGGCATTTTTTATTTTTTTTTATTTATAAATGGGTATCCCTGTAAACAACGGACCGGCCCGTATCTGGGCTTTGCCCAATCCATAGACCATGATCTTTCTAAAGACTAGTCCCAGGGCACGTGCAACACCCGCACATTACACACACTAGGTTAGTATGTGTGTGCGCTGGCAGGTGGCCCCTGAGTAACTAATGCTCATACTTGGGTACGGAACTGTATTGAAGAATAAACACACTGGGCTGCATGCAAAACAATAAACGGCTTGTGTTTTAAACTCTAACAAAATCTTAGCTGTTTTGGAGGAATGGGATACTTTACACCCTTAGTTTATATGCCTTATTGAAGTGTCCACCAATTACATTTGTAAAAATAAAATGAGTCAAGCTGGAGTGACTTTAAAATTGACATCATTTCACTCATTAGTACGTGGAAGAGCACAGATAACCATCGATGCTTTTCACTCTATCTCGATGAAAAAGCATCTATGGTCACGCACACACATCCACGTTCACAATGTGTTGGGGTGCTAATAGCAACTCTCTTCTTTAAAAAATTATAAAAATTATAATAAAAAAAAAAAAAGGTAATTTAAATTAATTTGAAAATTAATAAGATCCACTACTCCCAAGAGCTGAATTTCAAGCTCAACTCCTTCACCCACTTTAGCACCACGTGTCCCACTAAACCCAGAGGTAGGGGTGTCAGTAGTTACCCATTTAACCGATCTCCTTCCGGTTCCATTTTTATTGGAACCTATTAGAATCGGGTCTAAAATAGAACCAAATTGATAGGAATTCGAACCGTTAAGTTCTATCCAATGGGTACTCATAGGCATCCAGAACCGATTTATTTTGCCATTTATTTTCTTATTATAAATGATTTAAGGGTTTTTTTTTATTTCAAAACAAATTCATGTTATATAAAATTCTCCAATTTTTCATATAAATTATTGATTGGAACTTAAAATGAATGACTCTTCTAAAAATTTAATATTTATAACTAAGATAAATTTTTAATTTTGAAAAAAACATTAATTTGTATCTTTGGTATAGAAAATTATAACTAAGTTAATAATTTTGTTGATAATAATTTAATTCTTTGAAAAGAATTTTTTTTATAATGATTTGAAATTCTTTTTTTTTCATTCGATTCTTGAGAATAGGAATCGATAAGTACCCATAATTTTTTACGATTCCAATTCCGGTTCCATATATTTTAAAATCAGACTCGAAACAAATAAGAATCGAAATCGAATTAAATATAATTGTTATGATTCTAAGTTACTTACGAACCGACCCATTGGCCCAAATGATGAAAAGGGGTAATTTGGTCAAATTACTTTATTAATAAATACAATACCTTGCAAGTCTTTAACAGCCTAGTCTCCATTTGTCTAATTAAAAGTCCAAAACCAAAAAAGCAAGTGGGGCCCACCAATGACCTACTATTCAAAGTAGCCGTTACAACTCCCTTCCCCAACATTTAAAAATACAAAAATTCATATTTTCCTTAAAAAATAGGCTCCCCCACGCGACCTTCTATTTTTCATCAATTCTCTCCAACGTCTCTCAACCTACAATATAGAAACAAGGTTTATTGACCTTCCTTCCTTATCTTCTCTCCTTTCTCATAGAAAATCCCAATTTTGCAAAGAATTTGAAAACATGGTTTACTCCACAAACAATTCTGCTTTAGAAACCACTCTCTCAACTCCATTACTTTCAGCAATTGCAAGCAACAATAGCAGTAGCAGCGACACCGACGATAGCCCCAACAATTCACACCGGTTCACATCCCACGATGCCAAATATGGATTTCAAGACATACCCAATTTTGGGCCTTATCGATCTTTGGCCGTTCTTTCCGGGCATGTTGGGTCTGTCTCTTGTTTGGCTCTTTGTGGTGAATTCATCTTAAGTGGCTCACAAGGTAAGGACATTATAGTATGGCAACAACCGGATCTTCGCCAATTCGCCAAATTTGGACAGGGCGATGGATCGGTTAAGGCCCTTGTGACCATAGGCAATAAGGTCTTCACGGCACACCAAGATAGTAGAATTAGAGTTTGGAAGGTTTCGAGAAGATCAGAGAATTTATTTAGGCTAATTGCCACATTACCCACCACTAAGGACTATTTGGGTAAGTTTATGAAGCAAAGCAATTATGTCCAAACTAGACGCAACCACAAGCGTCTATGGATTGAACATGCCGACAGTATTTCTTGCCTAGCTGTTTGTAATGGAATGATTTATTCGGGATCATGGGATAAGACTTTGAAGGTGTGGCGTATTTCGGATCTTAGGTGTTTGGAGTCGATAAGGGCTCATGACGACGCGATTAATGGGTTAATTGCACATAAAGGAGTGATTTACTCTGCATCGGCAGATGGGAAGATCAAGGTTTGGGGGAAGGAAGAGAAGGGCCCACATTGTTTAAAAGGGGTGTTGATTGGTTATGATGATGTGTCGATTAATTCAGTGATTGTTTGTGATGAAGGGAGATTGGTGTATGGGGGTGGGTCTAATGGGTGTGTGATGGGGTGGGAAGGAGATGAGGGACTTGGGAGTTGGAAATTAGTCTGTGAAATAAAAGCACATCAGATGGCTGTTTTATGTTTGTGTTTGGTGGGGGAATTTGTGTGTAGTGGGTCAGCTGACAAGAGCATTGGTGTGTGGAAGAGAGGGATGGGGGGTGTGCTTATGAATGTTGGGATTATAAGGGGACATCTAGGTCCAGTTAAGTGTTTGCAAGCCTCACCTTATAGTGTTGGAGAAGGGTTCTTGCTCTATAGTGGGGGTCTTGATAGAACTTTGAGGGTGTGGTGGGTTCCCAAAGAGTATTCTTTGAAGAAAGAAGAAATAATTCCATCACTCATTGTAGAGAAGAAGTGTGCAACTTTTTGTTAAAAGGGTTTGGAGCATTGGTTCCTTATTTTTAGTGTCTTCAGTGCTCCCTAAGTTTGTTCTTTTATTTGGGTTTTCTTTCATAATGGGTAGTCTTTGATTGGTGATCTAGGGATTTTTTAAGAGAGTGCAAACATAGAAAAAGAGTCAAATTATACAAAGTTGGTCTTGGTTAAGGTTATAAGGATTTGGTTTAAGATACAAGGCAAGAGTCTGATTACAGTGTATTTTTCTTTTTCTTTTTTTCTATATTCTATATTTGATTGTCTTTAAATTTGTTGGAAACTGTAATTAGGGTTTGGAGGGATTCTTTTCAAATGAAATGGAAATAATAATGTATTCTTCTTTATTTCTTTAGTCTTTTAAAATGTTGGAAACTGTAATTATGGTTTGAAGGGATTCTTTTGAATGAAAAAAGAAATAATGTTCTTTATCACTTCATTTGTATGTTTATGTTGCAATTCTCTTTAAATAAAAAAAAGAGTCGTGATAATCTTATGCCCCTCTAATGCCCTCATCACAAAACCGTAGATCATGTAACTTGAGATAACCCAAAGAAAAAGATTTATGGTTCTATGTATCCTGAGGCAAATGATCTACAGTTGTGTGATGGGGCATAAGTCAAAGGGGGGCATTAGAAAATCATTATTCAAGATGAAGCCTAATATTTTAGAAGTTGTGCCAACGTTGGCCCCCAAACAGATTTTTTAAATTGAATAATGATTTTCTAATGCCCCCCCCCCCCCCCCCTCCCCTCCCCTCCCCTCCCCTCTGACCTACGCCCCCATCACAACCGTAGATCATTTGTCTCGGGATACACAGAATCATAAATCTTTTCTTTGAGTATCTCGAGGTACATGATCTACGATTTTGTGATGGGGGAGTATGTCAGAGAGAGGCATTACAAAATCATTATTCAATTAAAAAAAATTGTTTGGGGACCGACGTTGGCACAACTTCTAAAATATTAGGCTTCATCTTGCTTCTAACCAAATCCTTGCCTAGTTTGGTGAACAAATATTTGTTGTAGCCTTAACATGGTTTTGAACCTCATTCGAGAACGAGATGACTTTTCCCAATCATCTCAGTATCGTTCAACAGCGAGACAGATGTACATAGTGTCTCAACCTTGACACCATCTCGCGAGATAGACAAGATGACATGGATGATATTTAGAAAATCTCAACCGAGTCAATAAAAATTGGTCAAGTCAACTGGGATTTTGTACATTTTGATTAAAATAATTAACTTTTTAGAATTTAAATATTTATTATATAAATAAAACATGATTTAATAACTAAATATCTTCTAATCTACCCTACTTTATTTAAAAAATATATAATTATTGTCATTTAAATATATATAAATTAATCATTCTAAATCAAGTTAAATAGTTTATCTCGTTCCAAACAAGTTGACTTATCCTACACAACTCATTCTTGCCCATGGTTGAGAAAAGACGTCAAACCGAGTTTTGAAACCATGAACCTTAATCAGATAGGCTACAGGACATGGAAACACACACACACTATCACTTGCACCACTGGTTAGATGTGGAAAGGCCTGGCAGAGATCAAGGAGTTGAAGTGGAGTTGTCATGTGATTAGTCCCACATCAGACAGGAAAACATTCGGAACCTGGGCAATAAGAAAAAATTAGCCGTGCGGCTTTCAGTCCAAAGCAGATAATATTGTATTATTATTTGCCTACGACGTTACATACGTAACGTCCATGCTCACATAGACCACCCAGGTCCTAGGTTATATGTCTTGGTCGGTGTGTTTCTTCCTTTTTTTTTTTTTGCTTCTATCTTTTTCAATCTTAAAGTATAGACCCACCAACCCTATAACCCGGACAACCCAAAAGCTTAAGAAAGTGAGAGTGAAATTATATTACCCATTTGAAAAGAAACCAGAGCAACCAATTCAAGCAACAAAAAGAAAAAAAGAGATGGGCTGCCAACCTCTACAACATGCTTTATGAGAAATGCAAGCAACCAAGTCGAACCTTTTAGAAATAAATATTTTAGTATATGATCAAAAGGTTTTTAGAACAAACTACACTTCAAAAGCTATATATAATCCCAAAATCTATATACAAGTAATTATATTCATTTCGAAACGATAATAATTAGATATAGTATTAAAGTTAGAATTGGGAATAATGGGTATTAGTCGTTATCTTGATTTTGGAACCAGAATCGAGAGAATCTGATTTTCGAATATAATTGATTTCGATTATGGGTAGTTTGGTATCAGACCAAAATTGAAACTGAATAAATGACTCGAACCGACGTAAATTTTGATACAGTTCTTTACAAATACTTTTTCCCTTTAAAATTTTACTTTTTATTTTAAAAAATACAACATCTGAGCATTATTCACGTCAAATCTTTGGGATAAGACTTCCATGATCGGTGCCCCCATCAACTATCTGAATCTAATACAATCAATTGACAGATCGGATGGTTATGGTAACTCTATCATTTCAGTTGTGGCAGAGGAGACATCTTAGGTGGGACCTATCATGCTTCACTGTGCTAAATTGAAAACAATACTGTCGATTGTATGATCAAAGTAAATATGATATTTCCAAGAGATTGTTTGGTTATTTTAAAATCTGCTACACGGAGAAATATATTCAATGGTCCATTAAAGTCAAGACTTCGATGGGTCCGATTAAATCAATTTTTCGAACCAACCTCAGTAAAACCAATGGGAAGCTTTCAATATATGTTGATTATATATTAAAAAACCACTTTTTCATCCACCAAAATAAGCTATGGAGGGTGTAATATTTAGGACCCTGTAGAGAGGTATTTGGCTTAAATTGCTAGATTTTGATTTGAGATTTCTGTATTTGGGTTGTAAGAATCAGATCATGCATCAACAGCAAACCTAATTTCCCGTACCTTGATGATCGAGGATTCCAAAACATGCGTACTGTGGTCAATATGACTCGACAAAGATTGGTGTCTTACAAACAGAATAAAAAATAGAGCTCGTGTTCAATAAGGCACATTTCTGTTTCTGCACAACATAAGAGCTTTTATATATATATATTAAATATGAGAAATCGAATTCTACAATTTACAAGGGATTTATATATGTATATTTATGGCAATCTTACACGATCAGCGCTTTGTAATGAATGGGACGCGGCAAGAAGAGCAGCTCCAATACCAGACCCATCTTCAGACAATCTAAGAACAACATAGGGAGCAATCTCTTCACCTAAGATCTCGGCAACAGCTTCATTCAGGTACTCTCTGAACACTGTATAACTGCTGTCCAACAGACCTCCCTCAATTGCCACAACGGTTCGTCTCATTTTGTTGCTCGATTCACCTCCACTACTCTTGGTCCTTCCACTCGCAATGCCACCACTGCCATCCCTCCCAATCTTCTTTAAGATACCTACGATGCCTGCGGCAGCTAATCGAGCAGCCCTACGTGTCACCACATTGCATACTCTCACGATGAGCTTCCGTACCTTCAAAGGGGCATCTGAGATCTGAAAAAAAACACCCACAAAAAAAAGGAACAATGTGTAATATATTCATTTCAGATCATCCAATGTGACTGATCCATTTTAAGGAAAATAAGAGAATTTATATTGCCACACCCCAAGTGTGTGCTAATTCTTTGGTGATTTACATATGAATTTGGGTGGCATTAGCAAAGGTTGGTGTGGAAATAGAATATCTCATAAATAAAAGAGAGCTGTTATTGGCACTCCAACTTTTACTTGTTACATCCCAATTAAAAATAAAGAAAATAAGTGAATGGTTGATAATAGGTAAATACTGGGGTGCCAATAGAAGCTCTGTCGTTTTGTTTTGCTAGATTTCTATGTTTTGGGTTTAGGATTTTATGAGCCTAATCATAATTGCAAACAGCTACTGAGACTGTTTGAACGTGTTATAATGTTTTGTAATGCTGAGACTATAATTTGATCCAAACCTTAGTAATGTTTAAAGAGTGTGTTTTAATATTTAATTGAAGCGTGATAAATAATTTAAGAAATTGGGGTGTAATAAGTAAAAGTTGGGTGTCAATAGCAGCTCTCAAAATAAAAATGAGTTCCAGCAAAGTGTAGTACAACTTATACCTGGAGAGTGCTGTTCAAGATACTTCCTACATCCCTCAAGTCGGGAGAATCGTCCCTGTGCATGGCAGCTATCAAAGGTGTCCTGGATACATATGGAAGAGCAGGTAAAATTTTATTGCAACCATTTGAGAAAGTTTTAGCAGAATAATTTGATTTAAATGAGTGGGAACCTTGGAACAAAGTATAATATTTACTCTTTTTTTACGACTATTGAGCACAAAGTTTTCAAGCCATATTAGATGGCATTTGTTTACTAATCGAGAAATATCACGAACTACTAGCAGTTCCAATAGCAGGAAAAAGTGGCAACCAAATTACTTTTTTACCCTCCTGGCAACCAACACCCCTTCACAATTGCTAACCGAGTCCAGTTACTAAACAAAGGCAAAGAAGATCACGAAACAAGGAATAACCAACCATAAAATCCTTAATAGACACAATCCTTGGAAATTCAGTATTACTCGAGATCCTGTGAATGATGAGCCCTTTTTGGTAAATTCTCCCTCCCACTCTCCCCTTTCCACCGATTGGTAAGTTTCAATAGGTTCCGAGTAAATGTCCCAAATATCTACGGAACTTGACGCTTCATGTCATATTTTCCACACATTTCATATATAATTCTAACTACTTTTTTTTTACTGTTAAAACCTAAGATTTAGGACACCAATAGTAGGATTTTGGTCTCTTTTTTCTTGGGATTGTGCAATGAAGAATATGGAAACATGAAGACATGTTAATATGAGATTAAATACGGAATATGTAGGCATCTTCTAGATTTTGGATATTATTAACATTTCTTCTCAATTACCATGAAAATCTTTTTGAATCCTACAATCTAACAATTTGAATCCAATCCCACCAGTAACAATTTGATTGTATTCTACCAACATTGGTCATGCCCTTCAATACATTAGTCAACATGTAACAAAAAGTTATGGAGTACTGACTATCATTTTCCAAGTATATATTGGTTTTTATTGTAGTTGATGGCTCATGAGAATGATTTCATGCTTATTTTATTGATTTCTACAGTTTCAATAAAATTTGGGTATTTTAGAAATACCCCCCTGTAAAATTGGTGATATTAGGTTTACCCCCTTGTAAAATGCAATATTAGGTTTACCCCCTTGACTGTAAGTCAAGGTTGTTTTCTTCTAGATGATTTAACAGTGAAATTTTGATATTTTCCAAATTTTGATTTAGTAATATAAGTATTTAAAAAGCATTTTGAAATGCTGACTTACAGTCAAGTGGGATAAGCCTAATCTTGCATTTTACAAGGGGGGTAAACCTAATATCGCCAATTTTACAGGGGCATGTTTCTAAAATACCCATAATTTTTTTCCCAATATTCCATCATGACTCAAAAATGTACTATTCCACAACTTGGTCAAAATTTCCCCCAAAACTTTCACTTGGGAGGTCTATGATGTACACATCTACATCAAAATGTGATACCTTGGTGTTAGGCATTAAGGTACTAGAATAGGCTGGACACCACACAAACGAACCACAACTGGTATCATTTATGATCTTATGATATTTGAAGGACAATTTGCACTACTGAGAAATAAAGATTCTCATGTTAGAAGCCATATGACATACCATAGTAGCATGTCAAGAAGAGTTCATTATCCACTTAAATCAATTTCCACCAAAATGAATTTTCCTTGAGATCTATTCTCCCAAATGCCTCCTTGTTCAGAACGTAATTTTCTCCTTAAGGACCTTAAGCTTCAAATGAAATACAATTGAAGTAAGGTTATGGGTGGGGGTCTAGAAAGATTATTAAAAGGTTTATGGAGATTTTGATGAAGGGTAGAAGTTTTGGAAATGAAGATAAGAGATAGATTCTACGAAGATTGTAACAATCCAGACCATTCCATGTGTTAAGTTAAACCTTTGAATGAAACACTATCCGAAAAGCAACTTCTTGATCTATTGGCCATACATGCCAAATGTATGTGACAGTCAATAAATATAGCAATTAGAAAACCCCAATAAGTTTTTTGTCAATTTCCGGCATTCTTGCATAATTATTATTTCTTATTTCTTATTTATTATTTGTCCATAATAACTATGTATCATACATTTTTAAACATGCTCCTATGTTATAAAAATCTTTTGTCCTAATATTTCTTTCGTTGGTAGAATTAGATGTAAGGGTGTGTTACAATTCACAAGAATTATGTTCCAATACCTTTCAATGTTACAATAAATTTATTTGAAGGTACGGCATCGAAGACATCAACTTTTCTGTCGATTATAAATAATAATTATGATTACAGAATGTATAATAGTCTTCTAGTTGTTGCTTTCCAGAACATATTGAACCCATCATATAAATTCCATGTAGATGGTATTTATGAAAATAGGCATCATGTCTACATTAATACATACAAGTATTATACTAGGAGCACAGAGACCATTAGCCAAAATTAAGCATCATAGAAGATAACTCTGCTACTACAAAAACAAAGAAGCGAAGTTCAAGATACCTAAGGTGTCTATTAACTGCTCTGCTTAGACCACGTCATTGCACAAGTGCAACTTTGACACTAGGTTTTATAACTTCAGGAAAGGAAAAGAAGGGGCAAGGAATCTTAGAAAGATAAAGCTGCAGCCAACAGCACCATAAACATACAAATCAAAGTAAGGGACAAGATATAGGCTGGTAATGTGAAGGAAATGAACGTTCACGGCATAAGAACACCAATCTAGAGCCAGAAAAATAATTAGGGATCTGATGTAGTCAAACATGGGGATTGTTGGAATTAGAAACATTTGAAACAAGACAAATGGAAAATATATTTAGAAATCAAGTAAAACTAACGGTGAAGGAGAAGTTCACAAACTGGAGTGTTATTATCTACAAGTTGACTAGGATTCAAACAAATATATCCCATGTGTTACCAAGGAGTGTTGACTTAGAATCATAAAGTAAACAGCAGTGAAAACAAAAATTGAGACGAACCTCAAGATAAATGGCACTGAAAGGTGCGAGGCGACATCTCCAAAAATATCAGACTCTTGTGCCATCCTAAGAATTACCCTTCTTACGATGTCACCCAGATACATACCAGAAATCATTTTCTCAAACCCCTGAAGTAAAAGAAGACTTGGTTAATATAGTATCCACATTATCCATGAAAAATGTAGCTATTCAGAAAAAAACAAACAAAAAATGGAACAACAGTTGACACTTGCCTGATCATTGGGGTTAGGGCTCTCAGCATCCAGATCAATATCATAAGAAGTTCGTGGAAGATGAGATGACCAGAAATTACCCCATTCCATGTTGACAACCTAATCAACAGAATATGATTTAATGCAGACATAGAAATATGTACAGTTTCACATGCATCAACTTGTAAAACAACAGGTAATAAATTACGTCTTGGACACAAAAAAAGAGATACCATGCCTCCAGAATTAGTAAGAAGGCCTTGAGACTTGATAATCGCATCTGTCCGCTCCACATAACAAGCATTTGTGCCAGTACCAATAATCACTGCAGCCACAGTGTCCTTGTCATGATAATGTCCAAGAGCTAATGTTCCCACAGTATCATTCACCTGCTTAGATAAACCACCTAATTATGCTCAAAGTAAATATGCATCTACCCGCACACACCTACACACACACACACACACACACACACATGTGTAAACATGGGCATTGTCCCGGAATGTTTTGGTCAAAACCATCTAGGTTTTTCTCTGTCAAGACCAAATATATATATTTGGTACACGTTGGGAGCCCAAATTTGTCTTAAATGGGTTACAAGTCTCAGATTGGGTTGATTTTTTGTGAGGATGGTCTCTATGGTGAGGAGAGATCATCCTCACAAAAAATCAGCCCAATCTGAAACTTCTAACCCCATCAAAAGTGGTTTACAAAGTTGAAGAATTGTGTACCGTCGATTTTTACCATTAATTTGTAAACCACTTTTGATGGGGGGTTAGAAGTTTCAGAATGTGTTGATTTTTTTAGGATGACCTCCTCACCATAAAGATCATCCTCACAAAAAATCAGCCCAATCCAAAACTTTTAATCCATATTTTGAAAAATGTTTGGCTCTCACCCGCGCACACGCACCCACCCACCTGCTCGCACACACACACACACACACACACAGAGTTTAGGGATACTCCTAAATCTCTATTCTAGCTCTATGTTTGTACTCCTGCTTGTGGGATCCATGAGGATAACATTTTAGACAATCCAACCATACAATGAATTGTCCACACCTTGAAGACCATCCTCACAAAATTTCAATATATTCTAACATATTTTAATTTTTACTAAAACTTGGTTTGAATTTGAGAAATGTGGACTGTCTATTTGTACTGTTAATTTAAGAGGTAGCTTAGTATAATTAGTAAAGTTGGAACACACTGATTTTCTATGATGATGACCTTCATGTTGAGAATGAATGAATGATACTGCTAATTTAAGGTAGCTTTTTAGTACAATTAGTAAAGCTGGAATGCACTGATTTTCTATGATGATGACCCTCATGTTGAGAATGAACGAATGATACTGTTAATTTAAGGTAGCTTTTTAGTACAATTAGTAAAGTTGGAACGCACTGATTTTCTATGATGATGACCTTCATGTTGAGAATGAATGAATGATACAATGTATAGTTGGATGGTCTATGACTCTATAATATTATCTGTGTGGGTCCCAGATGCAAGTATAAACAAGGAGTAAGAATAGGGAGCATGTATATCCTAACTCACACGCGCATGTCCCCCCCCCCCCCCCCCCCAAAACAAAAAAGTACTACCTCATAATCATCAAAGCCTTGTCCCAAAAAATTTGGGTCAGCTAAACATATCTTTTTTTATATAGGTAAAGGGCCAGTGGTTAACAAGGAGAAGTTGGGCTCAAGGGAATTTGAACCTACGAAGTGAGAACAACACTCCACAAGTCTTGCCAACTTAGCTGAAAAAATCTTGTTCCTCCATTCAAGAGCAATGTTTGTGGTTAATTCAACTATGTCCATATCCTCTTTCCACTATCACAATGCACGTTCTTTTTGTTCTTTCTCTCGCTCTTTTAGAGCCTTCAATTTGCACATTCCTTCCAACTGGGGTTGTAATCGAAATTCGTTGTACATTACAAAAACATCTCAACCAACTTTCCCTTAGTTTATCACCTATGGGGCCTTTTTGTTTTACGAATGTGTTTGTTTCTGATTTATCTTTCTTAGTCTTCCACTCATCCATCTCAGTATCCTCCTCTACTATTCCCGATCTATGAAACACGCTGTTTCTTGATTGACCAACATGCAACTCCACAAAGCATAGCCAATCTTATTGTCATCATATAATATTGTTTTTTTAATTAGATTGGGATGTGTCAATCACATAGCACATCAGAAGCACAACTCCACTTTTTACCATTCAACTATAATTATACTAACAACATCCTCAATCTCTCCTCATTATGGATATTAAAACCAAAATGCCTCTCAGGTGTTTATTTGCCCTTCATCCCTTGGGGGTCTCATTTTGCCTTCTAATTTCTCAATCTTGTTTTATATTTGCATCACTATGTTTAAAGAGCAATTCAATTTGCATATGCTACTCTAGATTGCTGTTTTGGAATGCAAGGAATTATGAGTGTTGTCATCCCCATATTCCCATCATTCCTATAATACCAATGTGTTCTCCCAATGCTGACAAACTTTTACCGAACTACTTCACATCAAATTAAGATTTCTTGAATTAATTTTTGAGTATCAAATCTCTTTACTTATCAAAAAATGTTGAGTATTAACTCGGTAAAGTTTATGACAAATTCAAAGTTAAGCATGCTAATCACTCCATTATTTCCATTAGAAACCCTATTTGAATTCCCTTCTACGCAAAAACTATGTCATGAAAAGAAACTAGTAGAAAACATACCTGAAGAAAAGGGATGGATTAAATAAGAGCAAGGACTACAAAACAAAGACAAGTAACACACAGGTCGTTGTGGCAGACACGTATAGGAGGTAACTACCATAGTGCCTTCAACGAACTCGAAATGCAGGCACAATCCATAAATGTTTAATTTTAACATAATATGTTAGTTATATTTATATCAAGAAGTTTTTTTTTTAATGAATATAAAAGTAAAATAAAACATTTCCATACGCAAAAGAGCTATCCAATAACACAACAAATACAACTAGTTACAAGCAAATTGAATAGAAAGAACCTACCAGCGCTGCTACCCGCATATTCAATTCTCTTTTGGTCAGTGCTTCTTGTAAACACCCTGCCACTTCTTTTCCAACCTGAAAATCAAAGAAAATATCAAGCATCCAATTAGGACTACATAGTTGTTAGACAAGATTTAAAAATAAAATAAAATAAAAAGGATAACTACAACAATGCAGTCCAAAATTTCAACACCTAGCAAGAACCCACTTTAAGCATTTGACAAGAACCGATGAACAGAGGATCAATAATATTTTAAGCTTCCTAGACATACTTGTTCATAAATTTTCAAATCATTCAGCACATTTTACTCTATGGTCCATGTTGTGGTTAAGCTTCATTCATTAGCAATGTCTGGATCTTATTATAAAATAAGCAGCAATTCTTCAGAAGACGTCTTATCCATTGAAAAATCTTGCGCACACAATGGTTGAACTACCGGTGACCAGCGTCAAGATTATGAGCAATATCGTGCTGGCAACAGAACAGCATGTGTATCAAGACATTGTGGTTAACATTGTCCAAGTACTTTTTATATCCAGTGTGAATATGATGGAAATAATTGACTTCATGGTTTGCATATATGGAATTCCGATTGAGTGTGATCGTAATCAGCCGCCATATTCCTATGAAACGGGAATTTGTAAAGATGTTTCCCAAACTCACAATATTGCAAGGCAGCTATCTCAATTAGATGCGTACAGGAAACAAGATAGAATTTTGAAAAGATTCGTGGTGTGGTGATAGTAGATTTGAGAGTTTTAGGGTTAGGGTTTTTGTGGAGAA
The DNA here is from genome assembly GCF_017979445.1 of Akebia trifoliata. NCBI lineage: Eukaryota > Viridiplantae > Streptophyta > Magnoliopsida > Ranunculales > Lardizabalaceae > Akebia > Akebia trifoliata. The sequence goes on along the minus strand of NC_141389.1, from coordinate 4,134,668 downwards.
GAAGAAAAGAGATGAAGAGAGAGTTGTTTTATTCTCTCTCTCGCTCATATATATATTAACATCATAAGAGTGTTACTAATAACAAAAGAACCCTTGAAAGATTGTAAATAACCAAGAAACCCTTATAAGAATTTCTACACTCACCCTCAAGTTAGTGCATATATATTTTTCATGCCCAACTTATTAACAATACTATGAAAAAGTACACTACCAGTCCCTTAGTAAGGATGTCAGCCAACTGATCTTCAGTTTGCACGAATGAAATACAAATGTGTCCAGACTGCAACTTTTCTTTGATAAAGTGCCTATCTACCTCAATATGTTTGGTTCTATGGTGCTGAACTGGGTTATGAGCAATACTAACGGCTGCCTTATTGTCACAATACAAACTCATCGGCCCATGAATAGGAAGGTTCAATTCGATTAAGAGGATTTAAAGTCATAGAAACTCAAACACCCAATGAGCCATAGACCTAAACTCAGCTTCTGCACTGGATCTTGCAACCACTGTCTGTTTCTTACTTCTCCAATAAACAAGATTACCCCCAACAAATGCACAATACCCAGAAGTGGAACGACGATCTAACATTGATCCTGCCTAATCAGCATTTACTTAGGCTTCAACACGTAAACTACCATGACAAGCATATAATAAACCTTGTCCAGGAGTAGATTTTAAGTACCTTAGGATTCTATAAGCAATATCTAAATGAGTTGATGTTGATGCATGCATAAACTGGCTTACCACACTAACTGCATAAGCAATATATAGACGGGTTAAGGTGAAGTAGATAAGTCGGCCCACAAGTCTCTAATATCTCTCAACACCAATGCAAGGCTCATCATTGGACTCACGAAGCCTATGGTTTGACTCAATGGAAGTATTACAAGGCTTGCAACCCAACATATCTGTCTCATGAAGGAGATCCATAACATACTTCCACTGCGAGATGAAAATACCCTTCTTTGATCTAGCAACTTCAATCCCAAAAAAGTATTTCAATTGACCCAAGTCCTTAATCTTAAACTCCTTTGCTAACTAGTATTTTAATTTTTTTCATTTCATTGTGATTATTACCAATCACTACAATGTCGTCAACATAGACTATGAGAATAGTAATTTTCTCATTGGAATGTTTAATGAATAATGTGTGGTTAGCTTGACTCTACTTGAAACCATACCCCACTATGGAACAATGAAACTTTTCATACCATGCTCAAGGAGACTATTTCAAGGCATATAACATCTTTTTAAGTGTACACACTTTCCCTTCAACAGCTGGACATTTAAAAGTGGTATCATATACACTTCTTTCAAATCACCATGCAAAAAAGCATTCTTCACATCAAATTGTAGCAATGCTCAATCTTGATTAGCTGCAAGAGATAACAACACTCTAATAGAGTTCATTTTTGCTACCAGAGCAAATGTTTCACAGTAGTCAATGCCATAAGTTTGAATGTAACCATTGGCGACAAGTCTGACTTTATTCTTGTCCACTAATCCATCTGAGCGATGCTTCACAGTAAATATCCATTTACATCCCATTGGTTTCTTTCCTCTAAGAAGAACAACCATATCCCAAGTATTATTCTTCTCAAAGGCCTGAATTTCCTCTTCCATTGCCTTTTTCCAACTTGATTGAAACAGGGCATCAACAACACTACGAGGAACAGATGTTGAGGACAAAGCAATAGCAAAAGCACGATAAGAGAAAGACAAAGCATAATATGAAACAAAATTGGAGATAGGATGTCGAGTACATGACCGAACACCTTTTCTAATTGCAATGGGAAGATTAGAATTATCAACTTTAAGAGTAGGGATATTACCTTTGACAGACAGATTTGGGGAGGATTCTTGGTTGGGCTCATGAGAACTCTCTTTAGTGCCTTTGTCACGTAGAGAATACATAAGTAATTTTTTCTCTTCTTGTATAATAGGAATCACCCCCTGGCCATTATTATTGTCGACTTGTAATTCTTTCTCTTGTATAATAGGAACCTCCCCCTAGCCATCATCACCATTGTCATGACCACCATCATCACCACTATTGTGACCACTGTCAACATTATCAGAGGGAAGAGGACAAGACAACAACTCTTGGGGAAAAACCATCTCTCTACTTTCATTTGTCTCCCCCTGGAGAGATGTGTTCCAAGAAGAATAAAAAGAGGTAGACTCAAAAAATGTTACATCCATAGATACAAAATATCTATGAGAAGGGGGATGATAATATTTATAACCCTTTTTATTAGAGGAATACCTAAGAAAGACACATTTGATGGCTTTAGAGTCAAGTTTGGTGCGGTCAACTCAAGAGACATGAAAAAACACATACACCCAAAGACTTTGGGGGGAATGAGAAACACCTTATTAGGAGAAAACAAAACCTCAATGGGAATTTTAAATCCCAAGATATGCGAAGGCATGCAATTAATAAGAAACGTAGCAATCAAGAAAGCATCTGACCAAAACACTTTCGGTACATTCATAGTAAATAAAAGAACTCTAGTAACTTCCAATAAGTAACAATTTTTTCTCTCAGCCACGCCATTTTGTTGAGGAGTACTTACACAAGTGGTTTGGTAAATGATACCATACTCACTAAAAAAATGAAGCAAGACCATTAGACATGTATTCTCCACTATTATCATATCTAAGGACTATAATTTTGCACAAAATTGTGTTTCAATAATTTTGTGAAAGAGTTTAAATACAGAATACACATCATTTTTAGCTTTAAGTAAACCCAAGTAACACGAGAAAAATCATCCACAAACGTAACGAAATAATGAAAACCACGTAATGAGGTAACTAGGGAAGGTCCCACACATCAGAATGAAAAAGAGAAAAAGGTGAACTACTTTTGTTACAACTGGCAGGATAAGAGGTTCGACAATGTTTAACAAATTCACACATCTTACACCGAAGATCTAACACAAAAATAGAACAAAATAACTGAAGAAACAAGCGTTTAAGCAACAAAAAAAAGGGGTGGCCAAGGCACTTATGCCACTGTAATAACTCCTCAAAACGATGGCCACTCCAAACAGTAGATGAAAACTTCTGGACTGAGGTAACAACCCGTGATGGGGGATCCAAAAAATAAAATCCTCCTTCCTCATGCCCCATACCAATCATTCTCCTCATATCCAAGCCTAGAAAACATAATGAAAAGGAAAAAAAAAAAAGAAAAAAGTGGCACTACAATTTATGATTTCATGATATGATTTACAAAAAGGAGGTTTAAAGTAAAATTAGGGACATGAAGAACAGATGATAAGGACATAAATGGATGAGTAATAACACTACACTTGCCAGCTATAGAAGAATAAGAACCATCGGCAACTTTTACTTAGTCCATACCAGAACAGATATGATAAGATGAAAAAAATGAAGACATACCAGTAATATGATACGATGCCCCTGAATCAATAACCCAAAAGCTATTAGGAGTGGAAACAGATGCACTAAAGGCCGAGGCCGAAATACCTGAGTAAGTGACCGTTGATGTAGAAATCATACTAGGAGACTCCAATCGAGCCATAAAACGCTGAAAAGCCTCAATCTCACCTCGAGAGAGGTTAGTACTATTAGATGCCGATGTCAGAGTTGGAGTAGGCTATAATGTCTCCATATAAGTAATAGAAAGAGCACTTGAAACCCTTCTACTATTGTAACGACTACCTCCTCGGCCAACTGCAAATGAACCTCTATATGATGGACGGCCATGAATATCCCAACAAGTATCCCTAGTATGACGAGTACGACCACAATTGTCATATTTCAACTTATCTTTATCATCAACAGTTGTCCCTAAACGACCACCACCTCGAGTACGACCACCATTGCGACCTCCTCTTTGGGAGGTCAAGGCTAAGGCTGATCTCTCATGAATGGTAGGTTGGAGCATAGCATTACAACGACACTCCTCACAATGCAAGTAGGAATATGTTGTAGTTAATGATAGAAGAGGCTCCTTTCCTAGAATTTGAACACTGACTTGTTCGTACTCGGAGTTTAAACCGGCAAGTAACTCAAATACATGATTTTCTGCAACCAACTTCTTATACGCAATAGCATCAATGGGCCTGAAATGTCTGACAATGATACAACTCTTCCATAGACGTCGGAGAGTGGAGTAATATGTAAACAAGGGCTTATCACCTTGCCTCATCTGCCAAATACTATGGCACAACTCATACACACGAACTGTGTTGCCTACTTTTGAATGTCTCTGTAACTGCATCCCATATCTCCTTAGCGGTATGTAAAAATAAGTAATTACTACTAAAGTTGGGTTGCATAGAATGGAGAAGTCAAGACATAACAATAACATTCTCTGCATCCCATCTGTCAAAGGTTGGATCTTCAGAATCAGGAATTGGTACACTACCGGTCAAATATCTCATTTTGCCCTTTCCTTTAATGTATAGTATGACCAATTTAGACCAAGTAAGGAAATTATGGTCATCTAGCTTCACTGAAGTGATCTGAAGAGTAGGAGTAATACTTTGAGGCATACTCAATACTCCCTTCACCATTCAAAGGTACATTCGAAAACTGACTAACCTCAGACATTGTAAAAAAACCTTTTTGAAAAAAACAACAAACACCTTGTGAGCACGAAATACACTCCACTAGATATCCGAAATTGATGTACACTTCACCCGATGAAGAAACACACTTTTATCCTCTTTAACAACACATGGCAAGCATTAAAATATGGAGAACTAGTCAATCCAAATCAAAAAATAGCACAAAAGATCAGATTTGCATAAAAAACACAATTTTCAGCAAAAAAAAATCAAAAAATGGGTCCAAAGAAAGGATCACTGAAGCTTCAATATCTGACCAATCGATCAAGGGCTACCACCATTAAATTCCTCATAAAAAAACAACCAAACTACTCATGTCCAAACTCAGAAGCAAGTGATCGAAATGAACAGACAGAGAGAAAATAACAGATCTTGAATTTTCGTCATTTTTGTTGATTTTCCACTAAAAACATCATAACTTACTCAAAACAACTCCAAATCGCATGAAACTTGTTTCAAAAATTCTCTAAAATCGCCCTCTTTTAGAAACAATCAGAAAAGATCAAAATATCCGACTAAAACAGTGTCAGATCACGTTAGCACACCAACTGCTGACATCATTAAACGTAGCAAGTAAGAGAGTATTCTTCTCTCTACTTTTTCTTTAAATTTGTTTCTAAGGTCCTTTTTGATCTTGAGTTCTGATACCAAGTAGATTTGAGAGTTTTAGAGTTAGGATTTTTGTGGAGAAGAAAAGAAATGAAGAGAGAGTTGTTTTATTTTCTCTCTCACTCGTATATATATATATATATATTAACATCATAAGAGTATTACTAATAACAAAAGAACCCTTGGGAGATTGTAAATAACCAAGAAACCCTTATAAGAATTTCTACAGTGATGAGCCTTTCGAAAAGGCATGGAGGCCTTGGTTAAAGACTGATGGAGATCATATTAAATCTTGTATTTGAGGGGACTTAGTTTTCAGGAGGTACGTTAACAATTGGGGATGGATGATTTAGGCATTCTTTCGGACAAAAGGGTGATGAAAATGGAAGAGAATAAGAGGATTTGGAAGTCGAAACGAAACGGATTATTCTCCGTGAAGTCATTTAATCTAGATAAGCAAAGAGAGAAAAATATAAAAACAATGAGAATCAAACACATCTTCTAAGGAAAAAAGAAAGAAAAAGAATTACAACATAGCTAACATCCCTCTCACACAATAAGATTCCATAAATATATTAAATTTTGACATTCTCCGCCCAACATATCGAAATATTTCCATTTCCACAAGGCTTGATAGAAATTTCAATTTCTTTTTCCATATATTTCAGTGGAAATCATTGTTCATTTAGCGAGATATGTCAGTGATGTATAAATATCAACCAAAACAATCAAATTTCAAGTACAAAATTGTCAGATTTTCTTGGAAACAAGGTATTAAATTTTAATTTCAATATATAATTTCATCAACCTAGAAATGGATCTTTTTCATAGAAATAATTCAATAAATAAGAAAATTAATATAACGAGAAAAAATTCTTTGAAATTCTAAGAAATGACTAAATTGGTACCAAAAAAATATTAACAAGTCATCAAACTACAATAAACAACCATACATAGGATGGAAATGAATATCAGTAGTGTTTAGCTACAAGTTCAAACAAGTATGTGTTTAGCTATATTCATCGTGGGAACAAGTTTATAAAACAATGTCATCCAACAATTTATGTATTAAACCAAACAAAAACAAAAAAAAATACAATCATTAATCTTAAGTAGAAAAACTATTGAGTACTATAAGCACATATTATTATATTTTTTATTTTTAAATATGCAAATAATTATAATATCGACAATTGCATGTATGAGCTTATATGAACATGTTAATATGCTTAACATACACAATATAATATTACGTATTGATATCTAATTAATTATAGTCGTTTTTAATTTATACTAATGATAATGAATGGATATTGCGTGTAATTTACAAGTCCTTTCTAAAAGATTAATAAATTTTATTATTTTTATATAAATTTTATCAAATTCTTCTTTAGAATACTTCGGTCAAACTTTATTGTTTATTGAAATATTTCCACCAAAATATTACATTTTCATACTTGCAATTTGATTATTTCTATCAAAATTAGTATTACCGGAATATTTAGAGAAATGAAGTGATTACGGTTTATAAAAAAATGAAACTATCACTTTGAGCCTTATCGCAATGGAATTATACCATTATTTTTTTTTAATTTATACTAATGATAATGAATGGATACTGCGTGTAATTTGCATGTCCTTTCTAGAAGATTAATAATTTTTATTATTTTTATATAAATTTTATCAAATTATTTAGAATACTTCAGTCAAACTTTATTGTTTATTGAAATATTTCCACCGAAATATTACATTTTCATACTTGAAATTTGATTATTGCTATCAAAATTAGTATTACCGGAATATTTTGCAAAATGAAATGATTACAGTTTATAAAAAAAGAAACTATTGATTAAATTTCACGTTGAGTCTTATCGCAATGGAGTTATACCAGTATATTTCATTGAAATATCTTGATATTTAATACTATGGATGGAAATATTGAGGTCAACAATAAATTTCTAGCAGAATACGTTCGTATGTGCATAGTGGGTGTGGGTATAATTGTAATATTTGTTTTAGTATTAGTGCAAGACAAGTAGAGCACATTGCTCTAACCAAGTCATTACAGAAAATCAAGTTGGTATTAGAAGTTAGAGCACTCAATTCCAGGGTTTCTTTTTTGTTGATGTTATTTAACTCTATCTTTGAACCTATCTAGTCTAATTTCTCATCTTTTTGAAGTTTTGTGGAGGTTCTTAGGCATTGTGTGGGTCACCTTGTTTTTGGACTTTGTGAAGCAGATTCATTCCTATGCTTGGACTTCTACCCAATGGAGTCTGCGAGTCTTGCCCCCTACTTTTCTCTCTGATTTCCTTGTTCATTATATCACCAACATAAAATTTAACGGTGACAATTTTATGGCTTGGTCTCGAACAGCCATGCTTAATATTGGGGATTGTTTGACGGTGGATCATTCTGGGATGAATTTTGAATTCAATAGAAGCTCAATTTGCTGCAAAATATATATTTTTAAGAGACTGCTTCTGAGTTTTGGGAAGCTCTCAACCAAACTTACGCTATGCAAAATGATCTAATGTTCCTATATTTCCTTCTAAGAGATCTTGACTTCAATGGTATTCAAAGTTGTGTCCCTTACTTTTCCAACCATTCCCCCAAATTACCTGCATGAAAAGGTATCGAAGCAATTTTTTCCTCAAGTAATCGAATGAAGATTCACAGATTTAAAGGATTAGCACACTCATCACATGATACAGCTAAAAGATTGGAGGTTCTAGAAGACCTTGATGTTGAGGTAGCTAACCCAAGCGAAATGCTTTTATTCTCATCATGATTTAACAAAAAATGAAGATTAATCTTCAATAAATATCCAAAATTTGAAGAAATCTAGATCTAGTTATGGAAGAAAGAAGAAAAGGCAGAAATTAGATAAGAGAGTTTTTTTTTTTTTTTTTTTTTTTTTTGTAAGTATAAAAACTTTTATTGATAAAAGTGGCGAGATGGGCCCAAATACAAGAAAAAAGGGAAGGAAAAAAAGCAGCCGAGAATATTTATGTTTTTGAAAATTTCTTCAACAATGAAATCTATGACGTTCAATGTTGTTCTTAGCAACTTCCTTGAGATTGGAAAGATTTGTAAACAAGAAAATCAAAGAGAGACTGTAGAAGGAGTGTTGGACACATACAAAGTGTTCAATCAAATGTGAGTTTTACGGGGGGATGATACAGCCCAAAGCAATAGGCCTTGTAAATCAAATGGCCGAATCAAATACCATGTTTGTGAAAAGCCACAAGAAATATAACATCTAGTCTCTCACATCCCGTCGGATCTAGATATTACTAATGTCCAAGAATCAATTTTTTTACTCGAATATTTGATTAAAATGTCGGGGGGATAGATTGAGAAGCTCATTCCGAGATCTAAACTATGTCATAACTTTTCTAGAAATTATGATGTTTTGGACGTCAAAACTATGTTGTGATTGTTGTATAAAAGAAGTGACTTAAATTAAGAGTATTTTGGTTATTAGTAAGAAAGTGGTATGCTATCATAAATGTAATGTTGTGATTTGTTACTTCTATCCTAAGTTAGGTTTGGGATTTTGTTTTCAGATGATTTTAGGAGAACATTGTAAAGAGACTAGTGATTATTGAATGATATGTTCCCTTAGCATGTTTTTAAGCTCTTTTTTGAATTCTTAAGATTTCTTCTCTTATCACCCTTCAGGAGATTTTCCTAGATTTCCCTCCAAGAATTCTTGATTTCGACCCTACTTGAAGTTGAGACCCTTACTTTTCCAACCATTCTTCTAATTTTCTGCATCAATCACTTTATAATGGTATCTATGCCACAAATCCTACAACTTGAACTAAATCCATAGTAATTAAATTGGGTCCTTCAAGTAACTGTTTAAACATGATGATCAGTCTTCAAGAAAAGACTTGATTATTAGGTTCAGACCTTCATGATCAAAGGTGGCACTTCAAGAATCAGTGGTTTTTAAGCATTACAAAATTTACATCATAAAGCAAAAAAGAAAAGGTTCTATTATCCAATTTAAGCATTAAAAAAAGATGGATTATGACCCACTAACTTCTATGGTGGAACTTTATAAAGCATAAAATGGTTTTGAGTATTTATGAACAACTAAAATGCATTAGCTGCAAACGTCATGCCACTTACCATGTCTTCTATGGAAAATCCTTTAGTCCATTTGATAAGAAAGCCAGAAGAAACAGATGTTTGTCTAACAGGAAAAGAGAACGTAAATCCAAGCTCCCTTGTACTGTCCAATGGAGTCTCAGAACCATTGCCTTCTTTTTCGACAAACTTCTTCAATCTCACTGCAATGAAATCGAAGAGTTCCTACGTGCAAGAAAAAAAATCATTGATTCACATCCATGATACTGCTTAGTATCAAACAACGGTAATCTAAAGCCCGATGGCGCAAAATTCGCCTACCTCGGTTGTACTAGACATTAAATGTTGAGGAATGACTTGTCGATCCACTTCAGGTCTCAAGATCGTGGACCTTTTATTGTCTAGGTGAATCCTCAAGACTCTAAAATTTGTGCCTCCAAGATCAAGAGCATAATAAGTTCCACTTTCATTCCTGAAGAATATATAACATATCAGTAACTAATTTGTTACATTCAATAACCACAATCACTAAATGAAAGCAACAAAATTAATTAAAAATATTTACTTAGCAGATTACAAACCATCTGTCCTTTTCCATAAATCAATCCAAAACAAACATTGTCAAAAACCCTAGTTAAGGAAATAGTCAAGCAGATTACAAACCATCTGTCATTTTCTATCAAATCAATTCCAAAACCAACATTGTTAAAAACCCAAGTTATGGAAATATTCATGCAGATTATCTTTTTGTATAGAGAAATAGAACATATTCCTTTGAACTGACTAAGGAAGAAAAGGACCAAACTTGTCATTTTTATACAACCCAACGTTAGGGAAATAGTATGCAGATTATCTTTTGAGTTAAAAAAAAATCTGTAATTTTCCATAAATCAATCCAAAACAAACATTGTTAAAAACCCAAGTTAAGGAAACAGTCATGAAGATTATCTTTGGAACTACAAACCATCTGCCCCTTTCCATCAAATCAATCCAAAACCAACATTGTTAAAAACCCAAATTATGGAAATATTCATGCAGATTATCTTTTGTGTAGAGAAATAGAACATATTCCTTTGAACTGACTAAGGAGAAAAAGGACCAAACTTGTCATTTTTATGAAACCCAATATTGTTAAAAGCCCCCAAGTGAAGGAAATAGCCATGCAGATTATCTTTTGAATAGCAAACCACCTGTCATTTTCCATCAAATCAGTCCAAAATTACAAACTATCTTTTGTGTAGAGATATAAAACAGATTCCTTTTAACTGACTAAGGAGGGAAAGGACCATATGACCTATCATTTTTTATACAACCCAACATTGTAAAGCCCAAGTTAAGGAAATAACTATGCAGATTATCTCTTGAATTACAAATCATCTGTCCTTTTCCATCAAATTAATCTCAAACCAACATTGTTAAAAACCAAGTTAAGGAGATATTCGTGGAGACTTTCTTTTTTGTACAGAAATATAACAAATTGAGATTCCTTTGAATTGACAAAAAGGGAAAAGGACCAAACTTGTCATTTTTAAACAACCCAATGTGGGAAAAAAAAACTTATTCCCTCATTTAAAAAGCCATAGAAGAATATTTCGAAAACCAAAAGAAGAGGAGGACAAAACAAGAAGTGATGCTTCTTCAAATCAAACTATTGCAGTAAACCCAAAGTTACATGTAACCCAATCTACATTACCATTATACAAGACATTAAAACTCAAAACATCCCCCCACCCCGCAAAAAAAAAATATATGTCGAAATTTGAGACAACAAAGCAAAAAAACATAAACACACAAGAATAATACTAAACTTCAATCCTACCAAAAAAAACTAACAACCCATTTTCAAAATCAACAAAAGAACCCAAATACATTCAAATTCAAACTTTTGCAGTAAACCCACAGTTATGTGTAACCTAATCTACATTACCATTCTCCAAAACACTTGAACCCAAAAACATCTCAAAAGAAGACCAAATTGCATCGAAATTTGAGACAACAAATCGAAACACATAAACAAATAAGAATAACTAAACTTCATCAATCCTACTAAAACTAACAACCCATTTTCAAAATCAACAAAAAGGACTCAAATACATTAAAAAAACTCCATTATTGTAACAAAAATCACAAATCCTTAATCACAGAACCCAAAAAGAAATAAAAAAATATCAAATTTTTTATACCAAACTAACAACCCATTTTCAAAATCAACAAAAAGAACCCAACCCCATTATTGTAACACAAATCGTAAATCTTCAATCACAGAAACCCAAAACAAATAAAAACTATCAAATTTGTTATACCCATTGGGAAGATTATCGATGTAAGTGAGAAGCATCTTGAGCTTGCTTCCACCTTCGGATGCCAACCCTGCGTGCATCTCGACAGCCATGGCATCAACAACTTGTCTCAATCTCCCTATTGAGGTCGAACAACCTTCTTCAAATTCCCTCAAAACTTCCACAACTCGATTCCATTTTCTTCGATTCTTCACTCTTCTACTTACTAAAAACGAAGCGATCGCACACGAAGCCACTGCGCAACTCATCGCCAACCCAAAACTCAACTTACCCATCCTTCTCTAACTCTCTCTCTCTCTCTCTATGATTCTCACGCCATCGAAAGAACAACAAGGATTCCCCCGCCCTTCTCTCTCTTCTAGCTTTTCCTACTTCACCGGAGGATGGCCGGACTGGTTCTCCCGGCGACAAAAACGGCTAGTTTTCACCGGAAGATAGATGAAGACGAAGTGTTCGACGAAAAGCCGACTAAAATCGCGTTTTTGCAGAGAGAGAGAGAGAGAGAGGAAAGGAAACTATCCTTCTCTGATCCTAAGTAGTGTTGGAAAGCGAAACTGCGTATGTAAATTGACTGATTTGCCCTTTCAAATATTCTATATTTCCGGATATGTTACAATTTTCGCATGGAAATTGACTTGTGTCGTTTTATAATTTTCAGAGGATTCGTTGTTTTTATTTTAGTATTTTGCTTTCGACACTGAAAGTTATAGATATTACATGTTTGCCATTAGTCAACTTCATTGACAATTATTAGTTATAGTAATTGTGTTTGATGAAGACCTTCTCTTAATAAAGTTTAAGAAGAAAAAAAGGGAAAGATAGAATAAGATGTTTTATTTGGTAAGATTTTCTCTCCAAGTGGTATTGTAGATGTTGATGTTGATGTTTGAATTTAATATTTATAAGAAAATTACACAATTTTCTACACTAAATCAACTGCGTCAGGAAGCTTACGTATACTTGTGAATCCTTTTTTTTCTTACAAATAATTTTGTTTTTGGTGTCTGTTATAAAAGATTGTCAAATGAGTCACTCAATTACCTAACTTGTCGACAAAACATAAAATAATCAATTAGGTTTGAATTCATCTTTTCAAACAAATTAAAAATCAAGTCAAAAAAATTTATATTTACATACATCATGTGTTTATATTAATTCAAGTGTATTCGTATTCACTCTAATTATCTTAGTTCATCTTTACTTTTTGTTATTCTTATTATTTTAGAATATTCAATTTACATGTTTATTTTAATTAGATAATTATTAATATTTATTTTACATGATCAAACCAACTTAATTGGCTTTCCCAAAAAATATTAAATTTAGAATCATAATGTCTATTTTAAATATAAGTAATATTTTTTTTGGATAATCAAGTATCCTTGTGAACAACGGACCAAGCCTGTATCTGGGTTTTACCTGGTCTAGAGACCATTTTCCTGTAAACACTCTCACTTATTTAGTGTGTGTGATATGCGAGGGTGCACCCTCACAGGTGGCTCTAAGGAATTATTGCTCATACTGGATATCAAACTCATAATCAACGGACTTTCATTGTTTATCGATTCAAAATAAATAAAAATTAGGATCAACATCCATGATCTTTCGTGGAATAAAGATGATTGAATTTGCTTATTAGGGAACTAATTCTCCTTTAAAAAAAAGTTTTTAAATTTTTAAATGATGAACGAATGAGACGAGAAGATATTCCATAGAGATTCTCTAATGGAACTAATCCCTAGGAAGCCTGTATTTCTAAAGATTTCCTAAGAGAACTGATACCTCTCTAAAAAAAAAAATATATTCTAGTGTCCAAATGAATAGTAGTCGAGATAGGAAGATATTTCCTAGGGATTCCCAAGGGAACTAATCACTAGGAAACTTTTCGTTTTTAGGGTTTCATGGAAAATATCTTAAGAATGATGAACAGGACATATAAGGAAATTTCTACAAAGGTAAGGACTTATTCGGAAATTTGCATAAGGGCCACTTGCGGCCCATGCTTTTATATTACTTTCGAACACAGCGCGGCTACAGTTCTAGACAGAAGAACGGCGTCGGTAGCTGCATATCCACCACCGTACATGACAGCTGTACCACGCTAGCTCCAGCTAAGCAAAAGCTACACCGTACGATCTTGGTTTTATTAAAAGAATAGGAGAATCATTATGTTGTCCTCTTATACATACCTTTATCAAGATGTACTGTCTATTTGATTGATTATGACCGTCTGATTTATGGATCAATGACTCTTTAACTGCCACTCTTGCATTTACAACCGTCGGATTTAAAATGAGATTGATTTGATTGGTGGGAATATCTTAATGAATCTAACTCTTTATCTTAAGAAATTTCTATCCTGGGACCCACAATAATGAGGCAACTTGTCATTTTTAGGGCCCATACTATTAATGGTATTGTAGTACGGTAAGTACTAGATCTGTACCCTATACAATAAAAAAAATGTAGGCGCTTAGACTTTAGCGTCACGTGGTAAATGCAGTCTTAAAAGCCATTTGTTTCCCATTGTCCTTGAGATTTTTCTAGGGTACAGCGACGTTGGATGCTTACTGTCCAACAAACATGTAATATTCGAAAGTAAAATAGTTTTTCTGGGATTGGCTTCCCATCTTTGCCTTTTATGTTTGCTAACGTTCGGTCAACTCATGACGATCAATCTTGACCATCAAATTGGTAGAGATTGAATTATCAGAAATCATAAATTGGATTATCATCTTGAATCACAACCATCAAATAGGTGGACTAGCAATGAAATTACAAATTTTTTTGTGTATCAATTTTCAAATATCATTCTAGGTAAGCATCCAGCCTATTCTTGTTTGTAGGAGTCGGGGACGAGAGGGTAGCTATCGCCTTGGAAGAAGCACACATGGTTTTAAAACTCGTCCGAGATCGAGATGTATTGCCCGAGTTAACTCGGTATCGGAGATGAACAAGACCAACTCACAAAGTCACTTTTTTAACCGAGATTTAGGACTTATGTTCAACTTTTTTATTTGTCTCACAAAACATCTCAAAAGTATCAGAAAACTTGTCCAAGACGACTCGGTATCGGGCCTACACGAGACGAGATGAGATGCAAAACCGAGTTTTAAAATCATGGGATCACATGATGTTAAAAGTTAGCTAATATTGGTATCGAGCTAGCTAATATTGTACTTGTTCCCACAAGAAATGTTAAAAGTTAGAGTCGTGATATTCTGACTCCCCCACGTAACATACTCAATTGACTCCCTGACGTGGGGTATGTTGGAATTATGGATTTCCTTTCTTCAGGATACATAATCGCATGGGTTTATGGGGATGTGCGATTGTGTATCCTGAGGTATAAAGTGGTTCTAGCAAACCCCATGTCAGAGTAGTCGATTGAGTATGCCATGTGGGGGAGTCATATTACACCATTCTGAAAGTCATAAGGATTTTCTGACACAACCACAAATAATAATGGTCAACGAAAAAAAATTGTCGATATTGCCCCCACTTTGAGAAAATATTGGCTCCATCCCTTGTCATCTCTACATGTGAATAATGACAACATTCTAAAACGAAAAATAAATATCAGTTGTTGAATAAATGATGGAATTGGTAACAAAATGAATAAGAATAATTTTCAAAGAGAAGAACGAGCACATGCCTACATAAGCAGAGGAAGTATTTTATTTGAGTTTTAATATGTGATTTTGATTAAAATTTGACAATTAGTCTGGCTTGGGCTCCAAACATGGGCGGATTTATGGTGTGGGCAATGGAAGAACTTTTCCCCACAATTTGACATATTTTGAGTTTGCCCCCATGCCACTCAATTTTTTGGGTTAATTAATGTAAGAGAATATGATGCAAGAAATACATTGTATCATTATCAATGTATTTCATCACAAAAAGAAGGTAGTAATGAAAAACAATATATGTACCAATATCAACTAGGATATTCTATATTTACAATATTAATAAAGTAGAATATTTATATATTATGCTAATTTTCATATTTTGGTTGATGTAATTGTCGGCAACAAATTTCACAAGTCTACGTCGAGATTCATGAAATAAAATCGCAAATGATTTTATATTGATTTTTGATAATAATAATAAAAAAGAATACAGATCTTAGCATTTTCCTCTGATTAACAATCAAGTACAAAATAGTGGTGACATGTGTATAGTTTTATTCTCTTCGGGCATCGTGCGTAATCTGTTAAGATGGTTGTTTTGACAGTGATTTTGTTTGTACTTGATATTTTGTAGATTTTCTTTTCTCTGGACTTCGTGCTTTATTGATTGAAAATAATTTCTTAATTTTCAGAGAATGAGCTTTAGGCTTGATATTTTCTTTAATTGGAATTCAAATCTTTTGAAGAACTTTACTTCATCTTTAAAAAAAAGCTTGAGAGTTTCTATCTTTTAAGAGATAGTGATCTAGATCATGCCCCTTAATTGAGGGAAGATTTGGTATTTATAGACTTAAGGATAATTTAGCTTCACAATTAAACTTTGACTTAAAGAGCTTTGATTGGTTTATCTACAAGTTAAATTTGTCAAAATCTGATTAAAAAGATTCTATGGATTGTTAGTGGGGCCATACTCATTTATTTGGGTGTAGAACCCAATACTTAATATGTGGATCACTTAGATTTATTGTGGACCATGGGCTTTTATTTATGAAAATCCAAAACCCCCATCTTTAGAAGGTTAGTCAATGGGTCATAATTAAAATGTATAGGCCCAAGTCTAATTTTAGGGATTTTCTGATAATTTAGAGAGTTGCAAAGTCTCTTAAATTTTTTTGATACCTACAATAATCTCTAGAAATATCCTATTAGGAATCATGCAATATTCATTCAAGAATTCTCAATAAAATTCAGATTTCTTCATGGTATCATAGCTCAAACTCCACTAAGCACATCGATCTTGGTTCGTCGTTCTTCGAGGATGATGCCACTTCTATCATCACCGAACCTAAATTATTTTGTTTCCATTATTAGTATTTTTTTTTCAATAAAAATATTGCTTTTCTCTATGTTTCTTCAAATCTCTCTACTTCATAAGTTAATCCTTCACGATTTCAATTTTCATTTTATCTATAATCTCTTCAATAAAAGTTTTTGTATTTAAACCACATGATCCTTATTTGTGTGCTTATAGAGAGATCAAACCTAATCTAGTAGGTTACCAACTCTGACATACTCAAAAATGAGCGGGATGCTATATTGATGAACTTCACAGACAGACGGTGACCATCATCAAGCTTGATTAAACATTTGCGAATATCCATCATCAAATATTTTATGAGATCAAGATGAATTATTCAATTAAACCAATTGCATACTCTTTCATCAAAAGATCATGCAATTGTAGAAAGATGTAAAAGAATACGATGCATGAGATATATTGTATCATTATCGATGTATCTCATCACAAAAGAAAGATAGTGATAGAAAATAATATATGTAGCAATATCATTTAGGATATTCTACATTAGGAATATTAATAAAATATAATATTTATATATTATACTAGTCTCCATTTCTTTGTTGATGTAATCTCTATAAATAACCTATTAGAGCAACTCCAACCAATCTCTACCTCTCTATATTTAGAGATAAAGGCCTCTAGACCAAGCTCCAATCGGTCTCTTAATTTTTGACAGAGCCTCTAAATCACTATTTACGTCTTTAGATTGGAGACGAGCAAAACAAATAGAGATGGTCTCTATTTCACTATTCATCTTGTACAAATATCAATTGTGTCTCCATCATTTTACAAATGCCATTCTTAATTTCCTTTTTCAATAAAATATATGTTTTAAATATAATTTTTGTCCCTTATTTATTTTCAATTATTATTATTCAATATTTTTAATTCTTTTTTATTAAACATTTATAAAAATATTTTAAACTCAGATTTAATCAATTATTCGACCAAATTCAACAAAAAATTGTAATCAGGCCAAATTTGATCTCTCATACAATTAGTGGATTTTTATTTAAATTGGGGTGTAACAAATAAAGATGGCTTGCCAATAGCATTTTTCATTTTTTTTTTTAATATTTAACTTGGAGTGTAATAAGTAAAGTTGGGTTGCCAATAGCATTTTTTCATTTTTTTTTAATATTTATCTGGAGTGTAACAAGTAAAGTAGGGTTGTTAATAGCAAATTTTCTTTTCTTTTTTTAATGTTTAACTTGGGGTATAACAAGTAAAGTTGGGTTGCCAAGAGCAATTTTTTTTATAAAATATTTAACTTGGGGTGTAATAAGTAAAGTTGGGTTGCCAATAACAAGTCTATTGTTTTTTATTGTGTGAATAGTGAATTAGATATGTGAATAGTAATTTAGAGGTTGGGACTCGTTGGAGTTTGTTTAGGTTCGGAGGAGAGAATCATCTCTAAAATGTGAGAATATGCCAAAATAGAGACACCTTTAGAGCAACTCCAACAAGTATTTCTATTTTGTCTTTATTTTGGCATATTCTCTCATTATAGAGATGATGCTCTCCTCTGAACCTAAATCAACTCTAAGGGGTCTCAACCTCTAAATCACTATTCATATCTCTAATTCATTATTCGTATAATAAAAAATAATAAACTTTTTATTGGCAACTAAACTTTTACTTATTACACCCCAACTTAAATTTATAAAGTTTGTTATTGACAATCCAACTTTACAAGTTACACCCCAAGTTAAATATTTACACAAAAAAAAAATTACAAATTTACAACAACAAAAAATGAATATTCATGATCAAACTTATTTTTTATTATAAATTTTTGTCGAATTTGATCGAACAATTGATTAAATACAAGTTTTTAAATATTTTTATAAATATTTAATAAAAATATTGAATAATAATAATTAAAAATAAGGGACAAAAATTATATTTAAAACATATTTTTATTCAAAAAGTGAATTAAGAATGGCGTTTATGTAAAATGATGAGGGCACAATTGATTTTTGTACAAGATGAATAGTGAATAAAGACCATCTTTATTTTTTATTTTTTTCTTCGTCTCCAAATCTATAGACGTGAATAGTGTTTTAGAGGGTGTGTCAGAAATTAAGAGGCCGGTTGGAATTAGGTTCAGAGGTCTTTATCTCTAAATATAGAGATATAGAGACCGGTTGGAGTTGCTCTTAGGGTTTCTGTAATATTCATCCAATAATTCGCAACAAAATTCAGATTTCTTCGATTAGAATCCCTCTGTTAAGTCAATATTTGAGATATAACATGTGTTTGCTAACTATGGCATTTTTAATTTCTGAACATTTGAGACACCCCATTGCTTTCAAATTGATAATATGTACCTTCAAATTTTAATGGATATTTGGGATACCCCCTATATATTTATAAACTGACGACATGCCCCTCCCTACCCACTCCATTATTTTTGTTGATTTGGACACTCTCCACATGTGGGTGAATATTTGAGAAGCCTCGATGACATGCCCCCATTGACCTTGTTCTTTTTTCCTATACTAACAAAAAAAAAAACCTAAATACCCTCGTCCTTAACTTATAACTAAAAATCTTTCATTTTCCGTCCTAAAATCGGTCATGATCTTATAACTCTTCAACTTCTTTCAAATATTAATTTTAATTTATTTAACCTCATTGCGTTAATCCCTCTATAGAAAATCCTAAAATTTTCTTTTGAAGAATATTACCTTCTATTTAAAAAATTCTATATGATTGGTTGAGTTTGATGGTTAAAGTAACCATTTCTATGGTAAAATTTTTTTACCCAAGATGTTGAAGATGAGTAGCTTTGGGAATAGAAATCAAATGGCTATTTATTTTAAGTTGAAGCAAAGGGCATTGAGGTCATTTTGTATTAATACTATATAAAGGACCAAGATCACGAAGGCATGTAGGTATTTTTTTTTTTCATATTTTAGATCCCCTATCTATGCTTTTAAACTGATGACATTCTCCCATTGACTTAGGTCCTCTCTCAAAGACTAATGAGAAATGACTTAAAATGCCATTTTCATATATAATTTAAAAAAGAACGAATACTCTCACTATTATATGATACAACAAGACAAGAAATCAAATTAAAGGGTATTGTTTAAGGGTTCTTCTCACAATGTAATTTAGTTGAATTCTCCCATCATACAGCATGTGTTAGAACCATAGATCTTTTTTCCTTGGGATACACAACTACACATTTATGGAGATGTGCAATTGTGTATCTCAAGAAATATATATGGTTCTAGCCCATGCGATGTATGAGGGGTGTATGTTAGAGAGGGCATCAGAAAATCACAACTCTTTAAAAGACTAGCCTAAGTGCAAATTGTTTTCTGCCACATACTTCCCTGGTGTGGTAGTGTGTAGAACCAAAATTTTCTTCTTGGGATACACAATTGCACATACGGGGATGTGCAATTATGTATCCTGATGAAAAAACCTTTATAGCTCTATACATTGCCTCACTAGGGGAGTGGGGAGTTAAATTATCATGACTCTTGTTTATTATCTTGGTCAAGTCATGCTTTTAGAAAGACAACATAACCAAACCATGATGAGAAGAGATCAAATTTGATTCAGTAGGATCTTTCATTCGCATTTGTTCCACCAAAAAAATGTTCCTGAATTTGGAGTTCTTTATTTTCACGTGATTCAGAAGATTCGAAAAGAAATGATATTTTACGAACAAAGTCCAAGTCCTATTCTCTAACTATATGAACATAATCCAAACGACCCAAATCGACTTAGCTACACAAGTTGTCCAATTCCCACATTGAAGGCCCTCCAAATGTGCTTATAGACTTTGCAACAAACCCATGAAAATAATTATTAAAAAAAAAAAAAGTACTCATAAAGACAATTTAATATTCTAAAATCTATAGAAATTTCAAGTGATCATCATTGTCTAAATATGTCGACAATTGTTGTCCCGATGAATATAGAATCAAGCATAACTAATCAAATATCAAATATTCGATTCTAATTCGCCTAAAACACCCTAACTCCTATTTATCTTTGTTGTTCTTTTGGACGTTAATGTGATTTCGTAATCATCATTTGACTTGATTTGACTAAGTAAATAGGAATAAGAATCTATAAATAATATCCCTATTGAAACTGTTTTATCTAACATGGGAATAAGTATTTGAATATAAATAATTTCTCTTCATTTAAATTACTAAAATACCCCTCCAAAAGAGTGATTGTTTGACCACATATTTTTAGGGCATCATCTCCAACCCTTTTTAAGACTAGTGGTACCCACCGAGAGCAACTCTTTTTGAATATTCTCCTTTTTGTAGAATATTGTTGAAAAGGACAACAAACCTACCCCTTTTTCATTCTCCTTTTCTCACTATTTCCATATCCATTGGATCTAATACCTAAAATAGGGGGATTTCAATGGGCTTGGTTTAAGCCCAACATCCGTGGATCGGGTTGATTATAGATTCACATTTAGGGCCATATTTGGGCCTTGGAGGTAAGCCCATATAATGGCTTGGCCCAATTACTTCTACTATTATTATTTTATAAAAAAATAAAATTATATTTGAAACTGGATCTAGCCCAAAAATAAATCGAAAAATTTATGAGTTGGGTTTCGGCTAGGTTTTTGAAACTCGGTTAACATTGGGTCCTGTGTGAGTAAAAAGTAGTACAAGACACGTGGTGTAAATAAGACAAATATTAATGATCGATCACACGACAAATTTAATATGTATCTCAAGGCATCGATTGATATATTTGAATTAATGGAGAATCTTGAATTATTTATCTTTTTTAGGGTTTAGTTTTTATATCTATATAAGAAGAAATATTAGATAATAAAAAAAGAACAAAAAGGAAGAAGAGGTTAGGTTTTGTAAATCTTGTAATGGTTTCAAGAATAGTGGAATGGTTCTTCGGAACTCAGGGACGCACTGCGGATTTATGACAAATCTCGTGAACAAATTTTGATTATTGTCTTTTTTCCTTTGATTATTTTTCTATGTGATTTTTTATTATTCGTGTGCATCAATAATAATAAAGATTGATCATTAGGGACAAATCTCGAGGAATTAGTGGCATCCGAGATTTTACCTTAGTCCAAACCTGACCCAACCCACTGGAACCAATCATTGGTCCCTACTCTTAGATTATTCCTCTACTGATCATAGGAATTGCTTTGATCCTCACACCCTCAAGGGCGTACTCATGTGGAACAAATCTTATAAGATCGAAACATGATTGATCCGAATCCGATCCAGTAGGTTATCAAATCAGACTTAATTGTGTTGGAACAAATCAGGTTTCAGGTCTAATCCGATCCATTTGTTCAAGGTACATGGTTGATCCAAATTCGATCCAGTAGGTTATCAAATTAGATCCTTATTGTTCTCAAATCCTTGACGAATCGGATTGGATCAGGTTACATTGGATCATTTCATTAGTCTATCGTTGAAGACCATAATCAAGGGGTATGGTGTCATAAGTTTGAATATGTAGGGAGTATCTCAAATATTCACCAAAAACCTCACAGTAATACCGATTCCAAGCCACGCCGAGTCGACTTAAACCGACTAGAGTGGAGTCAATTAGCTGTGTTGTGGTCGCATAAACCTCACGTGTTGAAAGGAACGAAAATAAATCCCATTCTGCAGTAATTACGTGGCGTTCTAGGGAATTGACACGTGTAAATCCATTAAGATCAATGATTGGAGACCAACCCATGTTTCTGCGCGTACAGCTCAGATCACCATGGATGGGACCACCACTCCAGCTCTAATTAACCCTAAGTGGGCCCCACTGTTAGTAAAGGATAGTAAATATTTGCAAAATCTTTATTCTCACCTTGTCGTCTACTGGTCCTTCTTCATTGCTGTATCTGTGGGCCCATGATAATTACTGACCGTCAAAATAAATGTAAATTAAAATTATTAATTAGTGGTCGTCTGACCTATAAATAACTTCATCATTGGTGTTGAGCATGAAATAAGGATCCGATCTCGATCATAATAGAAGAATTGTTAGAGATGAGAATAAATTAGTTATTTTATGATGATTAATGCTGGAGTAACCTCAGTGGGGGACATCTTGACGTGGTGGAGCACTCATGCTCATAGATGTATTTTCTTCGAGATACGAGTGAAATGCATTTACGGACATGTGCACACCACCACGTCAAGGTGTCCCTTGCTGAGGGCACTTCAACATAACTCTTTTATGATATATGTTTTAACCATGACTCTTTTATGATATATGTTTTAACCATTTTTTTTGAGTCGTGTTGGAGTAACATTGAAATTGACATCGTTTCACACATCATTATGCACATAACTATAGATGCTTCTCACTCGTATCTCGATAAGCATGCGAAACGATGTTAATTTCAATGGTACTTCATCATTTTCCTTTTTTTTTTATACAATAATAGATCTAAACTATATATACAATATCGATTAAAAAAAAAAAAAAAAATTCAAAGGACCTTGGTGGAGGGACATTTTTTTCGAAGCAGTCCCTAAGTTTTGGGCGGTCCTCTTAATAGTCAATTTAGTAAACTTTCATTTTCTTAATAGTCTCGGGATCTCATCTCATGTTTACAATGTCTTTCAAATACTTAGACTACCCTTTTCTCATCTTCTTCGCATAGTTAGATTTTTCAATGGAGATTGTGATCATTTCTGGTGATCTTTGATCATAAATGAAGACTGGAAAATGATATTATCTTAATTTTAAACATTTAGACATATTTGTATTTATTTATTTCAATCTTTCATTAAAAAAAAAAATGAAGAACAAAGTTGATATTCTAATTTTTTTATTTATGATTACATTGTAACTTTTGATTTGCTAGTATGATATATGCATTTTGGGTATTCCAAGGAGATTTACCAAGTATCGAAGTAAAAAAAATAACCCCCAAAAAATATGATTTATATTACAGTGTTGAGTTCACCACTTTTTATTGTGTAGTTCAACATTTAATTAATGTTAAGTTTGGCAATATTTTCACTAAAAGAAAATGTCGAGCTCGACACTACGTAATTAAATGTTGAACTGAACAATAAAAAGTGGTGAACTTGAGTTCGATACTGGGTAATCTTCTCGAAATGCACAAAATGTATAAATTATAGTTGCAAATAAAAAATCTCAACATTATCATCAAAAAATTTAAAATCTCAATTTCATTTTTTTTTCTTATAAATCATCAAAATAAATACATCTAGATGTTAAAAATTAAAAGAATATCACTCTCCATTCGTCATTCATGATCAAAGATCATCGAAAATGATAAGAGTTGGAAAACCTAATTGTGTGAAGAAGATGAGAAAAAAGGTAATTTGGATATATTAGACACTTGAGATGAACTCCAGAGATTATTAAGAAAAGAAAATTTTATTAAATGGACTAATAACAGACCGCCCAAAACTTAAGGATTATTTAGAAAAGAGTCCCTCCGCCAGGGTCCTATAAGTAATTTTCCCTAAAGAAAAAAAAAACCTATATATGAAATAGTAAAAAGTTAGGGAAGAACGGGTTGGCTTCGTCACATTGCTAGACTGTAACCTTGTCCGAACCTATTTGGCTGAAAAATTGAACCCCACCCTACCTTCAGAGGCTCAAGATCAAGACAAGAGATGGATCAATAAGCCAAATTGACGGCCTTATCCTCGACCTAGGTGTTTAGTATTTCAGCTAAGATCCATTTATTTATTTATTTAAAAAAAAAAAGATTACAAAACTAGGTGCATTTCGAATTTCTAAGCAAAGAAGGCATTTGATGAACCAAGGACTTCCATATCTTTTATTAGCAGCAGCTTGGTATAAGCTTTTTTTAATCTTTCAAGTAGTTACTATATAAAACTTGAACACAAAGCTCTTTCTATTAACATCTTCCAGCATAACTTAAGCACACCTATTTTGTCTGAGTTTTCTAATACGTTTGAGATGTCTCATTTGACAATGAGAAAAATAAACATGGGTTTTAAATCTCGTATGATACGTTTAAATTGTCTATTTGTCTTGTTGGTGGACGATAGCGAGACTTATCGGACAAGTTTTAAAACCATGTGGGTAAGTTGGTTGAACAACTGAACAAATGTCATGTCAGGCAGTGTTATCTTGGCATACAGTGGATGCTAAATCAGTGTCAAGGTGTATGTCTGATATAAGAGACCCTTCCCCGGGCACATGCAACGCCCACACATCACACGCACCAAGTAAGTGAGGTGGCCCCAAGAAAATATTGCTCATACTGAATATTGAACACAACCTACAATCATTGGACTTGCCATTGAACCATACCCTCGTGGTTATACCAATATTAACTTTAAGTACAACAACAAATCTTCTATGAAATCATCACTATTAGTGTGGATTCATTTTTCGATTGTTTTTTTTTCTTATAAAATTTATTTAGAAAAACTGACCTCTACCATTATATATTGACAAGTGCCAAAAAGTCTCAGACACATGATGTGTAAGACTAGTGATTTAAAATCCAGAACGATTGCCCAATTAAACCAGTGAACACATTTGAGAGGATAAGAGAACCTATTATCTTAATTAATTCTCCATGAACTACCTCTGTTTCATAGTCAAAGGATTTCGAATCTTGTTTATTTGGGAGATTTCCAATAGATGATATACAAATAAAAAAATTGTTTAACATGATTTAGACACATACACCAATAATATCACCATTAAGGAGTTCTTCGATACAAGTCGAAAGCCCTAAAATAATAAGAGGAAGGCCAAAGATGAAGATGCACGCCTTGAGTTACGGTTCAACCACCAACCAATCTTAGAATGATTCCATTTTATTAATGAGAAGCCGAAATAACCATTATGACAGATAAGGATCCTATCAAGGTTTTCGTCCAATCTTCACCATCAAGGCTATAACATTATAACCATAAAGGAACTCTCCCAACAGGCCAAGTCCCACTTGTGTAACACTTAAATATCATTTTTGTTTTCTTTTTTACATGGTGACAATTAGGACAGAAGAACTTCTACCCACATACCTGTTTGTAGAAGAGAATGTAAGCTTGGTCGTGCAATACCTTGTTCATACCCACGGCAGTGACAGTAGCATCGTTGTACCGCAGCCACTGCCCATCAGAGTAGCGAGTATCAGCAGTGTAATGCCCCTTTGAAGGTTCCCTTCCATGGTGGGTAATTGTAGCGACAAGCTCGTATCTCCGACCCTGTAAGAAAAGATCACAATCTAAGAGTCAAAAAATGTCGGGTTTTGTTAAATTGTGCCCTAACGGTATACGTTAAGGTGCATTAAATACACCTTGGAATTTTATTTTACTACCAGAAATGCCCTCAAGAAAAAACATTGTTACCAAAAATACCCTCAAATGCTTATTTCCAAGGTGTATTTAATGGGACTTAAATGTGTGTCCCTAGGGCACATGTTAACAAAACCCAAAGGAGTCTACAAGGAAATCATCTCACTTCTCATTGGCATCCAAGATTTGTGGTAGGTAGCTATCATTGGAACGGTAAGTAGGGCTTAAAATGGATCGGGTTCGGTCCGGATCTGACTATATCCATGTTCGGATCCAATTTTTTTATATCTGAATCCATACAAGACTCAGATCCTATTTTAGCTAAAACCAAATCTGAATCTTTGCCGTTCATTGAATTTGGATCCGGATCCAATCCAATCGAGTTGCTTGATTCGGGTTGGATAATCCTGGTCGTTCAACATTTTTTTTCTTCTTCTACGTTTCTTTTCTAATTGCTATATTATTCTATTTACCATTATAATTCTTTTACTCATAAGAATTCATGTTATATTAAACTAGTAGAAAAATGATATTTTGCAGAAACATAAAAATATCATTTTCAAGGCAATACATCATTCGGATCTAGACGAAAATAGGGATGGATCCATATCTGACCTAGATCCAACTCGGATCAAGGGACATCAAACCATATTTGACCCATTTTTATTTGGATCTACTCCAAGGGTCCAAACACGTTAAATTCGGATTTTGGGCCACTAGGATTTCAGATAAAATTCGGCCCATTTTATGCCCTAACGGTAAGGTCATAATGGCTAATGACAATGGGAGGTAGGGATGAAATGAAAACTCACCTCAGAAGATGGAGAAAAGAGTAACTCACGGCCCAGAACAAGTTCAAGAGGAAAGCGTACAGGCTTATGCAATTTTGTGCTTCCTTGGATTCCATACCCGAATCGCATCAGATGCAATACCATTATCTTCGAAAGTTTTTGTATCTTTAAAGACTTGCTAGCACTGACCACCCCAGCCTGCAAGTGAAGACCATTAGTATTTTTCAGAAAATATATCTATATGAACATGGAGCTATCCAATAACTTAATAAATAGAAAAATAGAATGTACGGAGAACTATTGATTGACAATAGAGTGTGGAGGATGGAACCTCAAACCCCTTTTAGATTTGACAATTTGGGCATCTTCTCTGCTACCATAGATTAGTCAATATTGAAGGACTTCAGGCTAATGTTGTAAAATCTAAATTGTATCTAGCAGCAGGTTTTCTAACCTTTCTCAAGTTGGCAAAGAAATGCAGTACATCATATTAAAACGTGAGTCCGATTAGCCTTAATAACTTAGTAAGATTTCAACTCTTACTAAGAGTCGTTGACCTCACCTTCTGGCATCTGAAAACATGATCCAATGGCACAGAGTTGTAGAGGACAAAATTCTATGAACTTAGGGAAAAAAAAATAAAAATAATAATAAGTTCTTTTTCACCGTTGAATTTTAATATAAATTTGTGAGTTCCATGCAAGTTTGGCAGCGGTCCATTTTCAAAACCATGGAAGAAGCCTAAAAAACCATTTTTTTTTTTTTTAAATTATTTTTTTGGATCTGAGTTTTTCCTTGAAGTATAGAGGGCTACGGTGTTGGATTGCCAATTTGGTAATTCATTTTAGTAAAATGACCCTTAGTAAAATGCCATAAAATCTTACTAAGGAAGGTGTTTTTCTTAAAACATCATCTGACTTCTCTTTGTCTTTTTTTATTTTTTTATATAAATTTTTTTTGATAAAATCATCTAAATATATTGCACTTAAGATGAAGAAAGAGTAAATTAAGTAGAAATAGTAGACTAGCGGTAGATAACAGCCAAATGAAAAAGTACCTTCCTGGCTGCAGATGGACGGTACCCCTCAAGTGTTTCGGGGGTAGAAAACATACGAAGTGCATCCACAATATTGCAGACAGCTTCGGGAAAAATGTCAAGGTGGAGCAAGAGGAATGGCTGAACTGTAGCAGATGCTTTGTTACCTGCAAATCATTTTCCGATTAATCATGTTTTCTTTTATATTATTTGCTCCACACATCACAAGTTGCATTTATTTTCAATCAAACCTACAAATCATAAAGAGGGGGGCAACATAATTCCAGCAAGCAAACATTTTCCTAACTTCTGACCAAATCAGGCTAAAGATGTATGATATTTATGCAAATTCAATTTATCCATAAAACAACAATCAAGAAGTATTTGATGCCGAACATCAATAAAAACGGTTGATATCTTTTAACAGATCTCTAGAAGTCATCTACAATGCCGCTTTCTATATCAACATCAAGTTGGAATGGTCAACTCTTTCAGAATTATAAAGACTTCCAAGTTGATGATTTGCTTTTGAACAATGCGTTTAACTAATTCGTGTAGAAAAATATTTGCAAAATCAACAACTCTATAACTTAGATAGATGGATAGACTGGCAAGGACTGAATAAGATTAATGCAAGACACAAATCAAGCTAATATGATCCAATTACTGAATCTCAATAAGAAAACTGTAAAATTTCTTTTATTTCCTTGACTGTTAAAATTCAATTACAATAACCTATATATATATATATATATATATATATATATATAGGCTAGACTCAAAACCCTAATCCTAGAATTACATAAACATTGACCATTTTAACCTTGGAATGTGTAAAATTTTGTATTTATTCTTTTAACATATAGCCAATTGGGATTTCTGAAACTTTCTTTTCGAAAAAACATAAAACCATTTTTTTCTAAAAAAATTTCATTTTCACCACCAAATTAGCCTCTCCACCAAGGGTGGAGTCAAGATTTTTCCCTCATGGGGGCAACCATGAGTGAATTTTTTTTTGGAGGGGCAATTAATCACTAGCGATTTTTTTTTTTTTTTTTTGTGTGTGGGGGCAATTGCAGCAGATTTTTGTATCTGCCATTGTTATCTGTTGCAATAACTCATAAATCCTTCAGGACTTTGAAAAATCTTGTAGGGGCAAGTGCCCCCATTACCCCACTATAAATCCTCCCTTGACCTTTCCCAAAGTAGAACCACCTTAGAATCAAACAATTCTAAGTTGTCCTGCATCAAAGATCCACCACTGTGAATAAGAATATCAAAAAACCACCAATGTAAAGTTATTGGCCACGCAGGGTCATATGCTGGGGGATGATACATAAATTGAAAAATTGGCCTACCTCTTGCCTTCACAATACTTCTCAATTGCCCTCCAAAAATTGCACTTAATTCAGATGGAACAAAGCTTTGTGTTCTTGTCACTGCAGATTTGTTCTTCGGCCCTACAGTCTCCCAACCATCATCTTCTGAAGATGAAAGCAAAGATAATTTGCCGCCGCTTAAGCTTGAAAAGTGACCTTCGAGCTTGAGCAATTCGGCATGCATTTGATCCATGACAAAACTCAAAAACTCTTGAGCATCTTCTTGTCTGCCAAAAGAAAAGTATGTTTATCTCATTCAACATAATCCAAGTGTGCAATAATTTTTTTAATAGGCGAGAAGGTATGGAAAACAGGTTAGTGGCATTAGCACTCACAGAGTTTATTACCAAGCCGCCATCTTGACATGCCAAGATAGTTTCAATATTACTTTTTTTGGATAAAGTGCACTTTTACCCCTTGTGGTTTGGCATATTTCTATGTTGACCCCCTGACATTTTGATAATTGCACTTACCTCCCTTATAGTTATCTAAGGGGCTCACTCACCCCCCTTCCATCGACTTGCTGTCAACCAAACAGTTGAAAAATGGTATTTATTTTTATAAAGATCATTTTACTCTTTTTAAAATGTTATTCTTTTTGATAAACAAAAATATCCTAGTGAAAAAATGGGTTCATAAGTAAGAGTGTGAATGCTTAAATGGGGGCATTTTTAACTATCGTTTTTAAATTTATTTATTTATTTTAATAAAAAAAAGACAATTTGGGAGGATAAAAATCGTAAAATAACATCTAAATTTTAACACCTTCAAGTGAAAAGGGAGCTAAGTGCAATTATAAAAATGTTAGGGGGTAAACATGGAATCATGACAAACTACAGGGGTCAAAGTGTAATTTAGCCTACTTTTTTTTCCCCCAAATTATTCTTCTTGAGTGATGAGGTGAATTGACTGACATTCAGCAGTGAGAAACTTATATACCCATAAATACCAAAGTAGTCAAAAAGATGAAAAATCAATAATATGAACAAAAAAATATATATAATTTCTTTCGGGCAAAAAAAAAAAAAAAACTGGAAAATGCAGCAAAACGGAACAATTTTTAAGCAGAAACAAGTCAATGGGGGTGTCATTTCAGGTAACTGTTTTAAATGATAAATAGACGAAAAAACAAACAAAGATGTGGATTTGGACAACCTTGGCCTGCCTGACATGCTATTTGGCACATCAGGGGCAAAATTTTTCAGAACCGGTTCAAACATAGATGGGCTGAAAGACCTCCCAGACTCGAGAACCACCATCTCGTGCTTCTTCAAGCTTGAATCAGTGGGCATGTCAAAGCCAGAGATCAACTCAACAAATGCACGTAATGTTGGATAGCCAATCTAAAAAAAAAAAATGAGGAGTGTTGATGGCCATGTAACAATAAATATCCTAATATAGGTAACAACTGATACTACATTCTGTTCTACGTATTAGCAGCACCATCAAGTCCACTAGTAGCATATAAAAATAGGGTTTTGTTAACATGTGCTCTAAGGGCGCACGTTAAGATGCATTAAATACACCTTGGAAATAAGCATTTAAGCATATTTTGGGTAGGACTTTTTTTTAGGGCATTTTTGGAATGAAAATAAATTTTAAAAGTGTATTTAATGCATCTTAATGTGTGCCCTTACGGCACATGTTAACAAAACCCATAAGAATAATAAGGGAGAACATCTCAGAGGGACCAAACCTTTGGAATATTACGATTTCTTAATCCCTGCAAAAGCTGCACAAATGGAGAACAGGACAGAAGAGCCTGCAGGGTTGCATTGAGAAAGCATAAATTTCCTGAGTTGCTTAAGCCAAGTGGCAGTAGATGTCTAACAACTGAACCAGACCCATTCAATGCCTTAGGGATATCCACTTCTGGAAAACTTATTTCATTTGATCCTCCACTTACAAGGCCATTGGGTTCTGGGCTTATTGATTGCTTTGGCGGAGAGGGTTTAGCTTGAGATATACACAATGAAGTTAAGTCTTCATTAGTTCCTTCAAGTTCCCTTACCCCATTACTAAGGGGAAAGTGACAGTGCGGTGTATGAGTATTTCCATTCTCGTTTGTTATCTTCACACCGTCGAGTGCATTGTCCTCCGTGATCAGATTCAATGGTTGGACACTTCTAATATTCAGACCACCCAAGGATCCTATAGTTGCAAAATCTAAAGAACCAAATTGCAAGCCTTTCTTTTCCAAAGGCTGCCCCGTGACGTTATCAGATAATTGCTTTTGAAATGATCTGAGTTCATCTTCAGTGAATGACCCAAATACCAATACCTGCTTGAGTCAGAGGCAACCATTAAAATAGGTAACACATCAAAGATGGTGTGAAATGATAAAAGATTCAGTCAAATTCAAAGGTGAAGTAATAATTCAACAAAATGCGTTCGCTTGGTTCATTGAATCACCAACAATGTGATGAATGGAACAGTTTGATGAGTGATTTCAACACAACAAATCAGTGAGCAATGGCATTAATGCAGTATAAAAGTTAGACTATTTCTTACGATGAAGTAGTTTGTTTAAGAGTGACTTCAATCACTCCAACTCTTCATTTTCTTGGCAAGAATGTGCATGTGAACCCACAATTCCATCCATCTAAAAGGAAAAAAACAAGAATATACATACTGGGAGCCAATAGAAACTCTATATCTCTCTTTTTTATTTTTTTATTTTTCTTCTATCTGTTAGATTTAGATCATATTTCTTATTAAGATAATAAATATGATCTTAACTCTGAGTTATAAGATCATATTTCTATTAAGATAATAAATATTTAAATTATTGAAAAATAATTATTTTTATCAAAATGATATAAAACCCAATTACCTTGTTCATGTTCATTATTAGATTGATATTTTTAAAAGATCGAATGAGTTATATTGAATCTTGGATGAGTCAATGTGAAAGATGATTCACATTGAAAACACCACTCATTCACAAATGATACTAAGATGACTCAGGTGAGTTATCCCGATCTCAAAGGCAATCGGGCAAGATGGTCAATGTTAATCGTCCATCACATTGACTCGTTGGAGATGATTTATCGTATATTTGGAAATTTTCCGTGATAAACGAGCACCTCTTGTCACCCATACAATTCTTTATAAATACAAGTCAGTTATGCACTCCATTGATTCCATGTGAGCTTACATGATAACCTCGATGGATGTTAACACTTCCTATTCACGGAAACTTCCCTTATCTGCACCATCAACTTTATATTTTCAACATAAGAGTTGAGTTCCATGAGATTATTAAACTTTAGAAGAATACAGTAATAACTTAGTATTGCTATGCAATCTCCAAACTCGGTAAAAGCCATTCTGCAGCACAAAACTATGAAATTCCAAAGGAATTGATAAATTCAAACTATGAATTGAATCCGTTTATATTCATACACTTTTAACACATCCATAAGAAAACCTACAGTTAACTCAATCACATTCACACCTTTTAACTGGGCTTTCTCTGATAGACTAATTGAAAATGACCTAAATATCATTTTCTTCAACTTATAACCAAAAAACACCAAATTTCTCTCCAAAACCATTCATCTTCAAGCTCTTCAACTGCACCATTAACTATAGTTTGCCCCCACTACAAGAAAATCCTGGCCCCGCCCCTGCCTACCCGTGTCCCAAATTTACTGAACAATCATTAACTTCACCTTATCCACACCACATGATATCCAAATTCAAGTCTCCTGTTTACAAGTTTTACAGTGTGAGAGGCTTAAACTTCCATTAAGATTTCAACATTACAGCCTTTTTTACACATCACATGGCAATTAATGAGTGAAAAAACAAAATCCCAAATTTCTATCAAAATATCAACGTAAAACAGAAAAAAGTTGCAACCTTTATATCTGTCTCCAATCAAATTAATTAAATAAAGGAAAAAAAAAAAAAAAAAAGCAAAAAATCATATAAAAAAACCCTTCAAAAAGGAGAACCCCCACGAATCCAAGAACATAAACCATCAATTGAGCCAAAAAAGGAATACATGGCAAATAATGAGTGAAATTTTTTTTTTTCCAGCTTTCTATCAAAATATCAACATAAAACAGTGAAAAGGTGCAATCTTTCTATCTGTGTCCAATCAAACTTGATAAAAGAGCAAAAACCCATATCCAAAAACCTTAAAAAAAAGTGAACCCCCACGAATCCAAGAACATAAACCCATCAATTGAATCAAAAAAGGAACCCACATACCTTAGAATCAGTCATTGTATCGGGAAAATTGGAGATTCAGAGAAGAAAAACCTAGTTTTTTGGCGATCAAATACGAAAAAAAGTCGTTTTGGAGATGAATTGAAAACTAGGGTTTGTAAGAACATAGTTCTGAAGAGAGAAGAAGAGAGTAAGAAGTCGATAGGAGACATGAAATAGGGAGAGACTGAGAAGGAGTTGAAGAAACAGAGCATTTAAGAAGCGCTTCTTGACTTTCTCCCTGAACCTCCTGTGCAGGGAATCTGTTCCTGCTCCGACGGATCATTTACAAAGCAGAAGCAGAAGCAGAAGCAGAGAGGGAAAGAGAAATACCTTATTATTCAACTATTTATTAAAAATGATCACTGTCATCAAGGGTTCCTAAGAAAGGAGCATCCCATGTAATAATAGTCCTAAATTTACAGGATCAAATTATTCCCCACCAACACCTTTGGGAGATGGCCTTTACTCATCTATTTTAGGGGAAAAAAATGTGTAAATGGAGATAATAGTTACTTGTCTTTCTATCTGTAGAATCATGGTTTTAAAACTGGGTTTCACGTCACGTCTCGTCCATGTTAGATATCGAGTCGTCTTGAACGAGTTTTTCAATATGTTTGAGATGTCTCATTCTGAAATTTGAAAAATTAATGTAGAGTCTTAAATCTCGTTCGATTTGTAGAATTATTTGTAAATTTTTTAACATATATACATTACTTACAATTTGAAAATATCACATTTAACTATAATTTTTTCTTTATTATTAAGAACATATTTTATAAATAAAATTATTTGTAATAATTAAAAAAATTATTTTTTCTTTTAATTAAATTACATTATTGAAATTTTTATCAATATAAATATTAAATATATTTTCATCATCATTAAATTGTTATCAACAAATGCATCTACTTCATTATCGAAATCATTTTGTGTTACAACATTAGATTCAATTGAATCGTACACAACATTATAGTCGATATCGATATTTAGATATTGATTCGATGAGTTAGGCCCACTTTGACCATAATTTGATTGATACGTTCTAATATTTTCATGTTGTACTACAAAAATAATAATACTTTGAGAATTTTGATTATTATTTAATATATATTCTCAAGTTTTTTGGTCAAAAATATTAATTAATTTTTATTTCATTATCTAAATTGATAACTGATCTTATTGAAAATTATAGTCAAATATTGCACATAGAAATAATAAGAGCCTGTAATTCTGAATATGTAATTTGTAAAGAAGTCGATAAAAATCACGTATTTGCACTAATATATGTATTACCTTTAACATAACCTTCATACTGACAAATAATAACTCTTAAAGACGTTTTCAATTCAATTGAATTATAAAATATTGTAAGAGAATTGTGAGAGTGAAAATAATAAGAAAATTGTGAGAATTGTAAGAAGTATGAGAGTGTGATATGTTTATATATAGAAAATGTTTAACGATCACAAATTTCAAAGTATAAAATAAATGGCACTTTAAATGCCATTTTTCCACAACGGATATATAACAGTTAGATTGAAAAATATTCGTCACATTGAATATTTAAAAAAATACAACACTTCAAGTGCCAATTTTTTTTAATTATAAAAAAAAATTGGTACTTAAAGTGCCGTTTTATTATTTTAAATTTTTAATTTTTTTTTTTATTATTTTAAAATATTTCGACACTTTAAGTGTCATTTTTTTTATTATTAAAAAAAATCAGCACTTCTAGTGCCGATTTGGATTATTTTTGATAAATACAAAAAAAATATTTCTTTTTTGATAATAATTTAATTTAATTTTTTTATTTTATAATTTCCCTTTTTGTAAATTGGGGATTTCATTCAATACACTCGATTAAATGTGAAGTAGTGTAGGTTTATATAGGAGGGGCTTCACTTCGTTTCGAATATAGAAGTAAAAAAAAGATATGATTTAGTTTACACAACACATAAAGCATAATTTCTATTAATCAAACAAGAGCTAAGGAGAGGAGAATGACATAAAATAGGTTGATTATTGTCTTGTGAATGGGCGAGTCATTGGTCGTGGATTTTGCCCAAGGGAGCCAATTCAACTCCCTCCTTAGTGTGTGCCACGTCAAGCTAGCAAGGGTAGTTTTGTAAATTAGGGATGCCATTCAATACACACGAGTAAATGTAATTGATGGATCCTAGCTTACTGTGAGCAAAAAATTCCCCAACTTGTAGGAGTTTCGATTTGGATCATAGTATGTGAATTAAACAAGGTGTTTTGTTATTTAATAATCACAAATATATGTGAAAGATCGAAGTAGTAAAGAAAAGAGACTCACAAATAAACACAAGGATTTATGTGATTCAGCAATGTACCTACATTTACAGATCAGATTAAAGTTTAATCACACTATATTCTTTCAAAGTTAGAGATCTAGGTTAGCAAATTGCGAAAGCGAAAAACTATTACCTCTATTTTCCATAAAAAAATTCTAGATAACTTTCTCCAAAAGAGTACATAAATATTAAGAAAAAAAATCGTCTCAGGGACACTACCCTCAATTGCTCACATGGATTGAGTTGAAAAGTTTGATCGGGCCCACTTCAAGGTCCCTTTTGATTTCTCTTAAAAGCCAAGCTCAAACAAGAACTATGTAGGCATCCCAATTGGCACAAACCCATTATGAATTTTCAAAAATATCAAGTTGATTTCGATCAAAGGCCTAAAGCCCTTCAACGGGTCCACATTGCATAATAATTGTCATTTGACACTTTTCTTCATGCATACATGCACACATTCATCATTTCACATTCTTTTGCATGCCTAAACTTGTCTCTAATCCAATCCAATTCCATACCCACTTTCCTAACTCATTTATCTGAATTCACAGACTGACCAAATTTCATACCCGTTCTTTAATTTGAACACATTCTCCATTAACCAATATATTATCCCTATCCTAACCCAATACCAAGTCCACCTTCAAGTCTAGTTCAAATATCCAAACTTAAATCACCATGAGCCAATAATTCAAGTTCAAAACTAAAATCCAATGCCTAGCCCATTTTCTTAAAGAAGACATATGATGGTCTCTTATAAGCCCCCAATGCCCAATGATGCAACCTAATTGGATAATTAACTCCCATTGAGAAAATCAAGAATATCCTCCTAAAAAAGTAAGGTCAAACAAAAAAAGTACTTTGGTCATTAGTAAAAATCTCAAAAGTTGATAGAAATTTCAATCCTATCCCCAAAAGGTAGGAATCTTTAAGTACATTTATGGAGTTCTCCTATTAGTTCATTTCATATCTACATTTTCTTTTAAGGGTATTTATTAGAGAACTTAAGTCTACTTTTCACCTATTACTTCATCTTTACACATGTCACTCTCTTACCCACCATCCCAAAATCATTTTTGTTATTTTACCTTTATTTACTAAAAAATCAAAAACCAAAAATACTTTTAGGGTTTCATTTCACAAATTTCACCTTTATTCTCATAAAGATAGAAAATTCCAAAAGAAACGACCAAAACCTTATGTCCATCTTTTTACTTTTAGGATTGAACTACTTTATCCCCAAAAGTTTTTCAAAAACTTCATGAATAACTTCATTTCCTATGAGAAATTTATGCCCTCAAGCCCTCCATATCTTAATTTTAAATTCTATTAAAATCCCTACTCAACTCAAGTCCTCATCTCTCAACCTTCAAGCTTGCAAACAAAAATCACTACTCTCCTCTTACCTTCAATTTTAGCCAATGCTTTCAACTTTAAGTTCTTCTACTCAAGAAAATCTCATTCAAAACTATTAAGGGACAAGGTGTGTTTGGACTAGTTTTATTTCAAGTATTTTTATTTTCTTCTTCTATCCCTTTTTATTTTTTTTAGAAAACCCTTAGGATGTAATGGGAAAACTTCCTTCATCCCGAGTAGCTTGAATCTCAACCTTAAGCACGGAATGCTTGAGACGGTTTGGTCGAAATGACGGAGGTTAAAGCTCTTTTTAACTCATTTATCTCTCATTAATCATAATGTACACTATGCATATACATCACACATGCTTGACCATGATGAAGAAATGTGTAACTCTTTTGGTAGGGTTGAAACATTAAGTTTCTAGTCAAGTATGCATGCATCCATATTGTGAATCTAAGGGAATTCTATCCATAAAATTTCTCTAAAATCTTAAATCAATATTTCAACTAATGTAAAAGGTGATGACTTCATGGAATATCATTTTTCATAGGATACTCTTCGTGTCAACACTAATATTAAATCAAATTTCAAAGAGGTACATACCCACCATGTGCACACACCCACTTCATGCATTTTTGTTGTTTTGTTAAATATTCAAAATGATTAAATTAAAAAAGATAACCACCCTAGGTGAAAGAATGGGATGCTTAACACCTTTCCCATTCTTTAATCGAATTTTCTTGCCTAGATTTAGGTAGATCACACCCTTTTCCATAAATGAGAGTCACTATAATGCCATGAAAAATGATTTTGTTAAAAATTTAATTCGGGTGTCTATTCACACCCATTTCCAAAAAAGAATGATGGTGATTATAAACACAACTTAGTATTGAGATTCTACGATGAACATCTCATGTTTACAAATTACATAACAACATATTGATCTATATCAACAATCACATTTGATCAGAACTATAATCATGTTCAACAAATTATAAAAAGAGAAAATGACAATTCTAGAAGAACATGCACATGTGATAATGTTCATATACAGGGATAGATCAAAATCGCCCATATTTAATTTGGATGAGTCAAATATCTCTCCATGTGTTGGTGAATATTTGAGATATCCCCATATTTTCAAAATGACGACATGCAACTTGTTCTTGGTCTTCTTTATAGGTTGAAAATGATCTAAATGCCCTCATTTTCACCTTGATCATTCTTTTAAGTCTGGCTTTTGCAAGCACACTTAAACCACTTTGGTAAATTATTTTTAATCTATTTAACTACAATGGAATTTAGTACAAAACCCTTGATTTATCTACCCGAAATTACATCGCATGTGTTCTATTTCTTCAAAAATCGTATTTTGTTTTTCAGGTTTGAAGTTTGAAATAGGTAAAATCTTAAGGTAAAACACAAATGTACAAAATTTACCATCGAGATTGAAGATGATTGGTTTTGAGAAATTTTTTATAACTAAAGGCAAAAATTCCATGATTGCCCATTCATGTGGTGCCATAAGATAGTAGAGTACAAAATTTTAAGAACTTTACGGGAAAAAAATACTAAATTTTCATTGTTGGATTTGAAATTTGAGAGTACAAAATTTTAAGAACTTTACGGGAAAAAATACTAAATTTTCATTGTTCGATTTGAAATTTGAGAGTTCAGTGGCGATCCATTTTCATAATCTTGGATCAAGCCTTCATTTATAATTTAATCTATTTTTGGACATTAACTATAGAGGGCTGAGGAGTTTTGTCAACATGGCAATCCATGTGGACCCAAAAGGGTGACCAACCTAACTGTTCATATAAGGTCAATTTTTATTAGTCTACTAGAGAAGACTAAGGTCAAGGAACATGTTATCAATTTAGAAACATAGGAGGGCATCTCCAACATTCACCAAAACATGGAGGAGTTCATCGAATAGCAAGAAGGTTTTCTTTCTCTCTCTTTTAACTTCCCACTTTCAGTTTCAACTTTTAACTATTTATAATTTTATATGAGAGATTCTATTGCCACATCAACTTTTACTAAGAGCACCTCCCTCATTCAATGACATTTGAATTGAAATTACCACACATCTTGGTCTGTTCTTAGTAAAAGTTGGTGCGGCAATAGAAGCTTTCATTTACATCACAAAAAAACTAACGTTCTTTCTTTAACTACCATTTAAATCTCTCTCTCTTTGTTTCTCTGCTCTCTCTGTTTCTTTCATGGCTACTCTCTACAACTCTTACAAACATTCTCCTTCTCACCAGACTTTCAATTCTCGTCTTCTTCTTCTCCTCACAGCTCTCCCAATAACCATTGCAGCTTTTGCTTTCATTCTTCAATGGCGAGGGAGTCTCAACGACCCCCACAAGCTTAAGTTCCTTGGTATGGGAATCTCTCCTCCCACCAACCTTGCTCATTCATCCTCTTATTGCTCTGACATTCTGGGTCAATGTCAGAGCTCTTCGTCTTCGTTTCCTTACTTTTGTGACGGGAAGTTCAATCATGAATCCAATAAGAATCCAAAGTTGAAAGACCATTTTTGCCTTAAACTTGATTTATTTTGGTTTTTTGGGTTAATGGGTGTTGGTTAGTTAATTAAAACTGATATTTTTCAGATCAATCATTTACGTTCGTCGAAATACATAGAAAGCTCAGTATGGTTCAAGTGATGATGGCTTTAGTTTTAGTCATTTTATATGTTTGTAAACATAAAATCTAGTTATTGCTTAAATTGGTTCTTTCTTTTAGTTTTCGAAATTTTTTACAGTGCTTCACCAAATTTTATCAAAAGTTTTAGCTAAATGCCATTTTTGTCTATTTGATGAAATTGATTTGTTTTTCTTATGAGATCTTTAGCCGGATTTGGAACGAGACTTGGTTATCGCACATCTTTTACAAACCGTGCAATTCCGAGCTATTTGTAAGGCAAACTCTCAATATGAAGATGGCTATTGTCATGGCAAGGGTAAGAATGATTTCATTTTTCACATAGGCAATCTTTTTTGTCTTCTTTACAAGTAAACACGTCTTTATCTGATCTTATTTGTGAAATAATGGATTATTTGTGATATATGTTTCGATCTTAGGACGCTGGCATGGATTGGATCATCCATATTGACACTGGTGAGTTAATATATCCGGTGGGTGGCCGTGGGTATTCTTTGAGACAATTGTTCTTGGATGTTCCTAAGAATGTAGATATGGTTGTCTTTGCAAATTATGTGAGTCAAATTACCATATTTTATTCGTGAACATTTCTTCTATATAGATAATATGATGATATTGATTCCATTAATATTAATAATAATAAAGTTGACGAAATTCTTTCTCCTTATTATTATTAACTATATTGTTGACATTCTTTTGTTGTTTCAGGAGACTATTGTTGAACGAGATGACATCAAGGAACCCTTCATTGAGGTCAGATTTCTCTCTTGATTTCCTTGTGTCATGTTTTTAAATTTTAATTACTAATTTTGAAGTTTGGCAATCTTTAGATAGATTTTATTTTGTATATGTTCTCTCAGGGTGTTTTCTTAGTGAACTTATGAAATAGTTGTGAATCTTTAAACTTTTCTTCTTGTCAACAGTGCTAATTCCAGTGGCTTTTTCTTTTAATTTTAATTTTTTATAAGAGTTGTGCTGGAGTGACCTCAAGCTTGGACCTCATATCGCACATCTTGATGGGAAAGTGGATAGGAACCATAGATGCTTTTTCCCCCGTATGTCGAGGAAAAGCATCTATGGTTCCCATACAATTTCATGTCAGGGTGTGAGATGTGAGGTCCAATCTTGAGGTCACTTCAGCATTATTCTTTTTATAATTTATAATTCCATCTATTTTTTCATTGTTACCTGACAAGTTTTCATACAAACACATATTTTGGTCTGTATTTTATCTACATCACCATTCTGTTTTGTTTGGCAACAGATATCAATGTTCAAGAAGAACTATACCCACTTCCAAAAGAAACATACTATAGAATGTATAAAGAAACAATTCATGGTAATCCAAACTACTTTTTAACTTACAGAAATGGGAAATCAGCTGCTCGGATTCAAAATCATCTCCGTCCTCACGGTGCACATAGATGGCACAACTATATGAAGACCCCAAAGTAAGATAATCTCATTTACAATTATGAACACATAATTCTTTGTATCCGTCTCTTTATCTCTCTATATATAGGCGTGTTCTTCCTACGTAGCATTTGCATGGATTTTGCTATTCCTTCAGTTATGGTCTGTGGAGCTTGATGGTGTTGGTCAGGAAGGAGAACTGTTCATCATTTAATAAAATGGAGACTTCGCCAAGGGTATTTCTGTAATTTCACTGGTATCATGTAAAACCTTAGTTAGGTTTTCCTAGGTGTATCTGTAACTGCGAATTTTCTCTTCATAATGGAATCAGTGTGATCCATAGATGTACCACAATCTTGAGGGAACCACGTAAAATCTGTATTTTCTTTCTTTATTGTTCTTGGATTGATTTCTCTACCAAAGAACACAATAGTGTTGTTTCTGCTTGATCTACGTGCACTTGAAGTAATACTATTTGTAATCGTTGATAGTGAGACCAACTTGAAGGAGGCGGTTGTTCTACATTACACGTACACTAAATTTTCCGACTTGACTTCTAGACGTGATTGGTGTGGCTGTAAGCCTACAAAGGAGGATGTCAAAAGATGTTTCTTATTGGAATTCGACAGAGCTGTAAGTTTTAATGCCTATGTATTCATTATTTTCCTCTTGTCATGTACTATACCTTGATTTAAACTTGATCTTTATTTGAATTGCTTTGATCATTTAAAAAAGAAAAAGAGTTTCCTTTGAATCTTTTGTTTTCATCTCATTAACTTTGCGGTTCTACTACAGGCCTTCATTATTGCTTCGACTGCGACAGAGGAGGAAATGCTACGCTGGTGACATTTAACAACCCATTTTGATTTCTCTCATTTTCATTTGAAGCCATAACTTTTGTAGTTCTTGGTGCCTTAGAAGTATGGTTTTGATTCTAAACTTTAATGAATAAAAAAAATTGAAATTGATTTGTAGAAGTTTATAATTTATTGTAGAAACATTCACTAATACTTCAGAAATGATAAAACAAACTCATTATAATACAACAGCCATTTGGAGTAATAAATGCAAGATTGATAGAGTTCAATATGTTGATGCATATAATGCTCAAAATCATGTCATCTAAATACAGAAAAAAAAGGGCAAAAACAGTGTCTAGGTGAGCTTAGGAAGTAACGACAACATATATCTATGAACCTTATTGCCATCTCCAGCGAATCTGAAACATTAAATTTTTTGAAACGATTTCAGATTGTTTCCGAATGCTTTGGTCAAGACAGTGTCAGTTTTTCTACTGACCAAAGCATTGCTTCGAGACAATAATTTTAAACCTTTACCATTGTTGGTTGCATTTGCTGTTTAATAGTCTTGATCACAAGGGGCTGCTTTGGAAATTTTGGTGACTAGAGTGTAAATAATTTCCATTCACAAGGAGTTGCTTTGGAAATTTCTCAAACAAAGTTTCTGCACTAACAAAATATAAAAATAGTGATCATATATAGGTAGTTCGTCCATTAGATTTCATTTTTGCTATAATTGATGCATACATGTGTCCTATGAATTTCCTTATTATTCCTCTTTTCTAACTTTTCATTATTTTTATTTAAAGATTATTTAATTAGTTTTTAATAAAAGTATTACTAAAGTAATGAAATATATATATATGATCATCATCGAAGCCTTAGACAAAAGATTTGGGTTTGGCTGAATGAATCTTGTTCTTGCATTAATTCTGTCTAGAGACACATCTTCTATTAATGTTCATATCCTCTCTCGATCCATGTTCTTTTGAGTCTTTTATCTCTCATTTAGAGTCTTCTACTTAGTTTATCGCCTTTGTTGAATGTGCCCAAATCATTTCAATGTACTTTCTCTTAGTTTATCGCCTATTTCTTACATTTTCTCAAATCGGTTCATTTCTAATTTATACTTGTCCATCTTATGTAAATGCATCATAGTTCTGTAGATTTGTTGCACCTACTCACTTGACTAGCTATGTGGAATGAAACAATTTACTCAAGGTCAAATTAATATGGAATCATTTGTATTCTTTATGAGAGTAACACAGCCGAATTTTTCAAATTTATGCATGAAAACAGATTACTAGAAGATGCTTAGTACTTGAGCTCAGTTTTTCTAATTTGGATTTGTGAAGTTGTGTTAGCTGACTGTATTCATCGTCCTAATGTAGGTATGGAGAGCATGTTGTATGGGCAGATGAA
Source organism: Akebia trifoliata (assembly GCF_017979445.1). Taxonomy (NCBI): domain Eukaryota; kingdom Viridiplantae; phylum Streptophyta; class Magnoliopsida; order Ranunculales; family Lardizabalaceae; genus Akebia; species Akebia trifoliata. The sequence goes on along the minus strand of NC_141389.1, from coordinate 4,091,383 downwards.
GCACTAAACTTGAAGCTTCTCAAGAAGGGCATCCTGACTCGAATATATGCTCCCATGGTAAGCTCAAGTATCAAAATCTTTCAAGAAAGATATACCCATTGTTTTCTACACTCTCCTCTATTAAGATATAAAACTTGTAGTCTTTCGGGCTTTGTTACTCTTGAATTATTTTAGGGAATTTAGATATACCCCTCTGGGTTTTGGTGAATATCTGAGATACCCTCCGGCACTTTCAAACTTTTGACATTACATCCCTTGACTGTGGTCTTCCATGAGAGACACAGAAAATGACTGAATTACATAAATCTTGACCCTGTTGCAAAATACCCCAAGCTGCCCCCTCTCCCCCCCAACACACACCAAAAAAAAAAAAAAAAAAAAACCAAGAAAAAGGAAAGAAAAGAAAATCAAAGAAAAAATGCAGGAAGATAGATGGAATAAAAGGCTTTTAGCAAGAGGTTAAAGACGAGGGAGGTTATTTTGGTCATTTTTAGTTAATCTTTCACCCAAGATCATGATCTAAGGGTTATGCATCAGTTTGGGGAAAAAAAATTCAGATGGGTACCTCAAATATTCAGCAAAATCCAGAGGGGTGTGTCTAAATCATCAAATATTTTGTAATTTTTGTTTGATCATTTTTTCCATACTTGTTATATCTTAAATAGGTGATTATTCAAGGTCTGAGGGAGTCTGGCTTGTTCACCTCTGTGATTACCTCAGCACAAAAGGATAAGTTCATATCATCTGTTGAGAGCAGAAACTCTTCTAAAGCCATTGAAACTGAAGCACTATCCACAAGAAATATCATAAGGAATAGAGAATCTTAGGCAACAACTAGGAGGATCTTGGGATTGCAGATACTTGTTTCATGAGGAAGCGATTCCGCCATGTTTCCCCGTCATGTATGATCTCGATGTGGAGGAATTGTAGATAGGTTCACACAGACGTATCGTTTCAAGGGTTTTTCTCAATACAAACACGTGTGTACATTTCAGGCTTAGTTGATAGAATTGATAAAGAGAGTCCATAGTATTCTCATTTTTGGTGTTTCTCCTTGTTTAGAATCCGAAATCGTTATGTGTTTGACATTATTTATAGATACCACAAGGAATATTTGCTTTCATTGTTAATTCATTAGAATGGCAGAGTTCTATTTTTCCTCTTTGAATTCAAGAAAAAAGGAAAGAAGAATGTGTTATTGGTTCGTCCCTAAAGGAGTTTTCGTCCATGACGTGTACTGATAACTATGGCCTCACACATAATTGGATCAGAACTCTTCATGGGATTAGTACTGATATAGCCGCAGAAGTAGAAATAATGGTCGAGAGAGAATATTGTTTCCATCAAGTGGAGACCAATAAACAGAATACCAAGTCAATTGTATCTATTGGAGGGACAGAAACAAAAGCGATAATAAACATAGAAGTTGCAATTAATAAGATGAAAATGAAGTCGTCTACCATTTATATATCAGTATATAAAGAGAATGGAATGCACTCTAGAGCAATTTATATGTATAAAAAAATTAATAGTTATAAATTAAGAAGTAGAGATTACATTGTAATACATCATAGAGATTGGATCCCATTCTAGAGGAGGAGAATCCAAATCAAACTACCGTCCCTAGATCTAGAAATTTTGCTGCCCATCTGGCCTAAATGAACCTCCATTGCACTCAATTTCTTAAAGGTTTATATGATTCAAGAATGTACCTTATTTCTCACAATCTTGGATTCTAATTTTCACAATAATTTGTTTTGGCTAAGCCAAATATCATTAAAATTTAGGTCTAGGTGAGACACCAAAATTTTTATCAACCAGGTAAGATTGTGCTACCCTTTGATTTCAATTTAGATTCCAGGCCGAAAAACTTCAACCCTGACAACACCAAGCCCGCTGTCTTCTTTTTCATATGGTCAATAAGTAGTTCATCATAGACAATCAAATTTGCTTCTGTGAGGAGATTACGATCTCTCATACTTCCAAAAACCTTCCTCGCTTCCTCTAAAGTCCCATGATTACACATGCCCGAGATAATAGCAAAATATGTAACATCATCCGGTGGGCATCCTTGTTCCATCATCTCATTTAGCACTTCAATGACCTTCTCGGCATCACCTGATTTACAAGCATGAAGAATTGTAAGAGCGTATTTGAACTCCATGGGTCCACTTGTAACATTGCCCAAGCAGTCGCGCACTAGTGTAAGAACCGCATCGATCTCTCCAATCCTACAAAGACCTTTTACAAGAGAACAATAGGCAGAAACGGTAGGGATCCAAGACATATCTTTCATCTTATTATAACACGAGCACGCTTCTTTGACATCCCCAACATCAACAAAACAAGGAATTACATTACTATGTGTAGATGAGTCGAATTCAAAATCCAAATCCTTCATTTCCTCAAAGAGGGTTAGTGCATTTTGTGCTTCTCCCTTCCTATGGAGAGCCCCAATGAGGATATTGTAAATTGAAATGCTGCAATAACCTTTTGTTTTTAGATCTTCAAACACTTCTAAAGCCTTCCTTACTCTATCTCCCTTTCCCACCATGAATGAGAAAAACCTCGAAAGATCATCGATGACAGGTAACCCTAATTTTTGCATTTTCTCGAGTAATATACAGAAGTCATCCATTCTACTCTCATCAGCATAGGACACCAAGATGGGATTTACGGTTACAAAGTCTGGATTAAGACCCTCTTGGACCGTGATTTGGAAAAGCTTATAAGCCTTATCGACCCAATTTGCATTGCAAAGGCCTTCTATCATAGAATTATATATTGACAAATCAGCTCGATACCCAGAATCTATCAAATCCTTGAGCAAATCACAAGCTGAACCAATCTTCCCATCCACCACAAACGCTTCAATCAACGACCCATACATTGACCTATCTATCAAACACCCTTTCTCTCTCATCTCCTTAAAGAACTCGTAACCCTTCTCAACTTTATTCCCTTTGCACAAACCTGTAACCAAAGTCGTGTAAGCCATGACATCCGGATCAACCCCATCTATCTTCATTTCCTCCCAAATTCTCAAACACCCATCCAAATTACCCTCTGAAACCAAAATCCGAATCATTGCTGTATAAGCACAAACATCCGGCTTACATAAATTCCTCATTCGACTCAAAATCTCAAAAACCTCATTCATTCTCCCAACCTTGCACAACCCTTTTACAAGAATCATGAAAGTAACACTCTCTTCCACCAATCCATCCTCTTTAAAATCCTCATAAACGAAATCGCCAAATCTACATGACCCGTTTTCACTAACGCATCCAAGATCCTATTATACAAGAAAACTCTAGGTTTTACACCAAAATTCTTCATTTTTTCATAAATGTAGTAAACCCTAAGACCTCTACCGGCATCCGAATGCATCCTAATCAAAATTTCAAATTGTTTCTCAGTTGGTTGATTCCCTTGCATTCTCATGAGATCGGGCACTTGATCGGCTGCCCGAAACATATTCAATCGATTCAAACAATAAGCAAATGCATTATACGAAGCAAAATTATGTCGAAAACCCTTTTGTTTACCTGCCCAATGAAAGAATCTGGATGAGATTCTTGGATCAGTCTGGGCTTTGAGGACTTCGGCTACCAAATTTGGAGGAACCCTTCGAAGCTTATCGAGATCTTCGATGATCGATGGGCACCAATTTTTGTGCTTTCGGAAGGAATCGCAGATGTATCGAGCAATTGGGGAGAGGGTTTGGGCGATTGAGAAGAATTTCTCTGATTGGGTTTTCGTTGGTGGGAATTTTTGGGGGGAATTTGGATTCCATTTGTTGATATCGATGGAACATTGGTTAGGGTTTAGCGTTTTGGATGATTTGTAAAAATTAGGTTTAGGGTTTATGGTTTTGCGATTGGAGAAGAGTCCTCCATGAACAGTGGGTCGGTTCTGAGAAGGCTTGCGGTGGCCATAGTAGAAGTAGAGTTTGTTAGTGATGGTGGAGGGTTGGGACTTAGGGGGCATTTGAGGATTTGTTGTTGCCCTTTTCTTCCACTTTCATATCTGTACTGGTTCTTAGTTTTCTTTGCTTCAGTTCTTCAGTCATGATAGTTGCCAACTTGCCATGGTCTTGACTCGCCCGAGTCATCTCGTCTCGGATAGTTAAACTATTTAACTCGGTTTAAAATATTTTATTAGAGTTGTGATGGAGTAACATTGAAATTGACATTGATTCCCACATTGCTGATGTGGAGGTGCACACATAACCATAGATGCTTTTCATTCGTATCTCGATGAAAAGTATCTATGGTTCCGTACATACATCAATGTCAGCAATGTGAGAATCGATGTCAATTTTATATATGTATGTTATGAAAAAAATTATAATTATTCTTTTAATAAAATATGGAAGATGCTTAGTTACAAGATGATATTTCTATATAGATAATAAATATTTAAATTATTAAAAAAATAATTATTTTTTAAATCCAAATGATTCAGTTGAGTTTACGAATAAAATGATTTTTTTCAAAAATATTGAATGAGTTAAATCAATCTTGGATGAGTCAATGTGAAACACGATTGACATTGAAAATCCCATTTGTTCATAAACGATACTGAGATGATTTGGGTGAGTTATCCCGATCTTTGAGGCAATCAAGAGATATGATCAATGCTAATCGTCCATCACATTGAGGTTTAAATGTTGAATTAGATACTTAATCTTAAGGTTGAAGATGAAAGAAAAAAAAAATTATCCAAGAGATTATAAAGATAATTGATTTTGGAAAGAAAAATCTACGTTAGGTCACATTTAAAGACAATCGCATTAAATTCATTTTTCATTGATTAATAAGATGAGATCAAGTTCAAGTGGCCATGTCATTAATTTGAAAATGTGGTGCCCCGCCAAATGCTAACACAAATCCCAATGCCAAATATCAAGGTAATAGGTGACACCTCGAAATTTCGGCATGGCCTTATCTGAATATGTTAGTGTTCAACGGAACACAACACCTAATAATCCAATATATAACAAAACCTGTATATACAGATGCAAACATAGGAATTTAACATCGGAAGACTAATTACATCTAACATGTAAGTAGATCAGAGCGCGGAAAATTTAACAATATACAGGCTTACCAAAATACTCTCACTCTAACATAGGCCTAAACTCTCAATCTAAAGATTTCATACATCCTGGATGAAACTGACAACACTAAGGGATGTAGCCCTAGTGCTCACTAGGCAATAGACTCTGATCGTCGATCTGACCAACCAGATACTCCTCAATTACTGACTCTACGCCTGCCTCGGTAACTGCAAATACTGAAACTAAAAAAAATAGAAAGGAAAGGGTGAGTAACGAAAGTTACTCAGTAAGTCCACAACCAATTCCTACTAATAACCCTTCCTAAACATGATCGAATAAAGTATACTGAACATTTTAATACATGCAAGATTTTACAGAATAAAATACGATCAACTGGTACATATAGTCAGGGATGAGCAACTAAACGGTTTAAAAGTTACACATAACATCAATCATCCATACTCATTATACATTTTCATTTTATGCAAATACAGTTGACAACGTTAAAATAATAGACATACTTTTCAGTTTATAATTCAAAATATAACAACAGATACATAATACAAGTGGTGGAGTATTGGAATTAAAGAATTGGAATTCACGACTGGATTGCTCTCAATCAGGACATGATATTCTTCAATAACATCGTAATTCCTGATTTTGTGGCTGATCGCTGTTTACCACGCTTGCGGGACCATTTATCTGGCTCAGGCTGGCCGTTTGACGTGACCGTAAGCAATAGGTCTCTTTTCGATGTGTCAGAACGTTCGACTACTCTAGATTGTTAGTGATCACTGATTAATCATCTTCATCTATGCCTATCAGGTGTGCATGTGATTCCCAAAATAACACTCCACTCGTATACGACCACCTTTACAACACATGTTCACTGGTAAAGATAAGAAAGGAATAGACCTGGATTCCAGTTGTGACTCCACTCTCATACGCGTCTCATACCACGTATGAGCTTAGTGGTCTTTACCGTACATCCCAGGATAGTGCACCCCTCCGGATGATGTGACGCACTATCCCTTCAGGCATTCACAGACCCTTTAACAGCTCACAAAATAGCTACGTATATATATATATATATATATGATTTTTTATTTAAAACAAAAAAGAAATTAATAGAACAGGATTGAGAATGGATATCTAGTTCCTACCATGCAACTCTGACCACCCGGCCTAAAATAAATAACAGTACTCAACGCACGCGCTAACATAATCTTAAATAAACATGCAAACCTTTCATTAATAACCTGGATATCCTTTCACCAACCTACATACAACATACAATGTAAAGTGCAGACATCACCTCTTGGGTGTGATTTTGACATTTTACCGTTCATTCCCTTTTTCATTCTCTCGACATTCTCACTTTTCGTCTCTTCAAGTCAAACCATTCATTTTCAATCTTTCAAAGTCATTTTTGGTCTTTCCATCAAAAATCATCGATGTTTATACAAAACGAGGTCCTAGCGATGCACGGGACCAAAACTGTTAAAAACAAGAAAGCTAGTGAAAATTTGGCTAAGTGTCGAAAACTCAAATTTTTTAAGTGTCAGAAACTCAAAATTTCAAAGTTCTCGAAATTGAAAATAGATTTTTGGAAATGAAAGCGTCGATCACGAGATTCGATACCATATAGTTTTTGTAATCTAATTCAAAGTAACGCGAAAGTTATTACATCTTGAAAATTCGTCGAAAACGTCGAAATCTATGTTTTGTTCTTGAAACCAAAATTTGGATTTTTATCCTTTGAGATTCGGATCTCGAAACTATTTCCATTGTTTCAAAATGGAGGGTAAAACCTCAATTTTATTAAAGAACTTAAAGTAAATGGATACTTAAATGTTTTTAATGAAATAAATGATGAAAAATCAAATATAGGCAATGGGGAAGTCAAGCCAAGAGTCAGAGTCTGTTTCTGACTCAGAAAAATGCTGTCGGCGGCAGAAGCTTGTTATGTCGGTGGAACCGACGGTTCCTACGGACAAAAGAATTTCGTCGATGGTAGAAGGTTGATTCTGTCGGTGGAACCGACATAATGCTCATCGACAGGTGTCGGTAGGACCAACGACATCTGCCGATAGAACTGAAATTTCGCAATTTTTGGGTTCTTTCACTCCATTTTTCGGGTCTTTCATCCGTTCTTCGAATCATTCAACCCACCCACAAGTTTATAATTAAAACTTGATAAAACATAGTCAAAACATCTACTTCTACCATGAATTTGAAGTCAAACACCAATTTATACGATTTAAATACAAACAATAAGTTTTGTTTCAAAACCTAAATACACATTTCAGAAATCTAAAGTTATTAACAAGAATTGAAAGTCCCTTACCGTTGTGGACGCCAAGGATATAAGCTAGCACTACAAATCAAGGTTGGATGGCTCGAGAGTTGAGGTTGGGCTGACTTAGATGTAAAATAGGCGAGGGTTTGCAAAGCATTTGACGACGATGCTCTTCTTCGCTTCTACAATAAAAGGTAACTTTAACTCCTACTCAATGGAGCTTTTGGATGGAAGGTGTAGAGTTTCCTTCGCACTATAGGACTGGTTATTGATGGAGGGTAGGGAAAACGAACAAGAATGGACAACCAAAGATGGTGAAGTTGTACTCCTCGTCGTGGCCGACAACTTTGCTTTCTTCGTCGAGGTTCAACTCGGCCTCGATCGCGTTGGAACTTAATGGAAATGGGTCGAAACCCTTGGGTTGAAAAGTGACTGTCGTTTGGTTCTATGAAGAAGAAGAGAAAATAATAAAAAGAAACCACTCTCTTTTAAATAAAAGGCTTGAGGGGTAAACTTGTAATTCTCTTTTCATTGTTCATAGTTTTGGCGACAACTCGGCCATTCGGACCCGAAAAATTACGAACGAGTATTCCATTTCGAATAATTTTTCGCTATGAATCTAATGGTGACGTCGAATTTTCCTGATTCTCTCTCTAACGAAAATTTCACTATTTGGGTCCCGCTTAACATGAAATTCGAGGATTCTATAACTTTTCCATCCGAACTCGAATTCAAACTTCCTTATAGGCTAATGTATATATATTTGATCATTTTGAACTTAGTGGCGAAGATGATTTTCCTTGAAATTAATTATAACAATATTCGAGTATTTTACTCTAAGCCCCCCATCGATATTTTCCTCAAAATCTCACCATTCAATTTCCTTGAGATATGAGTTGAAAATCTGGGGTATTACAAAAACCTAGGAATATCAGCTCAAATGTCTGTCAAAATGTTGCGAGTATGTCTAAACTATTCTATTTTTTAATCAATCTTAAATTTCTGAATGTCCGAGATGATTTCGATTAGTTAACTTCATATCGGAGGAAAGGGAGGGTGTAGATGTTTATCATCTTTAATAAAAGTAAAAAAAAAACCTTTATGTGATATTGTATTAGCAAAATTAATAGTCATGCTATGACATTTTTATTAACTTTTAGGATATAATTGGTACTTATACTTGACACAATTTATTTATTTATTTTATCTTTATTTTCAATATCATTGTTAAGGTAAAAAATTGAGTAATCAACTATGCTTCAAGATTTGTATAAACAATTATGATTTAATTGCACATGAACAGGCGTACATCAAGAACAAAATAGAGAGAGAATGGACCAATTTTTTTTAGGATTTATCACTCAAATCGTCAACTACATGCTCGGACTCTCATAATAAATTCACTAAAGCATGATTTTTTGTTACAAATTATATATGTGATTTTTTAGAATCATTCCCTTCCTTTAGGACTTTTCCCCTCTTTACAACGTAATACTTATAGTGTCTTTCCCTATTTATAATATAAAAAAGTAGGTGGAATATCATATTAATAAGAACAATGAGATAATAACTAAGTATTGTAAGTAAATGATTAATTTGAATAATGCATGCTTAGTATAATCAGTATCTTGATCGAATTAAATTATACCACATGCCTTATTTGTTGATATTAAAAAATCTAGTTCAAATTTGTATTCGAAAAATCAAATATTATCTGAAACTTTCAGATATTGGATTTAGATTCAGATAAATTTTAGTATTTAAATTGATTTTGGATAGTACCATATCCGTTTGGATATTATTCGAATAATATAATAAATTGTATTTATTACTAAGAAGGTTTTCATAAAAAAAATATCTTCTTCGGTTCTTCACACGAAGGTATGTGCTCTTTATAACTAGGGATTGCAAACTCCGTAACTTCAATGAAGGATTTCTCCAGCCAACCTCAACGATCGTCTTTTTTCAGTCAGGTATTTCTCTTCCCCCTTCTTTCTCTCTCTCTCATCTTCAACCTCTCAAAAATCCCTTGATTTTTCTATCAAAACTTATTCTTTTCAAGATCTTTAACTTCTAATGGAGAGATAAATCTACTTTTTAAAAAAGAATTGATTTTTATTTCTTTTTTATATGATTTCAAATCTTTTTTTTTTACTTGCATAGAAAAGGGGCTTGATTTTCTAGAAATCTAACATTTAACCCATCGTTTCACTTGAAATAAATTTCTTATTAAGTTTGAAGATGACTAGTTTTGGGGAAAAAAACCCTAGAGTTTTGGATTACAAAGTAAACTCGGTAACTTCAATGACGGATTTCTCCAACCAACTTCAACGATCATATTTTCCAGTCAGGTATTACTCTTCCCCCTCCCCCCTTTTTTTTTTCTCTCTCTATCTCATCTTCAACTTTTCAAAAATCCCTTGATTTTTCTATCAAAATCTACCGTCTTCAAGATCTTTGACCTCCAAGGAGGACGTGAATCTATTTTTTTTTTTTAAATAATTGATTTTTATTTCTTTTTTGTATGATTTCAAAATTTTTTTTACTTGCATAGAAAAAGGGGCTTGATTTTCTAGAAATCTTATCTTTAACCCATTGTTTCACTTGATTTAAATTTCTTATTAAGTTTGAAGATGACTAATTTTGAGGGAAAAAACTCTAGGGTTTTTGGGTTATAGAGCTTGAAAAAAAATTTACATTTGTCTCTAGTAATATCGGTGGGTTTTGAGTTTTGGTTAATTTTGATTTTTCATGTTTTAATTTATTTATTTTATTCATTTTGAGTAGATCTAAATTTTTAAAGGTTTTTTTTTTTTTTTCATTTTTATTGTGATTTTGGTAATCTAAACTTAAATCGCTTTATTTTCCTTCATTTTGAAGTTTTTCTTTGTTTTCTACATTTTTAGGGGTTTTTTCTTCTTCAACTTTTCTTTTTTTTTTTTTACTTTGAGTTCGAGAAGAACTTTATAAGATTTTTTTACATCTATCTCTGGTACGATCGGTGCATTTTGATTTCCATATTTTATTTTAGTTTTTGATTAATTTTGAGTAAATCTTATTTTTTGGATTTTGTTTAATGTTTAATTATGATTTTGATCATTTAAACTTAATTCTCTACTTCATGTCTTCCCATTTTGAAATATTTCTTTGTTTTTATACTCTAATGATTTTTTCACTGTTTTTTTAGGGTTTTGTTCTTATACTAAAAATTCTTCAACTAAGGGTATGTTTGATTGCATATGAAAAATTGGGTGGAAAATTAATTTCCATGAAAAATGACATTTTTCAAGTGTTTGATTGTACATGGAAATGAAAATTCTTTTTCCACCTCAATTAAAAAGTCCACAAAAACATGGATTTCACTTTCCCACCCATATGAGGGGGGGGGGGAGGGGAGTGAAATCCACCCAAATTTTCCATCCCCAATTCTTCCCCACTTATATCTTCTTCTTACCTACCACCACCACCACTACCACCACCACCATCACACTAATCTTACTGTCATTACCATCACCGTCGCTGTCGTTGTTGCCATCATCACTATCTTCGGCCTCCTTCTCTCTCTCTCTCTCTCTTTTCCTTTTCATCCCTCACCTCTGTCCCCACCACCACCACGTTTTTCCCTCATCTTCCTCATCACCTTCTTCCTCAGTTACTTTCACCACCACTGTCGCCATCGCCACCTCTACCACCACCTCCACTACATCCTCCCCCTCCCTCTTCCTCCTCGTCTTCTTCTTCCTCTCCCCCTCCACTCATCTTCTTTCTCTTCATCCCCTCCTTCTTTTTTCCCATATCATTTTTTCATGATTTTATCTTAAGTAAAATAAAACAATGAAATTTGATTTTCCAACCCTACCTATTTTACCACTATTTTCCATGGATTTCAAATTCCATGGAAAGTCACTTTCTATGCAATCAAACATACCCTAAAAGTCAAATTAACAATTTTTTAGTGTTTCTATAGTAAATCCTCAGGTTCTTATAATCAATTCATTAGAACATGATTTTTTGTTATAAATTCTATTTGTAATTTTTTAGAATCATTCCCTTACTCCTTTAGGAGTGTTTCCTCCTATTCAGAACATTAGAAATATAAGTGAAATATTATATTAATATAAAAAATGAGATAATAAGTATTGTAAGTAAGTGATCAAAGTGAAAATTGTGAACTTAGGATAATTACCTTGATTAAATTAAATTATGCCAAATGCTTAAGTTGATTGGTTGGTATTAAATCAATTCACTGGAGCATGATTTTCTGTTACAAATTATATCTATAATTTTTTAGAATACTTTCTTTTCTTTAGAACTCTACCTCACTTTACAATGTAATACGTATAATGTTTTTCCCTATTTATAATTTAAAAAGTAGGTGAAACATTATATTAACAAAAGAAATGAGATAATTTCTTTAACCTCCAATGGGTAGATGAATTTATTTTTTATTATAAAAAGAATTGATTATTATTTTTTTTGTATGATTTCAAATCTATTTTTTTACTTGCATGAAAAAGGGGATTGGTTTTTTAAAAATCTCATTTTTAACCCATTGTTTTACTTGAAATAAATTTCTTATTAAGTTTGAAGATGATTAGTTTTGAGGAAAAAAACTCTAGGATTTTTGGGTTATAGAGCTTGAAAAAACATTTACGTCAATTTTTAGTAATATCGATGGGTTTTGAAGTTTGTTATCTTTGATTTTTCGTGTTTTATTTCATTTTTTAGTTCATTTCAACTAGATCTAATTTTTTAAAGTTATTTTTTTCATATTTAATTGTGATTTTGGTAATCTAAACTTAAATTACTTTGTTTTCCCTCATTTTGAAGTTTTTCTTCGTTTTCTACATTCTTAAGAATTTTTTTTTTTAAGTTTTCATTCTTTACTTTGAGTTCGGGAAGTATTTCATAAGGTATTTTTTTACGTCTATCTCTAGTAAGATCGATGCATTTTGATATTCCATATTTTACGTTAGTTTTTCAGTAATTTTGAGTAGATTATATTTTCAGGGTTAATTGTAATTTTGATAATTTAAACTTAATTCTTTACTTTATTTTTTTTCATTTTGAAATATTTCTTTGTTTTTATACTCTAAAGATTTTTTTTTACTGTTTTAGGGTTTCGTTCTTTACACTAAAAATCTTTAACTAAAAATCAAGTTAATAATTTTTCAATGTTTCTACACTAAATCTTTAGACTATTATAATCAATTCACTAGACCATGATTTTTTCTTATAAATTCTATTTGTAATTTTTTAAAATCCCCCCTTATTCCTTTAGGAGTGTTTCTTCTTATTTGGAACATAAAAAAAAAGTGAAACATCATATAAATATAAGAAATGAGATAATAAATATGGTAATTGAATGATCAAAATGAAAATTGTGAACTTAAAATACTGAGTACCTTTCCCAAATTTAATTATGCCAAATACTTCAGTTAATTGGTTAGTATTAAATCAATTCAATGGATCATGATTTTTTGTTACAAATTTTATCTATAATTTTTAAAATCATTTCATTCTTTTAAAACTCTTTCATTATTTATAATGTAATACTTATAGTGTTTTCCTTTATTTATAATATAAAAAAATAGGTAGAATATCATATTAATAAAAAAATGAGATAACAATTAAGTATTATAGGAGAATGATTAAAATGAATATTGCATACTTAACATAATCAGTACCTTTATCAAATTAAATTATACCACATGTCTTATTTGTTTGGTTGTCATTTTTAAGGGTGTTAATGGATATTCAAAAATTCAATTCAAATGTTTATTCAAAAATCAGATATTATCTAAAATTTTCAGGTATTGAATGTAGATTCAGATAAATTTTAGTATTCAAATTGATTTTAGATAGTATTATATCTGTCTGGATATTATTCGAATTCAAATATTATATTAAACTATACAATAAATTCTATTTATTACTAAGAGGGTTTTTATAAAAAAAAAAAAATCTTTTTCGGTTCTTCACACGAAAGGTATACGCTTTTTCTAATTAGGGCTTGCAAACTCAGTAACTCCAACGACGGATTCTTTTATCAACCTCGACGATCATATTTTCCAGTTAGATATTTCTCTTCCCTTTTTTCTTTCTCTCTTTCTCATCTTCAACCTTTAAAAAATTTCTTGATCTTTCTATCAAAACCTATCATCTTCAAGATCTTTAACCTCAAATGAGGAGATAAATCTATTTTTTCAAAAAGAATTGATTTTTATTTCTTTTTTGTATGATTTCAATTTTTTTTTACTTGCATAGAAAAGGGGATTAGTTTTGTAACACCCCGGATTTTCAACTCATATCTCGAGAAAATTAAATGGTGAGATTTGGAAGAAAATATCGAATGAGAGACTTAGAGTAAAATACTCGGATCTTGTTATGGTTAATTTCGAGGAAAATCAACTTCGCCATTAGATTCAAAAGGATCGAAATATATACATTAGCCTGTAAGCAAGTCTGAATTCGAATTCAGATAGAGAAGTTATATAATCCTCGAATTTCGTGTTAAGTGGGACCCAAAACAGTAGAATTTCGTTAGAGCGAGAATCGAAAAGATTTGATGACACCATTAGATCCGAATCGAAAAATTATTCGAAATGATATATTCGTTTGTCGTTTTTCGAGTCCGAATAGTTAAGTTACGATCGAAACTAGGAATGATAGGGAAATTACAAGTATACCCTCAGCTTTATTATAAAAGAAATCTTATTTCTTTTATTTCATTTCATTTCTCTTCTTCTCCAAGGAAACCAAACGGCAGCCACTTCTCAACCCAAGGGTTTCAACCCATTCCCTTCAAGTTCTAGCCCGAACGAAGCCGAGTTGAACCTCGATGAAGAAGACAAAGTTGTCGGCCACGTCGAGGGCTACAACTTCACCACCTTTGGTTGTTCATTCTTGTTCGTTTTCTCCATCCTCCATCAAAACCAGCCCGGTAGCTCGAGTAAACCTCCACATCTTCCATCCGAGGACTTCATCGAGTTAGGAGCTAGGTCTATACTTCATTGTAGAAGCGAAGGAGATCGTCATTGTCGGATACCTTGCAAATCCTTGCTTATTTGGCATCCAAGTCAGCCCAACCTCGACTCTTGAGCCATCCAACCTTGAGTTGTAGTGCTAGCTTGTACCCTTGACGTTCACAACCAAGTAGGGGACTTTCAATTTCTATTGGTAACTTTAGATTTCTCAATGTGCATTTAGGGTTTTGGAAACAAAACTTATTGTTTGCTTTTGAATCGTAGAAATTGGTGTTTGATTTCAAATTCATGGTAGAAGTAGGTGTTTTGATTATGTTTTATCGAATTTTGATAACAAAATCGTGGGTGGGCCGAATGGTTCGAAGAGTGGAAGAAGAAATCGAGAAAGGGGTCGAAAAACCCAAAAATCGCGAGTGAGGTTCAGGCTGTAGGTGGGAAGGGTCGGTGCCACCGGCACCTACCGAAGGCATTCTGTCGGTCCCACCGACAGAATGTTGCTTCTGCCGCCGACAAAATCAAGAAGCACCCAAAAATTTTGTTCTGTCGGCAGGACCGTCGGTCCCACCGACATCTGCCGATGACCAATATGTCGGTTCCACCGACAGAATCCTGGTTCTGCCACCGACAGCCACCGACAGACACAATTTTGATGAGAACAGTGTTCTGACTCTTGGCTTGACCTCTTCACACCTTATACACTATTTCCCACCCTTCATTTCATTAAAAAAGATTAAGTAAATGTCCTCTTTAATTTTTACTTTCCATTTACTTTAAGTTCTTTAATGAAATTAAGGTTTTACCCCCCATTTCGGAACAATGGGAATGGTTTTAAGATCCAAATCTCAAAGGATCAAAATCCGAATTTTTGGTTTCAAGAACAAAACGTAATTTTCGACGTTTTCGGCAAGTTTTCAAAATGAAATAACTTTCGCGTTTCTTTGAATTAGATTACAAAAACTATATGGTGTCGAATCTCATGATCGAGACTTTCATTTCGAAAAACCCGTTTTCAATTTCGAAAACTTTGAAAAATTGAGTTTCCGACACTTAGCCAAATTTCACCAGCTTTCATGATTTTTAACAGCTTTTGCCCCGTGCATCATCGGGACCTTGTTTTTGAATAAACTTCGATGGTTTTCAATGGAAAGACCAAAAGAATGACTTTGAGAGATTGAAAATGGATGGTCGATGTGAAAAGATGAAAAGTGAGAATGTCGAGAGAATGGGAAAAGGGAATGAAAGGTAAAATGTCAGAATCACACCCGAGGGGTGATGTCTACATTTTACATTGTATGTTGTGTGTAGGTTGGTGAAAGGATATCCAGGTTATTAATGAAAGGGTTGCATGTTTATTTCCGATTATGTTAGCGCTTGCGCTGAGTACTGTTATTTATTTTAGGCCGATTGGCCACGGTTGCATGGTAGGAACTGGATATCCGTTCTCAACCCTATTCTGTTAATTTCTCTTTTGTTTTAAATGAAAAATCATATATGTACGTAACTATTTTGTGAGCTGTTAAAGGGTTTGTGAATGCCTGAAGGGTGTGGCGCCCCGCCAAACGCTAACACAATTCCCAAGGCCAAATCCCAAGGTACTAGGTGGCACCTCGAAATTTCGGCATGGTCTTCTCTGTTTATGTTAGCGTTTCACGGAACTCAAACCTGATAAACCAATTTATATCAAAACTTGTATATAAAGCTGTAAATACAGGAAATGAACAGCGGAAGACTAATTACATCTAACATGTAAGTAGATCAGAGTGCGGAAGATTTATCAATATACAGGCTTACCAAACACTCTCACTCTAAATAGGCCTAACTCTCAATCCAAAACTAATACATCCTGGGTGAAACTGACAACACTAAGGGATGTGGTCCTAGTGCTCACCAGGCAAAAAATCTGCTCGTCGATCTGATCGACCAATACTCTCTCAATTACTCTTACTGACTTAACCTGCTTCTACGCCTGCCTCGACAGCTGCAAGTGCTGAAACTAAAAAAAATAGGAAGGAAAGGGTGAGTAACAATGGTTACCTAGTAAGTCCACAGTCAATTCCTACTAATAACCCTTCCTAAGCATGATCGAATAAAGCATACTGAACATTTTAATACATGCAAGGTTTTACAAGATAAAATATGATCAACTGGTACATATAGCCAGGGATGAGCAACTAAACAGTTTAAAAAAAAATTACACATAGCATCAATCATCCTATTCATCATACATTTTTTTTTTCATTTTATGCAAATAAGATTGCCAACATTGAAATAATAGACATGCTTCTCATTTATAATTCGAAATATAACAACAGATACATAATACAAATGGTGGAGTATTGGAATTAAAGAGTTGGGATTCACGACTGGATCGCTCCCAGTCGGGACATGATGTTACAACATAAATCTGGCTTTTAGTTCCTGATTTTGTGGCCGGTCGCTGTCGCTTACCACACTGGTGACCATTTATCCGGCTCAGGCTGGCCGTTTGACGTGACCGTAAGCAATGGGTCTCTTTTCGATGTGTCAGAACGTTCGACTACTACTAGATTGTTAGTGATCACTGACTAATCATCTTCGTCTATGCCTATCAGGCGTGCATGTGATTCCCAAAAGACACTCCACTCGTATACGACCACCTTTACAAAACAACGTTCACTGGTAAAGATAAGAAAGGAATGGACCCAGATTCCAGTTGTGACTCCACTCTCATACGCGTCCCATACCACGTATGAGTTTGGGTGGTCCCTACCGTACATCCCAGGATAGTGTACCCCTCCGGATGATGTGACACACTATCCCTTCAGGCATTCACAAACCCTTAACAGCTCACAAAATAGCTACGTACATATATGATTTTTCATTTAAAACAAAAGAAAAATTAACAGAACAGGGTTGAGAACGGATATCCAGCTCCTACCATGCAACTGTGGCCCCCCGGCCTAAAATAAATAACAGTACTCAGCGCACGCGCTAACATAATCGGAAATAAACATGCAACCCTTTCATTAATAACCTGGATATCCTTTCACCAACCTACACACAACATACATGTAAAATGTAGACATCACCCCCCTCGGGCATGATTCTGACATTTTACCGTTCATTCTCCCTTCCCCATTCTCTCGACATTCTCACTTTTCATCTTTTCACATCGACCATCCATTTTCAATATTTCAAAGTCATTTTCAATATTTCAAAGTCATTCTTTTGGTCTTTCCATTATTAAAAACCCTCAAAGTTTATTTAAAACAAAGTCCCAGCGATGCTCGGGACCAAGGCTGTTAAAAATAGAGAAAGCTGGTGAAAATTTGGCTAAGTGTCAGAAACTCAATTTTTCAAAGTTTTCGAAATTGAAAATGGGTTTTTCTAAATGAAAGTCTCGATCATGAGATTCGACACCATATAGTCTTTGTAATCTAATTCAAAGAAACGCGAAAGTTATTTCATTTTGAAAACTTGCCGAAAACGTCGAAAATTACGTTTTGTTCTTGAAGCCAAAATTCGGATTTTGATCCTTTCAGATTTGGATCTTAAAACCATTCCCATTGTTCCGAAATGGGGGGTAAAACCTTAATTTCATTAAAGAACTTAAAGTAAATGGAAAGTAAAAATTAAAGAGGACATTTACTTAAATGTTTTTAATGAAATAAAGGGTGGAAAATAGTGTATAAGATGTGAGGAGGTCAAGCCAAGAGTCAGAACACTGTTCTGATCAAAACTGTGTCTGTCGGTGGCAGAACCAGAATTCTGTCGGTGGAACCGACATATTGGTCATCGGCAGATGTCGGTGGGACCGACGGTCCTGCCGACAGAACAAAATTTTTGGGTGCTTCTTGATTTTGTCGGCGGCAGAAGCAACATTCTGTCGGTGGGACCGACAGAATGCCTTCGGTAGGTGCCGGTGGCACCGACCCTTCCCACCTACAGCCTGAACCTCACTCGCGATTTTTGGGTTTTTCGACCCCTTTCTCGATTTCTTCTTCCACTCTTCGAACCATTCGGCCCACCCACGATTTTGTTATCAAAATTCGATCAAACATAAGCAAAACACCTACTTCTACCATGAATTTGAAATCAAACATCAATTTCTACGATTTAAATGCAAACAATAAGTTTTGTTTCAAAAACCCTAAATGCACATTTGAGAAATCTAAAGCTACCAATAAGAATTGGAAGTCCCTTACTTGGTTGTGGACGTCGAACGTGATAAACTCACACAATGATCAAGGTTGGTGGCTCGAGAGTCGAGGTTGGGCTGACTTGGATGCCAAATGAGCAAGGGTTCGCAAGGTATCCGACAATGACGATCTCCTTCGCTTCTACAATGAAGTATAGACCTAGCTCCTATCTCGATGAAGTCCTCGGACGGAAGATGTGGAGGTTTACTCGAGCTACCGGGCTGGTTTTGATGGAGGATGGAGAAAACAAACAAGAATGAACAACCAAAGGTGGTGAAGTTGTAGCCCTCGACGTGGCCGACAACTTTGTCTTCTTCATCGAGGTTCAACTCGGCTTCGTTCGGGCTAGAACTTGAAGGGAATGGGTTGAAACCCTTGGGTTGAGAAGTGGCTGCCGTTTGGTTTCCTTGGAGAAGAAGAGAAATGAAATGAAATAAAAGAAATAAGATTTCTTTTATAATAAAGCTGAGGGGCATACTTGTAATTTCCCCCTTATTTCTAGTTTCGATCATAACTTAACTATTCGGACTCGGAAAACGACAAACGAATATACCATTTCGAATAATTTTTTGATTCGGATCTAATGGTGTCATCAAATCTTTTCGATTCTCGCTCTAACGAAATTCCACTGTTTTGGGTCCCACTTAATACGAAATTCGAGGATTCTATAACTTCTCTATCCGAGTTCGAATTCGGACTTGCTTACAGGCTAATGTATATATTTCGATCCTTTTGAATCTAATGGCGAAGTCGGTTTTCCTCAAAATTAATCATAACAATATTCGAGTATTTTACTCTAAATCTCTCCTTCGACATTTTCCTCGAAATCTCACCATTTAATTTCCTCGAGATACGAGTTGAAAATCCGGGGTGTTACATTCTCCCCCCCTTAATAAAAATTTCGTCCTCGAAATTTGAATCATATCTTATTGAACTTTTTCGCCACCCTACTAACACAATATGTATAACCAACAACACCTGTATGCGATTATCATTCATTCAAGTTTTCAAGCCCATTTCTTTTATAACTCCTAACCACATGTCACATAGTTTTCATCAACCCAATACATGCATCCATTAATCACTCCGAATCATTCTCATGCCCCAACTAATTTATCATTTGTATAATCATCAAATACAGTCAACTCGTATCATGTCAATTCCCCACCAATTTCTATCGATAATTCATTCATACCTCCTCTATCTTTTATCATTATTTTCCTTACCAACTACATCACCTATTATGCGTACTTGTACCTACAATGAAAATCACTCTTCAATGCGTTGTTTTGCTACAAACACCACTATACTAATACTTCTTCGCACATCACATCAGACCTTTATTCCCACTACACCAATATTTCTACATTCGACTCCCTATTCCAAGTTATCTCCTCAAGGCCTTTGTCATAATCTTCGTGATTTAAAAATCTTAATCATGAGGGTAATTCTTACATCAAACAAATTGTTTCACAATTAAATCACGCGTGAAGGGTTTAACAAATACTTCTTCGGCATAGCACGTAGAACACTCAGTGAACCTACTTAGGATCTATTCGACTACTTCAAACGGTACCATAAGCCGCAAGTCACATGCTTTCTTTCATCACTCCCAAAATCACAGTATTGCCCAGTTACTGTTTAAATATCATTGTAATATCAATTAATTCTTATTCATGTAACTATATATTTTTCCTAGATCATACATATTTCCACTTATCACCCAATACTAATAGTACCATGATTAGCCTTTACAAATCTCACAACTATCTCTTGTGAATTTCAATTCATAGGCGGTATCGTTGTCTTACCTTCTTCATCTATTTTCTCACAATTCCATTAAGTCACCATTAATGCAACCTTATCACAACATTATCCTTCTCGCGCCTTATATTGATCCACCTTGATGTCAGGACTACATTTTTCTACTTAACTCTTTCCTATCGTCATACCAAATCGTTTTAACAATACTATTCACTTATACAATCTTCAAATTCAACATGCTTCCCCATTCAAAAATTCATTTCTTACATCTCCTAATGAAGCGCATCTTTTACACATCAAGTTTTACCTTCAAATACTCGTTCGTTTTTGTTACACACCAAATTTCGGTTTTTGATTACACACCTCTATTCGGTAGATTCCTACTTAATCTTTCCAAAAATCTCATTCTTCCTTTACAAAGCATCATTCCAATCTCACTTTCTAACATTTACTTTTAGCCTTAATCCACACATACTCAACACCATATTATTATCATGTTATGACTACACTTACATCACAACATACATTTCTACTCATAATACTCCTTCCTACCTTACCTAACTGTGCCTATCTCACTAACATTATTTGTCCCATAATTCTCAACAACTTTTCCGATAGTAGTGTAACTAGTTTTATTACTCGATCCGTCTCAATAAATTACTGGCTCCAATAAGTGTGAAAAATCTTAGTAACAATATACGATCTAAAGGAAATCAATATTGTATAGGACTCCAATTTCTAACATTATAATTAAAAATCGTACCTTCTAAGACATTGTCGGAGACAGTTGGTTCCTCTTGGGTCACAATCCCCGTCTGCGACTGCGATAGATGGCACTCTCTCCTAATATGTCCCACTTGACCACACCCATAACATGTTAATGATTTCGTCTTCGTAGATTTCTGTAGAGTGAGCAGTTGGCAAATTGGAGTCTGAATTCTCTGGGTCTGTCTCATTGGTACGCTTGGCCCTATTGGCCTCGTTGGAATTCCAACAGCTCTATGACTTGGTGATGAGGGAACCCCACAACTCGGTGGTTGAGTAGCTCTATTCTGTGGGTAAACTGATCCCGGGGAGATTGACCTCGAATACATTGGTCTCTTGGCTAGGTCTGATCTGGAAGGAAGAGAAGTCGAGGGTTGACTGATCTGTCCCTGGCACGTCTGTAATTCCATCCCTTCCCGTTTACGACCACTAGTTCGGTCCGCTTGTGATGATATAAGCATGCCATCGACCTTGTTAGAATCCGGTGACCTTATTGTTCCTTGAGTTGGCCCATCTAACATCTTTCTGAGCCACGCATCTTTAATCGGTTGTCGTGGACTTGAGCATTGCACCCCTGTGTGTCCCAACTTACCACATTCATAACACGCTATCACTTTTCCTTTCGATCGATTTAACATCATATGATGTTGTTTCTTACAAAACTCTTCCATTTCTTGCACGGGTATTTCTATAGTCTCGCTACTTATGTATGGTCGTTTTCCCCGTGACCCTACTAGTTTCGTAATTGTCTGTCTCTTGTTGGATCCTAACTCTCCTTCTTCAAATAGGCTTGGAGGCGATGATTGTACTATCCTTATTTCTTCCCGTAGTCCTCCTTGTGTTGGAATATTTACTCTAGGGTCTTTTTGGGATTCATCCTTAAAATAATGGTTGAGCTTTTCTTCTATCTTCTCTAACCTCTTTGTCAGTTGTCCCACTATAATCATTTGAGCCTCAAACATCTCTGATTGTCTCTTTTCCATACGTGCTTGACTATGGGATAATTCCGAGACTGCTTCTATTAACTGTTCTATCTTGGTGAGTTTACTCGACCCAGGTAGGTCTTCCCCACCACTTTGACTCTGCGTCGTGGGTCCAGTTGTAACTCTACTTCCTTGCATCTTTCCTAACCTGCGAGTTCAGTAATCTACTATTTATCAGAAGCAAGGTACTCCTTAGATCCATGTCAACATCATTCTTACGAAAATATTAACCATTATTATAATACGGAATCTAGTAATGAACACCATTTTCATTACTGTAGAATGAACCTAAAATCTTATCTTAGGCTTACTAGGCTCTACGGACTTCTAGACACGGGAGAGCTCGTAATCCCAATACGGAACCACTGATAAGCTCGGACATCGGATTCCTAGTGACGCTCTATAATTATCTCTAATGCCTGTGGTATCAGTCTATTCTCCAAAACATAATGGATCTGTATCCCATACGGATCTAATATTGTGCTCTGATACCATCTGTGGCGCCCCGCCAAACGCTAACACAATTCCCAAGGCCAAATCCCAAGGTACTAGGTGGCACCTCGAAATTTCGGCATGGTCTTCTCTGTTTATGTTAGCGTTTCACGGAACTCAAACCTGATAAACCAATTTATATCAAAACTTGTATATAAAGCTGTAAATACAGGAAATGAACAGCGGAAGACTAATTACATCTAACATGTAAGTAGATCAGAGTGCGGAAGATTTATCAATATACAGGCTTACCAAAACACTCTCACTCTAACATAGGCCTAAACTCTCAATCCAAAAACTACATACATCCTGGGTGAAACTGACAACACTAAAGGGATGTGGTCCTAGTGCTCACCAGGCAATAAAATCTGATCGTCGATCTGATCGACCAGATACTCCTCAATTACTGCCTCTACGCCTGCCTCGACAGCTGCAAGTGCTGAAACTAAAAAAAATAGGAAGGAAATGGTGAGTAACAATGGTTACCTAGTAAGTCCACAGTCAATTCCTACTAATAACCCTTCCTAAGCATGATCGAATAAAGCATACTGAACATTTTAATACATGCAAGGTTTTACAAGATAAAATATGATCAACTGGTACATATAACCAGGGATGAGCAACTAAACAGTTTAAAAAAATTACACATAGCATCAATCATCCATTCTTTTATTTCATTTCATTTCTCTTCTTCTCCAAGGAAACCAAACGGCAGCCACTTCTCAACCCAAGGGTTTCAACCCATTCCCTTCAAGTTCTAGCCCGAACGAAGCCGAGTTGAACCTCGATGAAGAAGACAAAGTTGTCGGCCACGTCGAGGGCTACAACTTCACCACCTTTGGTTGTTCATTCTTGTTCGTTTTCTCCATCCTCCATCAAAACCAGCCCGGTAGCTCGAGTAAACCTTCACATCTTCCGTCCGAGGACTTCATCGAGATAGGAGCTAGGTCTATACTTCATTGTAGAAGCGAAGGAGATCGTCATTGTCGGATACCTTGCGAACCCTTGCTCATTTGGCATCCAAGTCAGCCCAACCTCGACTCTCGAGCCACCAACCTTGATCATTGTGTGAGTTTATCACGTTCGAGTATGGATGATTGATGCTATGTGTAATTTTTTAAACTGTTTAGTTGCTCATCCCTGGCTATATGTACCAGTTGATCGTATTTTATCTTGTAAAACCTTGCATGTATTAAAATGTTCAGTATGCTTTATTCGATCATGCTTAGGAAGGGTTATTAGTAGGAATTGGCTGTGGACTTACTAGGTAACCATTGTTACTCACCCTTTCCTTCCTATTTTTTTAAGTTTCAACTCTTGCAGCTATCGAGGCAGGCGTAGAGGCAGTAATTGAGGAGTATCTGGTCGATCAGATCGACGATCAGATTTTATTGCCTGGTGAGCACTAGGACCACATCCCTTAGTGTTGTCAGTTTCATCCAGGATGTATGTAGTTTTTGGATTTGAGAGTTTAGGCCTCTGTTAGAGTGAGAGTGTTTTGGTAAGCCTGTATATTGATAAATCTTCCGTACTCTGATCTACTTACATGTTAGATGTAATTAGTCTTCCGCTGTTATTTTCCTGTATTTACATTTTTATATACAGGTTTTGTTATAAATTGGTTTATCAGGTTTGAGTTCCGTGAAACGCTAACATAAATAGAGGAGACCATGCCGAAATTTCAAGGTGCCACCTAGTACCTTGGGATTTGGCCTTGGGATTTGTGTTAGCGTTTGGCGGGGCGCTACAAGTTTTCTAGAAATCTTATATTTAATCCATCGTTTCACTTGAAATAAATTTCTTATTCAGTTTATATATGATTAGTTATGAGGAAAAAAATTTTAGAGTTTTTAGGTTATAGAGTTTAAAAAATATTTACGTCTATTGTTAGTAATATCGGTGAGTTTTGAGATTTGTTATCTTTAATTTTTCATGTTTTACTATATTTTTTGTTTATTTCAAGTAGATCTAATTTTTTTAAGTTTTTATTTTTTTATTTTTATTTTTTATTGTGATTTTAGTAATCTAAACTTAAATCGCTTTATTTTTTTCCTATTATGAAGTTTTTCTTCGTTTTCTACACTTTTATGGGGGTTTTTTTTATTAAAGTTTTTGTTCTTTACTTTGAGTTCAAGAAGTACTTCATAAGGTTTTTTACATCTATCTCTAGTAAAATCGATGTATTTTGATTTTTCATATTTTACTTTAATTTTTGGTTAATTTCGAGTAAATCTTATTTTTACGATGTTGTTTTATATTTAATTGTGATTTTGATCATTTAAACTTAATTCTCTACTTTGTTTTTTCCCATTTTGAAATATTTCTTTATTTATATAGTTAATTTTTTTTTATAATATTTTTAGGATTTTTTCTTTACACTAAAATTTATTCAACTAAAAATCAAGTTAACAAATTTTCAGTGTTTCTACTTTAAATCCTCAGACTTTTATAATCAATTCACTAGAGCATGATTTTTTTAAAATAAATTTTATTTATAATTTTTTAGAATCTTCTCTTATTTTCCTTAAGATTGTTTTATCTTATTTATAACACAAAAAAAAAAAAATGAAACATCATATTAATATAAGAAATGAGATAATAAGTATTGTACGTAAGTGATCAAAGTGAAAATTGTATGCTTAGGATAATGAGTACTTTAATCAAATTAAATTATGTCGAATGCTTCAATTGATTGGTTGACATTAAATTAATTTACTAGAGCATGATTTTTTGTTACAAATTATATCTGTAATTTTTTAGAATCCTTTATTTCCTTTAAGACTCTTTCCCTATTTACAATGTAATAGTTATAGTGTTTTCCTGTATTTATAATATAAAAAAATAGGTGGAACATCATATTAACAAAAGAAATTAGATAATAATTAAGTATTATAAGTGAATGATTAATTTGAATATTGCATGTTTAGTATAATGAGTGCCTCAATCGAATTAAATTATATCACAAGTCTTATTTGCTTAGTTGGCATTTTTAGGGGTGTTAATGGATATTCGAAAATTCAGTTCATATTTGTATTAAAAAAATCAGATATTATCTGAAAATTTTTAGATATTGAATTTAGATTTAGTTAAAATTTTAGTATTCAAGTTGATTTCGGATAGTACTATTTTCGTTTGAATATTATTTGAATCCGAACATTGTATTAAATAATATAATAAATTATTATTAAGATGGTTTTCATAAAAATATAAAATTTTTGATTCCTCACACGAAAGGTATGATCTCTCTCTAACTAGGGTTTGCAAACTAGGTAATTCTAGCGACGGATTTCTCAAGCCAACTTCGACGATTGTCTTTTCCAGTCAGATATTTCTCTTCCCCTTTCTATCTCTCTCTTTTATCTACAATCTCTAAAAAATCTCTTAATTTTTCAATCAAAACCTATCGTCTTCAAGATCTTTAACATCCAATAAGGAGATGAATCTATTTCTTTTAAAAAGAATTGATTTTTATTTCTTTTTTATATGGTTTAAAATCTTTTGTTTACTTGCATGAAAAATGAGATTGATTTTTTAGAAATCTCATCTTTAAACATCATTTCACTTAAAATAAATTTCTTATTAAGTTTAAAGATAATTAGTTTTAAGGAAACAAACTCTAGAATTTTTGGATGATAGAATTTGAAAAGAAAATCTATATCTATCTCTACTGATATCGCTGAGTTTTGGCTTTTGTTATCTTTGATTTTTCATGTTTTACTTTATTTTTTTGTTCATCTCGAGTAGATCTAATTTTTTAAAGTTTTTTTTTTGTTTAATTGTGATTTTGGTAATCTAAACTTCGTTATGTTTTATCCTATTTTGAAGTTTTTCTTCGTTTTCTACACTTTAGGTTTATTTTTCTTTAAGTTTTTATTTTTTTACTTTGAGTTCGAGCAGTATTTCATAATATTTTTTCATGTCCATTTCTGGTAAGATCGACGCATTTTGATTTTTCATATTTTACTTTAATTTTTAGTTAATTTCGAGTAAATCTTATTTTTGATTTTTTTCATGTTTAATTTTGATTTTGATCATTTAAATTTAATTCTCCGCCCTATTTCTTTCCATTTTTAAATATTTCTTTGTTTCTATACTCTAACTATTTTTAGGATTTCGTTATTTACACTAAAATTATTCAATTAAAAATCAAATTAACTATTTTTCAGTATTTCTACATTAAATCCTGAGACTTTTATAATCAATTCACTAGAGCATGTTTTTTTGTTATAAATTCTCTTTGTAATTTTTTTAAAATTCCCCTTATTCCTTTAAGATTGTTTTCTCCTATTTATACATAAAAAAAAAGTGAATGATCATATTAGTATAAGAAATGAGATAATTAGTATTGGATGTAAGTTATCAAATTGAAAATTGTATGCTTAAGATAATGAGTGTCTTGATCAATATAAATTATGTTAATTGCTTCAGTTATTTGGTTTGCATTAAATCAATTAACTAAAACATGATTTTCTTTTACAAATTATATCTTTAATTTTTTAGAATCATTCATTTTCTTTAGAACTCTTTCACTATTTACAATGTAATGCTTATATTGTTTTCCCCGATTTATAATATAGAAAAGTAGGTAGAACATCATATTAACTAAAAAAATGAAATAATAATTAAGTATTGTAAGTGAATGATTAATTTGAATATTACATACTTAGTATAATGAGTGTGTCTCGATTAAAGTAAATTATACTACATGCCTTATTTGCTTGGTTGTCATTTTTAGGGGTGTCAATGGATATTCAAAAATTTAATTCGAATTTGTATTAAAAAAACAGATATTATCTGAAATTTTTAGATATTGGATTTAGATTCAGATAAATTTTAATATTCAAATTGATTTCAGATAATACTATATTCATTTGGATATTATTCAAACTCGAACATTACATTAAATAATATAATAAATTATATTTATTACTAGGAGGATTTTCATAAAAAAATATCTTCTTCGGTACCTCACACGAAATGTATGCGTTCTCATTAGTTAGGGCTTGCAAACTCGGTAACTCTAACAACGAATTTCTCTGGTCAACCTTGACGATCGTTTTTTCCAGTCAGGTATTTCTTTTCCCTCTTGTTCTTTCTCTATCTCTTTCTCTCATCTCAACCTCTCAAAAATCTCTTGATTTTTCTATCAAAATCTATCGTTTTTAAGATCTTTAACCTCTAATGAGGAGATGAATCTATTTTGTTAAAGATAACTGATTTTTATTTCTTTTTTATATAGTTTGAAATCTTTTTTTTTATTTGCATGAAAAATGAGATTGGTTTTCTAGAAATCTCATCTTTAACCCATTATTTCATCTGAAATAAATTTCTTATTAAATTTGAAGATAACTAATTTTGAGAAAAAAAACTCTAGAATTTTTGGGTTATCGAGCTTGAAAAAAATCTACGTCTATCTTTAGTAATATTGGGGATTTTGAAGTTTGTTATTTTTAATTTTTTATATTTTACTTATTTTTTTTGTTCATTTCAAGTAGATATAATTTTTTTAAGTTTATATTTTCATGTTTTATTGTAATTTTGGTAATCTAAACTTAAATAGCTCTGTTTCCCCTTATTTTTAAGTTTTTCTTTATTTTATATACTTGTAAGATTTTTTTTTCTTCAAGTTTTCATTCTTTACTTTCAATTCGAGAAGTACAACAATAGGTTTTTTTTTACATCTATTTTTGGTAAGATTGGTGCATTTTGATTTTATCTTTTTATTGTTTGGTAAATTTGGTCTCTTTATTTTCGTTTGTTTGAGAAGATCTTATTTTCGGGATTTTATTTTATGTTTAATTGTGATTTTGATCAATTAAACTTGATTCTCTACTTTATTTCTTCTCATTTTTAAATATTTCTTTGTTTCTATACTTTAATGATTTTTTCACTATTTTTAAGATTTTGTTCTTTACACTAAAAATCATTCAATTAAAAATCAAGTTAGCAATTTTTTAGTGTTTTTATACTAAATCCTCAAACTCTTATAATCAATTAGTAGAATATGACTTTTTATTATAAATTTTATATGCAATTGTTTAGAATCCTCTCCTTATTGCTTTAAGAATGTTTTCTTCTATTTATAACATAAAAAGTAAGTAAAAGATTATATTAATATAAGAAATGAGATAATAAATATTATAAGTGAGTGATCAAAGTGTAAACTGTATACTTAGGATAATAAGTATCTTAATCAAATAAAATTATGCAAAATGCTTCAGTTTATTATTTAGTATTGAATCAATTCAATAGAGCATGATTTTCTGTTACAAATTATATCTGTAATTCTTTAGCATCCTTCCTTTCCTTTAAGATTCTTTCATTATTTACAATGTAATACTTATAGAGTTTTATAAGTAAAATATCATATTAACAAAAAAAATGAGATAATAATTAAGTATTGTAAGTGAATGATTAATTTAAATATTGCATGCTTAGTATAATAAGTGCTTTGATCGAATTAAATTATATCACATGTCTTATTTGTTTTGTTGTCATTTTTAAAGGTGTTAATGGATATTCAAAAATTCAATTTTAATTTGTTTTCAAAAAATAAGATATTATCCAAAATTTTAAGACACTCGATTCAGATTCAAATAAATTTTAATATTCAAAATGATTTCGGATGGTGTTATATCCATTTGGATATTATTCAAATTCGAATATTATATTAAATAATATAATAAATTGTATTTTTTAGTAAAAGGGTTTTCATAAAAAAATATCTTATTCGATTCTTCACAAGAAAGGTATTCGTTTTGTCTAACTAGGATTTGCAACCTCGGTAACTCCAATGACGGATTTCTCCGACCAACCTCGAAGATCGTCTTTTCCCATCAGGTATTTCTCTTCTCCCTTCTATCTCTTTTTCATCTTCAACCACTCAAAAATTTCTTGATTTTTCTTTCAAAACCTATCAGAATTTTTTCTTCTTCAAATTTAAGCTTTTTTACTTTGAATTTGAGAAGTACTTCATAAGGGTTTTTTAAGTATATCTCTTGTAAGATCGGTGCATTTTAAATTTTCATATTTCATTTTAGTTTTTGATTAATTTCGAGTAGATCTTGTTTTCGAGGTTTTGTTTCATGTTTAATTGTGATTTTAATCATGCAAACTTAATTCTCCACTATGTTTCTTCCCATTTTAAAATATTTCTTTGTTTCTATTGTTTAATGATTTTTTTTCACTGTTTTTAGGGTTTCGTTCTTTACACTAACATATATTTAATTAAAAACAAGTTTACAATTTTTTAGTGTTTCTACATTAAATCCTCAAACTCTTATAATCAATTTACTAGAACATGATTTTTTGTTATAAATTCTATATGCAATTATTTAGAATTCTCTCCTTATTGCTTTAAGAATATTTTCTTCTATTTATAACATAAAAAATAAGTAAATATTATATTAATATAAGAAATGAGATAATAAGTATTATAAGTGAGTAATTAAAGTGAAAATTGTATACTTAGGATAATGAGTATCTTAATTAAATTAAGATTGGTTATGATTAAATCAATTCACTAGAGCATAATTTTCTGTTACAAATTATATCTGTAATTTTTTAGAATCATTTTCTTCTTTTAGGACTCTTTCACTATTTACAATGTAATACTTATAATGTTTTTCCCTATTTATAATATAGAAAAGTAGATAAACATCATATTAACCAAAGAAATGAGATAATAATTAAGTATTATACGTGAATTATTAATTTGAAAATATTGCATGCTTAGTATAACGAGTGTTTCGATCAAATTAAATTATACCATATGCCTTATTCGCTTAGTTATCATTTTTAGGGTGTCAATGGATATTCGAAAATTTAATTCGAATTTCTATTCGAAAAATCAGGTATTATCAGAAATTTTTAGATATAGGATTCCGATTCAAATAAATTTTAATATTCAAATTGATTTCAGATAATACTATATCCGTCTGGATATTATTCAAATTCGAACATTATATTAAATAATATAATAGATTGTATTTATGACTAGGATGATTTTCATAAAAAAATTTCTTTGCTTCTTCACATGAACGGTATGCATTTTTTTTTAGTTAGGACTTGCAAACTCGGTAACTCCAACAATAGATTTCTCCAGTCAACCTTGACAGTTGTCTTTTTCAATCAGGTATTTCTTTTTTTCCTGTTCTCTCTCATCTTCAACTTCTCAAAAGTTCTTGATTTTTCTATTAAAATCTATCGTTCTCAAGATCTTTAACCTCCAATGAGGAGATGAATATATCTTTTTCAAAAAAAATTAATTTTTATTTCTTTTTTATATAGTTTGAAATCTTTTTTTACTTGCATAGAAAAAGAGATTGATTTTCTAGAAATCTCATCTTTAACCCATCATTTCACCTGAAATAAATTTTTTATGAAGATGACTAGTTTTGAGTAAAAAAATTCTAAGATTTTTGGGTTATAGAATTTGAAAAGAAATCTATGTCTATCTCTAGTAATATTGGTGGATCTTGAAGTTTGTTATATTTGATTTTTCATGTTTTACTTATTTTTTGTTCATTTCGAATAGATTTAATTTTTTTTAAGTTTATACTTTCATGTTTGATTGTAATTTTGGTAATTTAAACTTAAATCGCTCTGTTTCCCCCTATTTTGAAGTTTTTCTTCGTTTTATATATTTGCAAGGTTTTTTTTTTCTCCTTGTTTTAGCTCTTTACTTTTAGTTTGAGAAATACTATAAAAAGTTTTTTTACGTCTATTTCTGGTAAGATTGATTTATTTTAATTTTTCATATTTCACTTTAGTTTTTTATTAATTTCGAGTAGATTTTGTTTTTGGGATTTTTTTTTCATAATTAATTGTGATTTTGATCAATTAAACTTAATTCTCTACTATGTTTTTTCTGATTTTGAAATATTTTTTTGTTTCTATAATTTAATAATTTTTTTTTTACTATTTTTAAGATTTCGTTCTTTACACTAAAAATCAAGTTAGCAATTTTTCAGTGTTTCTACACTAAATCCTCAAATTCTTATAATCATATCACTAGAGCATAATTTTTTTATTATAAATTGTAGTTGCAATTTTTAGAATCCTCTCCTTATTCCTTTAAGATTGTTTCTTCATATATATAACATAAAATAATTAGTGAAAGCTAATATTAATATAAGAAATGAGATAATAAGTATTGTAAGTAAGTGATCAAAGTGAAAATTTTATGCTTAGGATAATAAGTACCTTAATAAAATTAAATTATCTCAAATGCTTCAGTTTATTGTTTAACATTAAATCAATTCAATATAACATGATTTTTTTACTACAAATTATATCTGAAATTATTTGGAATCCTTTAAGACTCTTTCACTTTTTATAATGTAATACTTATAGAGTTTTGTAGGTGGAACATCATATTAACAAAAGAAATGAGATAATAATTAAGTATGTATGTGAATGATTAATTTAAATATTGCATGCTTAGTATAATGAGTGTCTCGATCGAATTAAATTATACCACATATTTTTATTGTTTTGTTGTCATTTTTAAGGGTGCCAATGGATATTCGAAAATCCAATTTGAATTTGCATTAAAAAAATCAGATATTATCCGAAATTTTAAAATATTGGATTAAGAGATTTTGATTAATTTTAGTATTCAAATTGACTTCAGATAATATTATATCCGTTTGGATATTATTCGAATCCGAACATTATATTAAATAATATAATAAATTATATTTATTAGTAAGAGGATTTTCATAAAAAAAATATCTTTCTTGGTTCTTCATACGAAAGGTACGCGTTCTCTTTAACTAGGACTTGCAAACTTGGTAATTCCAACGACGGATTTCTTTAACAAACCTCGACAATCATTTTTTCCATCAGGTATTTTTTTTCCACCCACTCACTTTCTCATCTTCAACCTCTCAAAAATCTCTTGATTTTTCTATCAAATCTATCGTCTTCAAGATCTTTAACCTCCAATAAACAAATGAATCTATTTTTTTTATAAAAAGAATTGATTTTTATTTCTTTTTTATATGATTTCAAATCTTTTTTTTTTACTTGCATGGAAAAGGGGATTGGTTTTTTATAAATCTCATCTTTAACCTATCATTTCACTTGAAAGAAATTTCTTATTACGTTTGAAGAAAAAAACTCTAGGATTTTTGTTTTATAGAGATTTAAAAAAATATGCGTTTATCTCTTATAATAACGATAACTTTTGAAATTTGTTATCTTTGATTTTTCATGTTTTACTTATTTTTTTATTCATTTCGAGTTGATTTAATTTTTTATGTTTTTATGTTAATATTTAATTGTAATTTTGATAATCTAAACTTAAAACGCTCTGTTTTACTTCATTTTGAAAATTTTCTTTATTTTCTACACTTTTAGGATTTATTTCTTGAAGTTTCCATTCTTTACTTTGAGTTCGAAAAGTAGTTCATAAGATTTTTTTTAAGTCTATCTCTGGTAAGATTGATTTTTCATATTTTACTTTAGTTTTTTGTTAATTTCGAGTATATCATATTTTCGAAATTTTGTTTAATGTTTAATTGTGATTTTAATCATTTAAACTTGATTCTCCACTCTGTTTCTTCCCATTTTAGAATATTTCTTTGTTTCTATTGTCTAATGATTTTTTTTTTTTACTTTTTTTAGGGTTTCGTTCTTTACACTAAAAAATATTTAAATAAAAATGAAGTTAAAATTTTTTCAGTGTTTCCATACTAGATCGTCAGACCCTTATAATCAAATTCCGTAGAACATGATTTTTTTTTATAAATTCTATTGCAATTGTTTAAAATCCTCTCCTTATTGCTTTAAGAATATTTTCTCCTAGTTATAACATAAAAAATATAAATAAAAGATTATATTAATAGAAGAAATGAGATAATAAGTATTGTAAGTGAGTGATAAAAGTGAAAATTGTATGTTTAGGATAATGAGCGCTTTAATCAAATTAAATTATGCCAAATGCTCTGTTGATTGGTTAGCATTAAATCAATTCACTAGAGCATGATTTTCTGTTACAAATTATATCTGTAATTTTTTAGAATCCTTCTCTTCATTTAGAACTCTTTCACTATTTACAATGTAATACATATAATATTTTTCCTTATTTATAATATAGATAAGTAGATTGAACATCATATTAATTAAAGAAATGAGATAATAATTAAGAATTGTACGTGAATGATTAATTTAAAAATATTGCATGCATAGTATAATGAGTTCTTTGATCAAATTAAATTATACCACAGACCTTATTTGTTTGTTTGTCATTTTTAGGGATGTCAATGGATATTCGAAAATCTAATTCGAATTTGTATTAAAAAATTAGATATTATCCATAATTTTCAGATATTGGATTCAAATTTAGATAAATTTTAATATTCAAATTGATTTCGGATAGCACTATATCCGTTTAGATATTATTCGAATTCGAACGTTATATTAAATAATCTAATAAATTGTGTTTATTACTAGGATGATTTTCATAAAAAAATATCTTCTTCGGTTCTTCACACGAAAGGTATGTGTTCTCTTTAACTAGGGCTTGCAAATTCGGTAACTCCAACGACGAATTTTTTCGGCCAACCTTGACAATCATTTTTTCCATCAGGTATTTTTTTCTACTCTCTCGCTCTTTCTTTCTCTCATTTTCAACCTCTAAAAAATCTCTTGATTTTTTAATCAAAATCTATCGTCTTCAAGATCTTTAATCTTCAATGAGGAGATGAATCTATTTTTTCAAAAATAATTTATTTTTATTTCTTTTTTATATGGTTTCAAATCTTTATTTTACTTGTATGGAAAAGGGGATTGTTTTTTAGAACTCTCATCTTTAACCGATCATTTCACTTGAAATAATTTTTTTTTATTAAGTTTGAAGAGGACTAGTTTTGAGGAAAAAACTCTAAGATTTTTGGGTTATAGAGTTTGAAATTTTTTTTGCGTCTATCTCTAGTAATTTCAGTGAGTTTTGAAGTTTATCATCTTTGATTTTTCATGTGTTACTTAATTTTTTTGTTTATTTCAAGTAGATCGTATTTTTTTAAGTTTTTATTTTTATGTTTAATTGTAATTTTGGTAATCAAAACTTAAATTGCGCTGTTTCCCCCAATTTTGAAGTTTTTCTTCGTTTACTATACTTGTAGGATTTTTTTTCTTCAAATTTTCGTTCTTTACTTTTAGTTCTAGAAGTACTGCATGAGGTTTTTTTACGTCTATCTCTGGTAAAATCTATGCATTTTGATTTTTTATATTTCACTTTAGTTTTCGGTTAATTTTGAGTAGATCTTGTTTTCGAGGGTTTGTTTCATGTTTAATTGTTATTTTGATCAATTAAACTTAATTCTCCACTATGTTTCTTCCGATTTTAAAATATTTCTTTGTTTCTATACTCTAATGATTTTTCACTCTTTTTAGGGTTTCGGTCTTTACACTAAAAATTATTTAACTAAAAATCAAATTAATAATTTTTCCATATTTCTACACTAAATCCTCAGATTTTTATAATCAATTAACTAGAGCATGATTTTTTTATATTATAAATTATATTTTTAATTTTTCAGAATCCTCCCCTTATTCTTTTAGGATTGTTTCTTCCTATTAATAACATATAAAAAAAGTGAAACATCATATTACTATAAGAAATGAGATAATAATTATTGTGAGTGATCAAAATGAAAGTTATATGCTTAGGATAATGAGTACTTTAATCAAATTAAATTATGCCAAATGCTTTAGTTGATTGGTTGGCAGTTCACTAGTTGTGTTACACATTTATCGAAAATTACAATTTACTCGAGATGTCTTAGGCTTTTTGGTCTTAGTATAACTGGGGAGATTTGTGCTTAAATAATTTTTTTACAAGATGTGGATGCCAATCTTACAACTCTTGGTGAAATAATCCATTATAAAATGTTGTTGGTTTAATCCAAAATATTTGTGATTACTTAAGAATCATGCTCCTCCATTCACTCTAGAACTCATAATAGCAAATACATATAAATTAAAAAATTAACAATTATTTACAAGGATTCACGCTACGACTATTTTGCTTTTTCATTACTTTTTTTCATTTTCTTAATTTAACATTTTTAAACTCAATTGACACCATTCTTTATTTCAAATCCAAAATGTCAATTTAAGATACCCCTTAGACTCCGATGAATGTATGAGATAATCCATTGTGTTTTCAAACGGATGACATAACCATTGACCTCAATCTTCTTAGAGAACCTAACAAAAATGATGTAAATGCTCTTGTCTTCAACTTATAGTAAAATAAAAAATAAAAAACCCTTAATTTTCTTTTTAGAACTTGTCATCTTCCATTAAGTTAAAAAAAATTACCTTAGTCTTCAACCGTAAGTTTAAATCCCCTTAAACTTTTAAATATTAATAACAAATTGGATTCTCTTATTAGAAGTTGAAAATAAATTTTTGATAGAAAAATCAAATATTTTTAGCAAAAGATTGAAGATGAGGTCAAATACATTAAAACATAATTGATTCCAGAGGTTGAAGAGTTTGACGATAATAAATTTTTTAAATAAAAATCAAGGTTTTTGGACAAAGGTTGAAGATGATTGTATTTAGGTCACACCAGAGATAACCTACGATACATTGCTTTTCTTTATCTACTCCTAGGATTCAACTAGTTTGAACTATGATAAGGGAGTATTATGGGATTAGGATTATGTACCCAACATTACATGCTCAATGAAAATTTAAGTAATTATTAAAAATTGTACCCAGTATTTTACATTTAGAAGAAAGGGAACTTTAAAAGTTCAATGGATCTTAGTAATCTCCAAAATCATGTACTTTCCCCCAAACTAATTTTATATTTAACCAAAAAAAATGATTTTAGTCTTATTGTTGAATACATTTTAGTAAATTTTATGAAACATTAAAAATTACATACAAAAATTAACATATTATTAAAAATTTACGTCTATTAATTAAAAACAAAGTAAACTTATATTTTAAGGAGATATACGAAAAACATGTGATACATTATATCATTGCCTATTACAAATTGCAGGTTGGATAGAAAAATAGATATGTAGATAATATCAATTAATATATTCTACATTAGGAAGTATGAATGATTAGAATATTTAACTTTAAATATTATGAATGATTTAGGTTAATTAGGACCTTCAACTTAAATTTACTTTCTATATCTTGGTTGATGAAATCCCTATAATTATATACCATATCAATAAAGGGCTCAAGTGCCTCATGACACATGATCTCAACCGTGTAAGGGTGAAATCCAATGATCATAATTTATATTTTTCCATATAATACAAATCTCAAGGATAAATATCAATCATTAGATTATATATTTACATGGTTGGGATCATCCATTTTTTCCAGGAGTAATTCTTCATGAGCTGCTGGATCTCCATCCATCAATAAATACCCTATCAAGGTTCAAGTCCTTCCATTTAAAAAAAATACTTGGATCCAATGACTAAAAATAATCCATCAAGCTGATTTGAATGGGATGATAGGTGTATTTTCAATTTCTTGCACTACCTCGAGATTCTCACTCATTGCTTCGGATCTATAATCCTTGAATACCAAGGTTTCCCTGCAACAAAACCTCTCCAATGCCCAAGTCAAATTGAGTACAAAAATTAACAAAGTTTTTGTGTAGGGAAAATCCTTATCTTTTAATGTCTCTTCTCTTTGTATTTATAGAGGTCTAACCCTTGTCCTCTTCATTCTTTTGCTCATGTTGTCTTCCTTGTAATTTAGAATTAGAGTTCGAATTGAAATGTATCCAATTTTGATTTATGACCTTATTTATCCAATCAATTTAGGCACGAATTCCCTTTATCTAGGATGACCCCTGATTTTTCGATTATCCAACAGATCGTATCTTATCTAGATCCCTGGTATTTTGGGATTTTAATATTGTGTTGAGCTCGACCCATTTTCTGAGTCCGAGTTTCGAGATGAGGTTATTCTCATTCCCATTTTCTAATACGACTTCTCTAGTTTCCCTCGGTAGTCTCTTCATGAAGAGGGGCACTTTGCTGCTCTTCCATATTCTCTAGAACCTTCCTTGTTCCTGATCGCTCCGATATCATCCTTTAGTTGCTCGTTCTCCCTTCTGATTGCCTAGATCTCGTCCTTCTGATATTTGAGCCCTTGTTATATCTCTTCCCTCATCGCTATGCCTCCTAGTTTTCTCTCGCCTTGTTCTCACCATGATGGTCGTTTCTCCTTGAATCGATTCCCACAGACGATGTCAAATTATAAATGCAATTTTTTACATTACCTCGAGATTCTCACTTACTTCTTCGGATCTACAATCCTTGAGCTCCTAGGTGTGTCTACAACACAACCTCTTCGACGCTCAAGTTAGATTTTTGTACAAAAATTGATAGAGTTTTTGTGTAGGAAAAAAATCATACTTTTAATGTCTCTTCTCTTTGTATTTATAAAGGTCCAACCTTCATTATCTTCATTCCTTTGTTCACGTTGTCTTCATTCTAATCTGGAATTAGAGTCTAAATTGGAATGCATCTAGTTTTGAATTATGTCCTTATTCATCCAATCAATTTAATAACGAATTCCCTTTTATCTAAGATAATCCTTGATTTTTCGGTTATCCAACAGATCGTATCTTATCCTAATTCTTGGTATTTCGGGATCTAGATACTCTGTTGAGCTCGGTCCGTTATCTGATTATGAGTTTCGAGATGACTTTATTCCTGTTCCCCTTCCTTGGACTCGGAGTATTGGCTTCATTAGCCTCCGAACTCGGCTTATTAATCTTCCTTGGACAATCAGACTCGGAGTGTGGTGCTACGTTAGGCTCGGAATATTATTGTTCCACGTCGGATTCATATTACTATAATGTCACATGTCACAATCTAGTGCGTTTTACAAAAATAATCATCCACAATAGGTATATCAAAAGGTAAAACTACACATTAGTGGATGAAAGAAACTTCACGTGGCAACATTTGGAGAGAGCCAACACACCAAAGAACCATCAAAGAAACACTGTGCCCATGCAACTTTACCACATACTATTCAATAAAACCGGGTCCACCTAAACAGCTCCCCCTGCACCCAACAGCCTCCAAGCACATGGACGTCTGAGTTCAGCCATTATTGCCCACAAAAGAAAGATAAAAGATATTTCTTCTTTACCAGTTTGTTTTTTTGTGGATTCCTCTCATCAATTACATGATCTCAGGTTAGAGACAATTTGCTATTTGGGTTCTAATAGTGTGACTTCGTATTGAATTAGATTCCATAGTGTTACTTGTAATGGTGCCACATCAACCACCATGTGAAAGATAGAGGAACTTGTGGCGTCAGACTGTTACGAAAGTATCAATTTGTCTAAGTGAAAGATAATAGAGTATAAGGTATGAAAATCACGAGGAAGAAGAGAGAATTCACATTAACGTCTTCTAACAAAACGTCTTTCCAGTGGAGAATGTTTTCCTAAGGGAAAGTCTGGTGGAGAGGACATTGCATGTCAAGTAACGACTTATAAAAAATAAAAATAAAAACCTTATAAATGATCTCTAACCATTGGATCATGAAATTTGTTCATCATGGATCAGAACTTGGCCCTTGATGAAAGATATTCAAATCCAATGGTGAAAATTTATGAGTCCGACTAGCCTTACTAAGTAAGGATTTCACCCTTGATCCTTGGCCTCAACTTGAAGCATCCAAAACATGATCCGATGATTCAGGGTTGTAAGAGGACAAAATTCTACAAACTTTAAGAAATTTATTTTTTTCAAAAAGAAATTATTTTTCACCATTGAATTTTAATTTTAAATTTGGGAGTAGGTGGAAGTCCTGGAACTGTCATTTTCAAAACCTTGAATCAAACTTAAAAGAAATTGTTTTTTGAATTATTTTTGTTTTTGTATTTGAGTTTTTCCATGAATAGGGATGTGGTATTGGATTGCCTAAGTGGAAATCCATTTGAGCAAATCAACGCATAGTAAGGCTTAAAATCTTATTAAGGCCCTGCTTGGTAGGGTTGGAATTCTTAGTAAAACCGTGGAAATGCAAAGGTTTATGCTACTTTGCGAACTGAAAGTGTTTGGGTAGACAATTTTTAGTGCCCCCACTGGAAATGTTGGTAAAAAATAGTAAAACGACCTCATTTTGCAGTAATGTTTCCCACTCTTAGATTGTCTAGGTACCCTCATCTCTCTCCCTCTCTCTCTGGAGGGACGAACAACCCTCTCCATGGCCGATTGTACTAAAACCTAGGGGTGCACACTGGATTGGGTAAATTCGAGAATCGAATCAATCCGAAGCCTTTTGGATTGGAGTGGTTCGAATTGAGCATAGATTGATTCGGGTGCGGATTGTAAAAAAAAAAAATCCGATTGATTTGGTTCGGTTCTGGAACCGAACTACTCTGAAGTATCTATTATAATATATATATTTTGTACTAATTTTTATATGTTTTAACAGTAGATTTTAAAAAAAAATGATTTTCTCCTAACGAATTTTAACTTCTTTTCTATTTCATTTTATAAGTGTTTTGTGTCACACTCATATTTGAATATGATTATAATATTTATTTTCTTTTCATTTTCATTAATTACGGATCTTTGAATTATAAGAATTTCTCTATCGATCACTCCACCACTTGAAATATCCATGGAATTTTATTTTTTTAAATAAATTCCAGTAATTTTTGGTGCATAAGTAGACTGATGTAAGATCAGACTAAGGGTTTGTTATTTTTGTGTTATGTGTGATGTTTGTTTATTTTGAAATAATAAGTATGTTGATGTTTTGTTTATGTGTGCTATGTGTTATGCGTGATGCTTTGTTTAATATTTATTTTGCTTAGTTTTAAGTTTTAACTATTTTAATTTTACGTTTTAACTATTTTAATTTTACTATTGAAAATAATAAGTATGAGAACTGAGATTTGATCTGATCCGATCCGAACAAATTCGAACCAAAGTTGGTTTGGATTGGTTGGTTCTATAGGATAATTGGATTGGTTCGATTTTAAATTTGTAGAATCGATCATGTTTGGTTTGATTCCAATTTTATCAAAATTCGAACCAATCTGAATCATGTGCACCCCTACTAAAACCCTCTCCATGGACGATCGTATTAAAGCTCTGTCCATGGCGTCAGTTTTCTTACATTTGAATAGATAGATTTTTGTAATTTGCTTTGGATTTGTGGTAATCTAGCAATGACCTCTGAAATTGCAACTATAAACACACAAAATAATGAGATAAAAAAATAATGGATGATTTTTAACCCATAGAAATATACGAGTCAAGATCAAAAGAGATTTACTTTGAGATAGTTTTCTGAATTTCTGGTGAGTTTACAAAATGTTCAATATTGTTTTTTATGATCTTTTACATTCATAATGCACAACCAAGCAATTACAAAGTCTTACAATGACTATATGAAGGGACTATCAAGCACTGAAATCGAAAACAACAGCAAAAGACAGGAAATGCAAAGTTTGGAGTAAGCCAAGACAGTAAAACAACAGTGGGCCCATGCAACTTTATCACATTCAAATCAAGCAGGTCCACCCAAACAGCTCCCCATGCACCCAGCAGCCTTCATGAACATTCACTGAGTGCAGCCATTATTGCCCACAAAAGAAAGGTAAAAGATATTTCTTCTTCACCTGTTTTTTTTTTTTCTTAGATGGGTCTCTCATCAAATCCATGATCATAGATTTTCCATATCCTCGAGATAGGAGTTAAAAAAGCATCTATGGTCCAGAGCACACTTCCACATTAGCTGAGTCTCCAACGCAGTGTCGTAGGAAGTCATTTTAGCATTGTTCTTTTTATATTACAAGGAAAATCAATCCGAAACTGAAAAAAGCATCTATGGTCCAGAGCACACCTCCACATTAGCTGAGTCTCCAACGCAGTGTCGGAGGAAGTCATTTTAGCATTGTTCTTTTTATATTACAAGGAAAATCAATCCTAAACTGACTTCCTACGACGTGGCAGTGTGCATCTATTTATAACCATAAGTTTTTTTTTTTACTTGTATCTCAAGGAAAAAAAGATCTATGATTATCTGCACACTGCACATCAAACCAATGTTGAGCGCAGTAATCTTACAAGAACGGCATTTTTGTCTTTTTTACATCATGCATTCCCCGAAACTCAATTTGATGAGTATTCGCTTTGCAATACTACTCGAACCACCATTAACTTAGCTTAGATAGAAAGTCAGGTTGGTCAGCTCACCTACCCACCCCTAAACTTTAACATCCCTTCAATCCCACCTTACATCCAACATCAATCAACAATTCTCTCTCTGTTCTTCCTACACTTGCAAGGTTAATTTGTTGAGTGGGTATGACTGTATGTGTCAATGCCCGTAGGTGTGAGCGACGCCCTTGTGCACCTAAGCGTGCTTCTGTAGTTTGAAATGCTAACTAAAAAAGATAGACCTCTAGTTCAAGCTCCTTAAAGTAGCTTCGCTTGAGAATATCTCGAGCGAAGCCACTTTAAATAGTTACGTATCGGGAAGTGTTCATATCGTATTATGAAGAAGGAAACACGAGAGACAACATAGGACATTTAATTAAATAATATCAAGTAAAGAACAAAGTTTTCATGATTGAAAGCCAAACAATTCCCAAAACTTGGCAAAAAAATATAAAAAACAACATATACAAGAAGTTTAAATCTTTAAGTACTAGCCTAATTGCAAACCGAAACCACGTCCTTTGACATCGCTTATATCGTAAATAAAATCAACAATATAAAACTTGTTTGGCATCTAAGAAACCTGCTTCTCCCAACCCCATGGATTGCCCGCTTCACCTGATCCATGATGACTAATTGGTCCGCACGAATTTATCGAGTTCCATTGCCGTGGTGCCAAAGGCTTTTTATCCATCCTTGGGTGCTCGTAAGCAAAATTTGTCCTCTTCTTCCCTCGTCCATTCCTCCACCCGTAATCTGTTTGATAGTCATCACCTTGAAACCTTGATGTTTTATATCTTGACAAGTAATGACCCGTGCTTTCTTGCTTCCTATGAGATCCAGTCCACGTTCCCCAATTTCCGCTCGCCCTTCCATTTTTCCAATTATCCGATTCATTAACGCTGTTCTCCCAACCATTCCAACCCCACGAATTATCCCCGCAATCAACCCATGTATTGTCCTTCCATGTTCGATTCGCCTCCCAAGGGTTACCTTCATTACCATTTCCCCATGTTTGGTCCATCACATTTCCATTCGCCTCAACGTAACCGGACTCCCATGGATTATCACAATTTCTCACACAAGGCCTATACTCCGTCTTAGCCGGATCTTCTTCGGCGTCACCCCATCCAGAGCATTGAATGGGTACATTATCAGATAAGAGAGAATCACTGAGAAGCCCGACAACCACCCCATCTTTTTCCCCCTCAACCGGAGCCACGGGTTCTCGATCTAAATCCAATATTAGCTCGGGATCAATGTTAGAGTTCCAATCGATTTCATCGATGTATATGTCAGGATCGGGAAGAGTGATGTCACATGGAAGCCCATTGATCTTCGCCCAAAATCGGGCTTTGGCATTGTGAAATGCCTCTTCACCGGCTGAATCGTTCCACTGAATTACGTTCTTGTAGTAGGACATTACCTTCTTGGCTTCCAAGAGTCTCCCCCATGGAATTGTACCCACCGTAGTGCAAAACCTCTTCTCCCACGAAGGCACCGTTGGTTGCCAAAACCCTGAAAACATAATAACAATTATTTCAATGTTAAACCCTCAATCAATGCCAATATCTCCTTCCAACAAATAAACAAAGAAACATTACAATTCGAACAAAATCATAAAAACCCAATTTCTATCGGGAGAAAGAAAAAACAAAAGTACACAACCCCATAAAAATTAAACAAACCCATTATCTCTTCTTCAAACAAATAAACAGAGAAACATCACAATTCAAACACAATCATCAAAAACCAATTTCTATTATTATTATTATTATTTTAAACTCTAGATTAAATCCATTCTCTCTTCCTCAAACGGATAAACATAACAAATCAAACACAATCATTAAAAAAGAAAAAAAAAAAAAAAACTGATTTATATTATATATAAAAAAAACATGAGTACATGAGGTTAAATACATAATTGTGACCACATATCCAGAATCCTTGAATACAAACCCATAGTTCATACAATCAAAGACAGACAAATATAAAAATAGAATTTTGAATTTTGATTTCTAGCAATATAAACGGGCCCGTTAGGAAAACAAAAAAATACTATGAGATTAAATATAACCACAAAAGGTGAATCATAAACCCTACATAAAAAATTCATTCAATCTTCTAACGGATACTTACTCTAATATTTGAACAAAAATTAACCTATTGAGGAAATTAAAACCCTAAAACATCAAATCCTCAAATTTTCAAACAAAAACACATCCATCTTTTAATCTACAAAAACCCACTAAATTAAACCAAAAACCCATAAACAAAAACTAATTTCTCAACGAATTCATCAAATCAAAGTAATTAATCTGAATCAGGAAATTAAAAGTACCAGAAGGCGGTTTTCTGTTCTGCGATCTCATTGGTGTCCTTTGAACTTCTTGATGATAATTCTCACTATGA
Source organism: Akebia trifoliata (assembly GCF_017979445.1). Classification (NCBI taxonomy): domain Eukaryota; kingdom Viridiplantae; phylum Streptophyta; class Magnoliopsida; order Ranunculales; family Lardizabalaceae; genus Akebia; species Akebia trifoliata. The sequence continues at coordinate 4,047,258 of NC_141389.1, read as the reverse complement.
TTTCTTCTCCAATCAGTCATCTCTCGCAATAAAAAAAACACCCAAAAAACAAGAACAAAAATGGGCTTTTTCTTTTTTAATTCCCAAAAAAGAAAACGCAAGTTTCAGATTCAAAACTCACTCAAAGATCAAAACCAAACTCACAAGAAAAGATATCTCTTGCTTCCACACCAAATCCAGAGAGATTTGGTGTTTTGAGATATTCGATCAGAACTTAGCTTCGATCGATTAGATTTACTGCAAAAAAAGGAATTTTTTTTTTTTTTTTTTTGAGAAAAAAAGTTAAGCGAGAGAGCTGTTTACGAACGAGTGAGTCGTAGGTTTCCATCTATTTATAAGCAAAGAAATAGTCAACTAAGGTGTACAATTCTTATCCGAGACCATTAGATATTCCGAGAAATTAGAACGGTACAAATCTCGAGGAAAATCGAACATTCTACATAAAAAATACGTGTCTTTCTAAATCTGACTGAATTGCTTCTTTAATTGGACAGTTATAACGCCAGGTACGAGATTTAATAGGATCAGTCCGTTAATTTCGTCGATATCCTTATCTTTATAAAAATGTGTCTTGGCGATATACATTTCCTTCGACAACATGAATTGGGATTGGTGTCTATATACGACAGAGTAAATAGGATAACTTACTAATACCCCCTATGAAATTTGTGATATTATTTTTACCTCCCTGTAGAATGCAATATTATGTTTACCCTTGGCTGAAAGTCAATGTTTTTTTTTTTCTTGTAATAATGGTAATATTTTTAATTTTTCAAAATGCCCTTAAAAATATAATTTAAAAAAAAAATACAATTTGAATTTTTTTTATATATAGAATTTCACCATTAAAGCATCAACAAATTTTACTTCCTTACAAAATGCAAGATTATGTTTGTCGTTACTGTTTCGTTGATGATTTAACAATGAGACTTTGAAAAAAAAATTTAAATGCTTTTTAGAAACTTAAGTTACTAAATCAAAATTGGAAATAAAAACAAAATTGGTATAAGATGCAGTTAAAAACTGTCATCTTTTGACTTTAATAACATTTTTTTTAGAGAAAAAAATCAACATATTTAAGGACGACATCTTTTCCTAAAGATATAAGATGACGGTTTTTTAACAAACCGTCATCAAAACTTAATATAATAAATATTTAAATTTAAAAAATTAAAAATTAAAAATTAAAAATTAAAAAATCATAGTTGACTTGATCAAGTTTTATTGACTCAGACGAAAATTTCAAAATATTATCCGAGACATCTCGTTTATCTCGCGAGATGATGTGAATATTGAGATGTTGTGTATATCTGTATCATTGCTAAACGAGATTGAGATGACTCAGGTGAGTCATCTCAGTCTCGGATGAGATTTAAAATCATGCTTAGGAGTCATCTTTGGTGATTTATCCCAAAAAAGTTTTAGTGTGTGTCTACGGATTAGTTGGGAGCTTTAATGAGTTCGATACGTCGATTTCTAATAATAATAATAACTTGATGATGACATAATCAAACTCAAGAGTGTGGTGTCATTACCCATGGACTATACCAATTAAGCTAAACTTCATTTAATTAAGGGTATTTTGTATAAAAGGGTTATTAATTTTTTTAAATAAATTATTGAGCTTTCAGAAGAAAAAGGAAAATGTGAATCAAGGATATATAGAGTGTCGATTGTAACAAGCAAAATTACTTAATAAATATTATAGTAGGGACATTTTTCTAAATGTACCCTAAGTTTTGGGCGATATCTTAACAAGAGTCATGCTGGGTTTGCACTGAATTTATTGTGATTCTCACAATTTTGACGTGGACATGCATACATAACCATAGATGATTTTTTTTTTCTCGTATCGCGAGGAAACACATCTATGGTTATATGCTTATCCCACGTCAGATTTGTGAGAATCACAGTAAAGACCCTATGTCATTTGAGCATTTTCCTCTTAACAACCCCTTAGTAAAATCTTTCTTTATTCATACTTGTTTGTCCCCTATAAAATGATGAACTCAAATTATCAAGATTGACTATTCAAATTGTCGAGATTGACAATTGGAATATTGATCGCAAAGGTTGATCTCGATGATTGGATCAAAGGTTGATCTCAATTATTTGAATCATCAATCTCACAAAATTAAAGGAGGGTGAGGGGTATTGAGAAAGACAAAATTTACTAGATGGACCATCAAGTAATTATTGATAAGTTAGGCAGTGTTTAGGAAGAATTCCCTCTATTGGGGTTTTTAAAGTAATTTTTGCATGTAAATATTTATATAAACTGAGAAAGTCTCTCATCTGCCTGACATAATTTAAAGGGGCAAAAGGAAAAAGTAAAAAAAAGGAAATTTCCGCAATGTGGTGTGGTTGGTTCAACGAAAAAGAGGTTTGACGAGCTGTCAAATCTATGCTTTATAATCAAAGCTCAAAACACCTCGATTTGTTTTGTTTTGTTTTACAGGTTATTTAACCTACACGTGTCCGGCGCTACATGGTCTTTTATAATTTTATTAACAAATCTCTCCTACTTTATTAAGTTTGTTACTCAAATCTTATTAAGGGTCGTTGGGTCAATATAGAATATCAAATTGGCCATCCAATATCACATTCTTCTAGACTTCATAGAAACACTTAGATGTAAAATGGATGAGTACCAAGTTCTCAAATTTGAAACTAAAATTCAATGGTGAATTTTTTTTTTTTTTTCAAATTTTTTTTGTCAAAGTTCTTAAAATTTTATCCTTTATAAAGTTGTGGCATTAAATCATGTTTTTGGATACCATAAATTGACACGGTTAGGATCCACTCTAAGATATGTTAAGTAATAAATTAATGGCATCAATTTGAATTTAATGATGTGAATCCCCCACTCTAAGGTTTGCTAAATAACAAATTTAATAAAGTGAGGTTTAGTTAATGTAAAGGATATTTTTCGTTAGGTACCAAGGCGTGACATGTGGCATCCAGAGATTCAAGTTAAGTACGGAGATCCGAGTCAACTTGTCCAAGGGTAAGTTTGGTGGCTCAGTCACAAATCAACTATGGATTTGAGTCTCGGTTGATCGGGGAAATATTGAGTCAATGACGCATGGTAGAGCCATAAGTCCAAATCTCTAAAAAAATCAAGAATTAGATAAAAAATTGTTAAAATCTTGATAAGAAAAGTCTCAAGGAAGAAAGAATATATGAAGATGAGATATTGACTAGATATGTTTCAAAATCACCAATTAAGATCTCCTACTAAATTGGATAAAGGTAAAATCGGTAATAGGATCCTAGGGTTTCATATCTATAAATAGATGGACAGAGATACTAAAAGGAGAAAGTTTTTTTATTTTAAAATTTTATATTATTTTTGCACTAAGGTTTGACTTGAGCGTCGGAAACGTATTTTACAGGCATACCTAGGGACACGAGGAAAAGAGATCGTAAGTCATCGTCACAGATTTCGAGGTAGTACAAGTTTTTTGTATCTACAATTTGGCGTCGTCCGTGGGAATCGAACAGGAAACTACGAGAAACCATGCGTGGAATGGTTGGAATCTTAATAAGAAGTAGTGGTTGTCCCCTAAATCAACTCTTTGTCGTTTTAGGGTAAGCATGTACGAAATTCCTGATCCAATTTTATCAAGAAATAATCGTAACACGTGAATTAGATCCCTTGACCAAGGTGTGATGTGCAAATGTGTGAACATATGGTGAAGAAGGTGAATAAGACATCCTACAGATAAGGTCATCGTGAATGTGTTACTGGAAGATTTCCTATGAAGAAGATGAAAAGGAAATTGTCAGGTATGTGTGCGGCTCTAACGTACGAGAGATTATATGGGTGATCAACTAGCATCCATTTTAATCCTCAACTAAAGCTAGAGTCATTAGTTTATAGTTTGGCTAGCATAGGTTTAGTCAACCCCTAGGTGGTGATAAATCCATGTGTTGCACATGTCAGGAGTGTATGCTCTACCACATGAAGACAAAAAAGGTGGTTATGATGAAGTTGTATTTCACACAGAACCTAGCCATTGCATTATTGAATGTAAGAGGTGGATACCTCCGGATCAAAATGGCTACAACCAAGTTCACATAACATTAATGGCTTCCAATTATGGGGCAATTATAGAGCAACGATATCTCAAGATCTTTAGTGATAAGCATAGATATACATGCTGGCTACATCATGCTCAATAATACTGCAAAATTGCATCTTGACGTACTTTTGCTTGCATGGTATGCAATAGACTAGGTACTCTCTCAAACCCCACCAAATTAATTTAAACTCATTCGAATCAAATTGTTTTTAGGTCGAGCCAAGTAAGGGCAATAAATTCAGTTAAGCCAAATAAAGGCCTTACCCAAATTCAATTCGGAATTGAATTGAAATCATGACTTGACGAGCATATCAATTATTATGTATTTTACAACTTTAAAATTATACCAATTGATAGGAAGGTCTTCTCTACTATAATGGTACACTACAGGAGAATATGATAAGAGTACATCATAGACTTCGCCATACCACTTTTTATATGGTTAGACCTATGTAAGGCTCGATTATAGGTATACCCAACAATGTGGTAATATCAAGTATTCCTTTACACATACATTTCTTAGAAGGTAAATAAAAATTAATTATTAGTTTGGATGCATACTTGTACATCATTTTTTGTGGGTTAGACTCATCGAGTTAAATGAAATAAATAAGAACCCAATTGCTTAAAATTTTGAGATTGTTTGAGGGTTTAACTCGATTCCAACTTACCAAGTCATATGGTATAAGTAGGGGTCCAATTAGGAGGGTTAATTTGCTAATGGGCAACTGACCTCGACTTATTGACCTCAAATTAATGAGTCGAGTGGGTTTGACTTAGGAAATCAATTTATAAATTGGATTCAATTGAACTACAATATTTTAGGAAAAGACACAAATTAATAATACCAGATTGAGAATACATTGTTTTTTGTGTAATTGTTGTTATTTCTATTGCTTAAAGAGATGTAGATTGTAAAGAAATTTAGCGTCGCACTCGACTCATATGGGAAGTATGATCCACATCCTAAGTTAGTCGTACAGGACCACTTAGTGCATAGCCTCGACCGATTAAAGTTGGAAAGTCTTGGCTCATTGCGAGAACCAAGTCTCAATCATTTGGGATTGGCAAGCTTTGGCTCATTGCGAGAGTCAAGTTCAATTGTTTAAGGTTGGTAAGCCTTGGCTCATTACGAAAGCCAAGCCCGACCGTTTGTGGGTTGGGAAAGCCTTAGCTCATTACGGCAACCAAGCCTAACCATTTGGGGTTGGCAAATCTTGACTTATTGAGGGAGCCAAGTTTGACCGTTTGGTTTGGAAACTCTTAATTCATTGCGGGAGTCAAGCCTTGACTATTTGGGATTGGTAAGTTTTGCTTTATTGTGGGAGTCAAGTTCAACCGTTTGGGATTGGCAAGTCTTGGCTCATTGCTTAAGTCAAGTCCGATCGTTTGGGGTTGGAAAGTCTTTGCTTATTACGAGAGTCAAGCCTGACCAATTGGGGTTGGCAAGTTGAAATTGCCTTGACTCTTTTTCATTAAATAGTGAAGAGAAATCTAATTGGTAAATGAGGAATTTTCTAAGAATTGAGAGTGGTCACTTAGTTTAGATTTAGGAATCATAAATAACTCCAAATATGGATCGCGGCCACGAGTAAGAGAAATGGATAAGGGGTCAGATTACGAGTTTTAGAAGGTGTTAGGCACCGAATCTGTCCGATCGAGGTGATCAGTCTCTATTGCGATCTAAGACTATCCTATAGTAAATGAGAAAAGACTACAGTCAAACTAGGGTCCAATCATCATCAATTTAGATCAAATTTACTAAACGAATCTTATGGCTAAAATTCCTCCAAATATTGCATGATTCTTCGAATTTCGCAAAAAAGGGAAAACTTTGAAAGAACCCAAATCATACATCATGCTCTAAAATTCACATGACAATATTTTTCAATAAAAAATTCACATATGCAAATACTTTCTAAATCAGATAAAATAGAAATTTGAAATTTTTTTCTAAATTAGAAAATAAAAAATGGGAAATTACTGGTAACTTCTGAAAATTTAAAATTAGGAATTCATAAAATCAACATGGAATTTCTAGATAGAAAAATGCGAAACTCCTAAATTGAAAAATTACAAAAAAATCCAAAATTAGAAATTGATGGATGTGAATTTTTTCAAAATAGCAATTTGCAAATATTAGTTCTCGAATTAGAAAATCATAAATGCATGACGAATTACTAAATTGGAAATTAACAAAATAATGATGCACGCACAATTTTCATATGTGAAGAATTACATATTCATCTGATTTTTAGTTTAACGAAACAGGCACATGTATAAAATTTTTGATTTTTCCTAAATAGTCATCACTCAAAATATGCATTTTCATCAAGTAAAATAAAACGCATCATTATACAAAACAATCCCCCAATTCCCACAAATTCCTAATCACAAAATTCAAACCATCATGAACCCATTGCACAAATCAATTTAAGGATGAAATTATGAAGCTATTACCAAAAAAAAAAAAAGTTTAAATATTTACTAAAAAAAAAAAAGGAATTTATCTCATTATTATCGTAAGTCATACAAAATCAATTTTAGCATGATGATCGTGAAGTTATCAAAAAAGAAAAATAAATAAATACTTCCCTAACCCTACTAATAAAAAATAAACTTCTTCCACCGTAAATCGACCTAAACATGACAATTATGAGGTAAAAAATTGCATAATTCCGCTAGCAAATGTATAAAAAAACGGACTTCTCCCTTGATAGACCCTACAATGATTACAATGCTAAAATTAACAAATGATATTAATGAAAGGAAAACATTTCCACGAAAAGAATATAAGCATTTTCGCCATGAAGACTAAGGTGACAAATAAGCGAATAATAAAAAAAAAAAACTTACCTAGAATATGAAGTAATAGTGGACTTGTTCGTTGAATTTTAATTTTAAATTTGGGAGTTATGTGAAAGTTCTGTGGCCATTCATTTTCGAAACCTTGGATCAAGATCGAAAAAAAAGTTTTTTGAAAATTTTCTTTTAGGGTCTGAGTTTTTCGAAAAAACTTAACCTTCCTTTTATTATGAGATACATTGACAATGATACAATGTATCTCATACATCATAATATGATGCATCTCTTACAAAATTCAACGGTGAAATATAAGTCTTTATTGAATTTTTTTTCAAGGTGAGCTCAACGACACTTAGTATGTTTTAAAATATTACTAGGTTAATGATGGACCTAATATATGCATAGAAGGAAATCAAGTTTATTGGCCGACCATCATTAGCAATTAGCCCCAACTGAACAAAAATCTTGGCTCGCCTCTGATTGTGAAAGGAAATAGAGCCCAAGTGGTAATGGTTAGATGCCAATGGATCGGATAAAATTTGAAATCTGATCTAGGGTATGGAGAGAGTTTGGATTTTGGATTTCTCAAGTTTTTTGAGATGGAATCGAATCAAGTGTGATTTGGAACCGACCCGATAAGAGTTTGATGGGTTCGGATATGATCAGTTACATTTTTTGCATTGAGTTTGATTTTATTGGGAGACTGGGTCATTATCGGTCGGAAATCCTCCAATTATTGGATCAACAGTTAATTTAAGTCTCTTGTTTTGTTTCTAATTATTGTGTTGCCATCCAGTAATTTTGTGAACTCATCATTAAACTCTAATCCCACAAATACCAAGTTGACTCATCCGAATCATTTCATATGAGTCAAATCATTTTTAAATTGTTTCAAAATTATTTATCAATATATTGAGATATTTGAAAATTTTCTTGTTATAAGTTAGTAGATGCTCAGTCGTAAAATCTTATTTGTCATTGGTAACAAATATTTAAATCATTACAAAATTAATTATTTTACCTCCAGGACACAAAATTCAATCGATTCGGTCAAATTTTTATTAACTTGGACAATATTTTCAAAACATTGTCAACGTAATGGATGGTTCTGACTCGCTATCTCGTCTGACAGCCTCTAAGATTGGGATGAATTGGATGAGTTTTAAAACCATATTGAGTAGATGTTATCTTAATTATTAGTGATTTAAAAAAAATAAAATTGGTAGAGTTCCTCATGGAAATTTCCTCTTGGAGCACATCGGTACTTGCATGTCAAACCCTTAGATGTCAATATAAGCTAACCCTACCATGATGTAATAGGACCAACGAGGATGCATCACGCTTTGGTGCTTAAGTTGATATGAGACGTGCATTGGTAGATCTCAATACACATGAATGCGAAAAAGATTAATTATTAAAAATTAATATTATTATTGCCCTTTCACATCATCCCACACTTTTATAACTAAAAATGTATAAAAGAGGATAACTAGTTAATAGAACATAATTCTTCCTTCAAGTCATCTTCTTTTCTTTTTCCTTACATCTCTTTTGTTCTTTATCCCTCATTGATGCGACAATGATTGAATGATCCTGACTCAGTTTATGTCCGAATTGAAGTTACCTCATCCAATGTGTGCTCTCATGTGTTGGTCATTCAATCCCCAAATACGACAATTCACCCTAATTTGTACCATATGTTTATGGGAGAAACTTGTGAACCTAGCCAACCTGTTCCCTTTTCTTTTTTTCTTTCATTCTGGATATGGCAAAATCATTCTATTAGAAGGGAAATTGATTCCCGAAGTAGCCTCTACACCCACAAGTCACATTTTCTTGGATCATGTAGGACGCGAAGGATCCCTAAAATGATATCTAGAGTTCTAATTGCCACAATAAGTTAGATATTCACAAGAATGGGTGATAAATTTAAATGAGACTTCATTAAATGCATCCTACTATGCTTATTCTTCTTCAATTGGCGAATTTCTTGAATCATGATTGTATATTCTTTAAGTCGGCCTTATTAATGGTAATTCTTTTAACCCTACTCAACCTCTATTTGGGCGCACAATTATTTTCTGCGAAATATCTACAACATCATAGTAGGTAGACATTCTACATCTATTTCTTTGCTGACAATATTCTCATTTTTTGCTGATGTACGTAATAAAGATTAGATTAATGCTGGAGTGACCTCAATGGGGAACATTTTAATGTGGTGGCGTGCGCATGCCTGTAAATGTGTTTTCTCAAAGATACGAGTAAAACGCATCTACGAACATGCGAGCGCCATCAAGTAAAGGTGTTCTCCCGTGTGTCCTCCGCTAAGGTCACTCTAGCACGACTCGCAAAAATATTTTCATTTCCTTGCTATTTTCAAGAAATATGTACATTCCTCAAGTCAACATTTAAATTGTCAAAATCTTCGCTCTTCCCCAACCCTAATATTCTTTCTTGCACGTTGTATTAATTTGATATTCCCCAATAGAGAGAAATCAATTCAAGAATAATAAAGAAAATATTAAATCAAGATGCAATCACACATAAAACACAAAGATTTTACGTGACCCCTAAGGATTAAGGTACATCCACAGATCGCACGGATTCCACTATGAAGTGAAAAATCTCAGTTATTCCCTCACGAAAATCTAACTAGGATTTTACATGATACTAATAAAATTACGTAAAAACCCTTGAATATTTTTTTCATTGTGTTAAATGATGATACTAGTACCATCAAGCTCCACAAAACATAAGACCATAATGGTAAGAGTCAATTTAATAATAGCAGCAAGATGTGTGAATCTTAATGAGTTCGACTAGCCTTACTAAGTTAATAAGGATTGCACGTCACCTTGTGGCATCAAAAACATGATCCGATGCTTCGGGATTGTAGAGGACAAAATTCTATTAACTTAAAAAAAAAAAAAAAATTTCAGAAAAAAAGTTAGTTTTCACCGTTGAATTTTAATTTTAAGTTGGGAGTTATGTGAAAGTTCGGTAATCATTCATTTTCAAAACCTTGGATCTCAAAAAAAAGTTTCTTGAAAATTTTCTTTTTGGATTCAAGTTTTTCAAAAAAACTTAGGGGGCTGTGGTGTTGGATTAGAGTTATTGCTGATGTAGTAATCCATTTATGCAAAATGACCTTTAATAAGGTTTCAAATGTTACTAAGTTAATAAGGAAATTGTTTCTCAATCTTAATAAGAAAAGTGGACAATTTCTTAGTGAACTAATTCATGCATTCTGCTCTAGTCCTAAAGGTAGAATTCACTTGGTGTCAATGATATTTAAGTGTCCATCTTCTAGGATTCAACAATTCGAATCTCAAGAAGTCTCAAGATCATAGTGAGCTCGACAAAGATTTTTGTTCCTAATTCTCAGTCAATTATGTACAAAATTAAATCGATAGAATTATTATTTTTAATAAAATAAGAAGGAATAGAAGAAGAAAATGAAACGAAACCAATGAATATATGTTGTTCTTCCAAAACTAGAATATGTATTTATGTGGATACAAATTGGTTATTAAAAGTCATTATATAACACGATCTTGACTGTGTGAGCACAAAACCAATAGTTGGAAATTATCCTCGAAATAAGTTTCATCGGGATATGTATTATCAAGATACATATAAAATTTCAATCGTTGGATGTTGTGCTTACAAGGTTGTGATGGTGTGCAATTTTTAAGTCATATTTCTTGAGTCAAGAGAACCCCACCCACAACCTAATAATTGCACCCTTAATGAGGAAAAAAAAAAAAAAGAACAGAAAAAGGGCTTACAACCATTCCTTATCTCTAAACGACACTATTAAATTTTTTAGAAAAAGTGTTAGAAAATGACTCTAATGAAAAGTATAATCTTCTATTCAACCTAATGTTTTAGAATTTATTTAAATACATGAAATATATGCGTATCTAAGATGAGGGCCCACAAAAAAGTTTGATATATTTTTCTTAAAAGAGATCATTACGTTACACCTAAAAGTTGGCCCACACGCACACACACACACAAATTGAAAATTTCATGGGTAAGTATTTTTTGTAACCCATGAAGTCTCAAAACATCACTCCTGACCAAAGATTGTTAATGGGCTGCGGCCCAAGCATCCCAATGCTAATCGAGAGTGGAAAGGGGGAGAATTATGAATATAAGAAGGTCACAGGGCTTAATTGGGGGTATTACACACCCGAGAGTGGAGGAAAATATATACTCAAAACTCTCACTCACTCATGAGGGTGGAAAAAATCGATCTTGCGACCCATCTGAACCTAACGCTTTAATACCATATTAACCAACCAACTACTCCAAAAGATTAATCTGTCATAGAAGGGGGAAAACTATGAATATAAGAGAGTCATGAGGCTTAGTTGGGGTATAATACATTCGAGAGTGGAGGAAGATAAACACTCAACAAGAGCAAATAAAAATTCACCTATGTCCAAGCCAAGCCTAATCCCACAATACTCGGGTGTACTTACAACCTGTAATGGCCCATAAATTTTCTTTTGTTGATTATAATTATACCTATAATATATCATAATAAAAAAATTGTAATATCTGTTATCAGGATGCCCGACATACCTCACATCCAAATCCAAGTCAGACCCTAAACATGAATTAGGTGTTAGAGAATAAGATGCATTATATTAAGACGCATGAGATACACTATATCATTGTTAGTGTATCTCATCATAAATGGAAGGTTGTGATGGAGGATATTTCTGAATGATAATGCTGAAGTAACTTTAAAATGTAAATTGATTTTGACATTCTGATGTGGTGGTTCACACATAACCATAGATGCTTTTCATAGATACGAATGAAAAACGTCTATGGTTATGTGCGCACCACCACATTAGAATGTTAGAATTGATGTAAATTTCAATGTTTCTCCAACACGACTTATTTTAAAATACTCATTGATATTTAGAATATATCAATTAGGATATTTTAGAATATTTATATTAGGTTAGTTTTCATATACAGTAGTTGATGTTATGCTTATAAATATTTTATTAGGGTTTATGTAATATTCATCCAAGAATTCTCAATATATAAAGTTAATTTTCTTTGTCAAGTCTGACTCATCTAGACAATTAAATGGGTCAGGCCAAAAATCCTGCTCATTTAGGTATGCTAGGGCATAAAACGGGCTGGGTTCAGGTTGGATATGTGTCTACCCTTTTTTATCTTTTTTATTTATTTTTTTATTTTCATTAAACCCATATTTGAATCTGATCTGACTGAATTAATTGATTCTGGTCGGTCGGTTAGATAATTTCAAATCATTTCAAAGTAATTTATTAGAAAATGTGATTTGAACTCAAGACCTCTCCCCTTTTGAAGAGAAGTTTTGACCATGACACCCAATACTCATTAATTGATAAATGATTGACTTAAAAATATAAAAATATAGCATACAATATATAAAATAATATATCATTTGGATGGATCCTTATCTGACCTGTATTCGACTTAGGTCGACATCAACTCATATCTAACCCATATTTTAATTCGGATATACTAGAAGAGCCAAACCCACTAAAAATCAGATCCAGATCTTGGATAAAATCTGACCCATTTTAATCCCTAAGGTCTGCTGAACTCATCCATTAACAGCCCCTAAAAGAAAGTCAAAATGCAATCAAATTATTTCCTGAATACAAGCATATATTTGAAATTTTCAGTGCCAGTTAAGAAAATGTGAGTTGGAGAAAAGTGAGAGGAGAGGCCCAGACTTCCTCATAAGTCATTAATTCTTCCTACAAAGCTGAATGATTGAAAAGCAATGGGTCTTGCTTTTTCATGACAAACAGTTCTTGCTTTCAGGCCCACATTTTGATCAATTGAGTTCCTCCTCACAAAATAAAAATTAAAAAGAAAACAAAAAAGTTTAAAAGAAATAGAGATACCAACTTTCATTATTATCCATTGATGATAGCTTCAACACACTCTTGGTGTGTCATTCCAGATCATAAAGTAAGGAATTCTAAGTTCAAATCTTTCAGAAAATGAGCTCCTCTTTCTCCTTTTTACTGTGAATTTGCATTAAGGTATGTTCATCATCGTTGATCTGCAGTCGCTCTTTTTTCGGTCTAGTTAGTTTCTATAAACAATGAATTATCTCAATTTGAGACTATTGTTTATGGGTTTGATCAAATAGTATTTGGGTTCTCCAAAATGTTATGAGACTGGTCTAATTCAGTACTTTATACGGTTTTCGGAGATGGGTGATTACAAGTTGATGTTGAGAAGATAAATTATTGAATTAAGATCTTAAAAGCTGTTTTTAGTTTTGACTTTGGGTTGGTTTGATATTCATTCCTCAACAGCTTTATATAGGTAAGGTAATAAGGAATGAATCTATGTGAATGCTGTTGATAAATGCTCGAGAATTCGGGCATCAGAAGTTCATCTTTTTCTGCAAATGGGTTTCTAATCTTTTTTTTTTTTTTTTTTTGGGGGGGGGGGGGGTCCAATTAAATTGTTAGAAGGCTCTGTGAATTTGATTAATGGTTACTGAAAAAGAAATAAAATGAGCTTGTTTTCCACAGACAAAACTTGTCGGGTTCTGATTCCTTTTTTTTGTTTCTTTTCTGGATAAATTGTTTTACAGGTTGGTAAGCTCTCCTAAATTTTTCACATTTTCTAAGTCTTTTATGATGTTAATGGTTCTTCAATGGCAAAGAAGAGGAGTTGGTTTAATCTGGTGAAGAGACTCTTTATTTCAGACACAAAGCCTAAGCTCGAAAAGGTAGAAAATTTATTGCATTTGTTGATCTTTTATTACTTTGCTAATGAAATCTTTTACATGTTAACCAACCAACTACTCCGAAAGACCAATCGATCCTTTGGAGTATTGGTTGAGTGTATATTTTCCTCCACTATTAGGTGTGTCATACCCTGATTAAGCCTCGTGACCCTCTTATATTCATGGTTCTGCTCTCCAAAAGATTGGTCTTTTAGTGTTGTTAGTTGGTAAACATGGTATCAGTGCGCTAGGTTTAGATAGGTCACGGGTTTGAATCTTTACACCCTTACTAGTGAGATGGAGTGTTGAGTGTATAATTTTGTTCTAATCTGGGGTGTGTCATTCCCCATTTAAGCCCTATGACCCTCTTATATTCGTAGTTTTCCCCCTCTCTAATATATTGTTCTTTTTTATTAGTTGGTTTGTTAACATGTTATTAGAGCGCTATGTTTTTATAGGTCACGGGTTTGATTCTTTCCACCCTTATGTGTTAGGGAAAGTGTTGAATGTATATTTTCCTCCACTCTTGAGTGTGTCATACCCTAGTTAAGCCTCACGACCCTATTATATTCATAGTTTTCCCGCTCTCTAATAAATCGGTCTTTTGGAGTAGTTGGTTGATTAGCATACTAAATATTTCTCTTAATTCTCAGGAGAAAAGGAGGAGATGGATTTTCGGAAGGTTTAAGTGGAGACATGTGCCCGCACTTACCGCACCATCAGCATCTGTTAATGACACGACGTTGACTGAAGCAGAGGAACACCATAGTAAGCATGCCTTGGCTGTTGCCATTGCAACGGCAGCTGCGGCCGAAGCTGCCGTAGCATCCGCTCAAGCCGCAGCTGAGGTAGTCCGTCTTACGGGCATGTCAAGATCACAAGGAACCCGAGATTGGGCCGCTATTAAAATTCAAACCGCCTTCCGGGGATATCTCGTGAGCAACTTTAAACTTAGCCTAATCATGTTTCATAACATCGAAGAACTAAAAAATTCTTTGTGGAGTAATTTTTTCTTTGATCACAAATAAATTGAGGTCACCAACAGATTAATTGCGTATTTTCGGCTATACATTCTTTATAACATGAACTTTTGTTAGGCAAGGAAAGCGTTGCGGGCATTGAAGGGACTAGTGAGACTTCAAGCTATGGTTCGAGGCCAAGCCGTGAGACGACAAGCAATCACCGCCCTCAAGGGATTGCAATCCCTTGTAAAGATTCAGTCACAGATTCGTGAGACGAGAGTAAGATTGGTCGAGAATAATGAAGCACGAGACGATGAAACAAGGGTAGGAGAAACTTATATTTTTGGGCTCTAAATTTAGAAAATTTCAAAGATGAATGGATGCATATATTAGTGTAAAATTTCAACAATCTATCCTAATTTTGTGATTGACAATCGTTGTTTGGGCAGCTAGAAACAAACTATCGGAAAAGGCGGGATGACATCTTGCGATCAAAAGAAGAGACCGACACTATGTTGATAAGCCGACAGGAGGCCTTGATCAAGAGAGAACGATTAAAGGAATACTTGTTTAGTAATCGGGTATTTCCCCTTAATTTGTTATCTTTACTTCAAAATACTTCATTTAAAGTAATTTCATCGATGAGTTATCTTTCATCAGGAGAGGAGGAATTCTCAAAGACTAACAGAACTAGAACAATGGGTGAAAACTCAAGAAAGGAAAAGTGAAAGATTCGGAGAATTACAAAACCATGAAATGTTGGAAGAACAAAATTCCCCAATATCACTCCCAAGGAGATCATTTGATCATCCAAACAGGAGTTCAGTTGGGGACACCAATTACTTCTCGAGCTCTCCTACATTTCCAAATTACATGTCGGCGACAGAATCTGCAAAATCAAAGTCAAGATCGATTAGTACGCCAAAGCCAAGGTTGGGAGTCCTAGACACTAATTCTAATCATGGTTCACCATGTAAGAATAGACTTTCTTTCGCTTCTATTAGTAGTAAGCCTCTTAGTTATCAACAAAGATCTCCAAGTATGAAAGGTATATTGGGTCCTATAAAATCACAAAGAATTTCAAAAGGTCTAAGCTTTGATTCGGAATGTTCATCGTTGAATTGGGATCAAAAAAGAGATTTTAAACAATTTTCTCTAAATTGGGTATCAACAGAGTAACACATCCTGTTCTTTGTATATCCTAGTTTGTAATGATTCTCATTCAATCTTTGAGGATCAGAGTAGTTTCTAAAAGGGATGTTTATGTTTTTGGGTCTTTATTTTTTTTATAAATTGAGGGAAGTTTGATTTATTGTCATTATTTGGTGTGGAATGGAGTTGTTGAGGATTCTTTGTATAAAGTGAGTGGGTGCATTGGTTTGGACTGCTCTGTTGTTGGATTTGATTTCAATGAAAAACCATGAAATTGTTCTCAACCTTTAATGTGTATTTAATTCAAAAATATCTCCTTGATTTCACAAACATAACTCCATTATCTAAATTATTTATTTACATTTTGAAAATTAAAATAAATTAATTCAACCTAAAGAGGGAAGGGTGCAACAAGAGGACTTCCCTGGAGGTAACTCATCCTATTAATACTCTCGTTCAAGCATGACTAACTATTCTTTATAGAGTTGAATGTTGGATGATCAAGAAACATCATATTCCTTGAGGATCATATCAGAGATGAGGATGATGAGATGAATGTGTAGAAAGATAAATTTATAAAGAGTCATGATATTCTGACACCTTCTCTCTGACATACACCCTTGACGTGGCGTGTACCAGAACCATAGATTTTTCCTTGGGATACACAACTGCACATCCCCATAAATTTGTGCAGTTGTGTATCCCGAGGAAAAATGTATAGTTATAACACATGCCACGTCAGAGGTGTATGTCAAAGAGGAGGGGGGGGGGGGTATCATTATTCCTTTATAAATGAAAATTTTTGTTAATATGTAATAGTTCCAATAGATGAAAAAACTAGGGGAAAGTCATTTGAGATAATTAGATCATGTGAAAAGAACGTCGATAATAATCTTAGTTAGAAGAAACGTACAAGTTGAAGATTCTAAAAGAGCAAGAAAATGATAAATAAATAAAAAAAACGACACGAATTGAAGTAGTGAGAACCACTAAGAACACACTTTAATTAAAAAAAGACATGACTTTAGACAAAAACGAGTGGAGGAAGAGAATTCGTTCAGCTGGCCCGGTCCCCAGTTTTTGGTATAGGACTTGGAGTAAATCCCTTCTAGAGGTATAACTCATAACCATTCAAGGTTTCTTCAAATTAGTATTAAAACCAAAGAATCCTACTTTGCTCCAAAATCTAGTTGTTTTTTTCTTTTATTATTATTTAAAGTATGTTAGATTAACATACACCATTTGAGAAGACACCCTTATTTTACTTCATCATCATAATCTATCCATGTTCAAGTCTTGGGTCTCTCCCTCTCTTCTCTCCCTTTTGAAAAGTCTTGGGAACTTGAAGTATTTTTGTGTGTGTGTGTGTGTGGATAAAATTTCTTTACTTCCTTGGAGCATTGTGGATGATGCCCTCCTTTATACACTATACATTTGGTCCATCTGATGTGACTCATCAATCATATGCAATTGGTGGTGATCAATGTGGCATAATGGATGGACCCACCTTTGATGGTTTGAATTTTCGAACAGGACCACCTAAAAACATCACTAACAAACAAAAGTATAAATGCAAATAAGATATAAAGAAAGAATATGACACAAAATTTTTGTGGTTTGACAAGATTACCAAGCTTTGCGGGCATTGAGAAGATCCTTTGACAATTTATATGAAAACCAAGGTTACAATCTCTTAATTATGTTTCATCTCAGAAAATATAGAAATCTTGTTAAGAAAATAAGTGCAATCGAATCAAGAAAACGAATCGAAAAACAATCACAAAACAAGATGGAATCACACAAAGAAACATAGATTTTACGTGATTTCCTCAAGATTGAGGTACCTGTACGGATCACACCGATTCTTTTATGAAGAGAAAACTTGTAATTACAAATTACACTCTTTCACCAAAAATATAAAATATAAAATACTCCAGGAAACTTAACTAGGGTTTTACATAATTTTAGTAAAATTATGAAAATACCCTTTAAAGAATTTCTTGATTTGTTTTACAATACCTCTTTATTGACCAGTACTATCAGACTCCACAAATCACAATAATCTCTCATTCAAATTCTAAAACAACTTTGCTATGATGTATATATATACATCGTTAGACAAAGTTAATCCTAGAACAGGACAGTAATGAAATTGGTGTACAATTCCTTCTACTAATACAAAACTCTACCACCAACAGGATTCAAGGTACCAACATCACAAAAATCATCATGATTGGTGATATCTAACAGTTGAATTCAATCATTTAGTGGACCTAAAAGTGATCCGCACCAAATATTTACCCGACCCATGATCCCACAATGTGAAGGACTTGAATTAGAATTGTGTTTGGTCAAGAGTCAAGATTCAAAGTCAATGGGACAAATAAGTGGGTAGGTTAGGGGAGAAATGGAGAATTAATCCATTAGACTCCATCACTAATAGTTAA
The DNA here is from genome assembly GCF_017979445.1 of Akebia trifoliata. Classification (NCBI taxonomy): domain Eukaryota; kingdom Viridiplantae; phylum Streptophyta; class Magnoliopsida; order Ranunculales; family Lardizabalaceae; genus Akebia; species Akebia trifoliata. The sequence continues at coordinate 4,029,044 of NC_141389.1, read as the reverse complement.
TAGTCGTATATGTGGACCAATAGATGGTTTGTGTGCCCAAAGGTGACCAGCATTGCTGCCAAGGTCGGATTAGGCATTTATTTGGCAGGGTTACATTTCAGTTAATCTTGAAAAAATTTAAAAAAATTGGGAAAATTTCTGGGATTATTGTACAAATGATGATTTCTCTTCAACCTCCCTCAAAGTTTTATCTTGTACTTGAGATTTCAAGAATAAAGAAGACAAAATTTTGAAGTTAATGGATAAAAAAAATATGTTACCATGTTTGACGATTAATTGATAAATCATCGAATCAATGATTTAATAGTTAATCTCTTATTTGTGAAATTTTACTAATTTTTTTGATGAAATTTGGAGAATTTTGTTACATGGTTGGAATAAAGGTATCTCTAGTCCAAAGCCAACCCAAGTATTAAGAAATTATTGAATGAGACATATTCGTTAAACATTTATGAAAAGAGTCTTGATAAAATGACTCCCCACGTAGTATTCTCAATCGACTCCCTAACGTGAGATCTTTATTCCTCGGGATACACAACAACACATCACCATAAATATGTGTAATTGTACATCCCGAGGAGTAAAGATCTACGGTTATAATTAACACATGTCACATCAGGGAGTCGATTGAGTATGCTACGTGGGGGAGTCATTTTATCATGGTTCTTATGAAACAATCCTATCAGGTATAGATATATTAAAAGTTCTTAGCAAATCGATACCAATTTAATACGAATCCAACTCAAAATCCAATCAACAAAACAAAAACACACAATGACATCATCAAGTATAATTAACTCTTTAATAAGATAACTAGCCCTTTAATAGGCATATTTCCATTACATGTTTGGAGAAATGTTTTCCTTCCCCTCTACTGCCATAGATAAGACAGTTCTTATTCATATACTAATACACGTTAATCTTTCTCTTAATTAACTAAAATTGATTGGATACACAGGTTGTCTATTTGGAAAAAAGAGTCCAAAATTTTGCTCAATCCCTGCGCTCTTGAGATTCTCATTGAACATGGCAAACACATAAGTGTCTATAGGCCTTCCCGACCTCTTCGGTGTACCTTTTTTCACATGGTTGATCAAATTTTGGTTGTAGGTTCGCGCATTGTCAATTGATGCAGCAGCACCACCAGCGGAAGGCCATCCACTCTCCGATACAACAATTTCTAAAGCCGATCCTCCGGCCTTCTCTAAAGCGGAGTAGAGAGCATCGACAATAGCATCAAAGAGATTTCGATATTGAAATTGACCATCTTGATTAACTATGTTAGATCTGAATAAAGCGTAATCAAGAGGGACACTTGAGGGATTATTGACGTGACTGAAGTAAGGGTACACATTGACTAAAAGTGGCGCTCGGTTGTTTACTAAGAACTTTATGATTGGGTCGATAAATGATCGCACGTTGGATTTAAAGGCACCTCGTGATGGTGGATAGGATTCACCAAGAAGACTCGTGTCGATCGAGGTTGACACCTTGATTTGGTTTTGTAGGCCAGCTGATGCAATTGCATTTTTAATGTTTCGCATAGCGGGTAAAATATTGGCAGCGTTTGGGTCGCTAGGATTTACTTCATTACCAACAGCGATGTACTTGAACCTTACATTAGAATAGTCCCTTATATTTTTTTGGACCCAGGTATTAGCGGCGGAAGGATCAGATGCTAGGCGTCGAAGGTCTTGGTTTGGCACACCGAGCATGAGTTCAATGTTGGATCCTCTAAGGGCTTGTAGAGTTGCTTGGTCCGGATCGTAAATTCTCATCCTTCCTATGTTCCTTGATCTATATAGATCGACAACTTCTCGTTGTGATGGTAAATTGTTCCCTAGCCTTCCGTAACAAACTCCGATGGATTGTACACCTGCATCAAATCAACAAAGAATTAGAATTCTTTGAATTCCCAGTAAAAATGCATGAGAGGACACGGTTAGGTATATATATAGGGTTAGGTTCCCGTGACTCATGAATAATGATGTAGGGAAAAAACACATGATCCCAAATGTTTAAACATAAAATCCAACGGTTGTTACTTGTCATTGGGATAAGTATCTCCGACATATATGCTATGAGGATACATATAAATCCCAACCATTGGATTTAGTATGTACATGGTTGGGATCATGTATTTTCACAATAGTAATATATTATTCATGTGTCACGGAAACCCGACCCATGTATAGGTATATCGATCGTGAAGACTTTGTCTATAATCCATACTTCAGTGTGTCAATGGCACTTAACACATATTTATGAGAAACTATAAATATTTGTCCCCACTCCACTTGGACTCATCAAATTTAATCTTGGATTAGTAATTTTTAGTTGTTGGATTTGAGCATTTCTTTTGTCAACGGCTTTAGAAATATGCCCGAGGGTGGATTCCAAACCCATGAAAAATGTCTAAAATCTTGCGAATAGAAAATCGAATTATCAAAATTTATAAATATACAAAACTATATAGCATGATTGTTGGTCATGCTCTCGTTGTGACTAACACTTCTAGGCACATTGTATGGTAGGAAAACTTGTTTTAAAGGTTGCCCCAGTACTTGGGGTAACCAGTTATAACTGGTTTCCCCTCCTCCACATGGTGCGTCCAGAAGGTTAGTTAGGCTAGCATGATTTTGGTGTGTAAGTACACCAAAGAATCAGGTTTAGGTAAGGTATTTTGTTCCTATAGAATATGAATGGTGTTTATTTGGCACGATATGTTTGGAGTTTAAAACACATTGGCCTCCTATCCAAGCCGTTTTCTATATTACATGCAACATGATATATTTAATCTCCAACAAAAACATGCCATGTAGATACCATATGTTGCTATAAGAACGTTTTGGTAGGAGTTTAAAATACATTGGGCTCTCATCCAAGTCGTTTTTTATATTGCATGCAGCACGATGTATTTAATCCCTAACCAAAATGTGCCATGGACACCATATGTTGCCATAGGAACATAATGTCGTTCTGGATCACGACTCTACACCAAATAGTGACATAAAGATATATATATATATATATATATATATATATAAGAGAGAGAGAGAGACTTGTAAATTCTAAGCTTGCCATTAGCAGCCCTAGAAGAAGAAGCATAGCAGCCATGGAAGGGTTGTTAGTATTATAAAATGTAGCCATTTAGAAGAAGAAGCTACAGTTATCTATATCTCTCATCACCAACTCTTGAACCCTTTATATTGGGAAAGAAATCAATATTAAAGGGATAAGAGGTCCCACACTACTTCCCAGTCAAACACTCCATAGAAACTAGGACCCTCGTCATCATAATCACCATGTGACTTAACTTAGTGCATCTCTATGAGTCCTACTTTGAAGCGGCCGCCCCCTTCAAAATTTGAAGAAACCCTCCTTGTTACAAGACACGTAGCTGTTTAGAATTTATTTCAGCCCTACGTTTCAGTCAAAATTAGAAATACCTTATAGAAAATGCCACTTGTAATCCAATGGAAAGGGTTCCTTCAAAATTTTGAAGGGGACTGCCCATTCCAAAGTTTTTTCCGATCTCTATACATCCATCTTCAAGTCTTTGATACCTATCCCCCATTTTTTTTTTTCTCCATTTTGAAAAGTAAGGGTCTTGAATTCTTTCTTGTATTTATGTTTGGTTACAATTTTCAATACTCCTTCGGAGCATTGAGAATAATACTACCTTTAAACACCCTACATGTGGTTCATTCGATTCATCAATCAAGTTCAATCCATGATGATCGAGGCTGTATCATGAATCTCCCAATGGGATCACCTAAGAAACATATAATGGGTCACACTCTTTTGGGCTCATCATGATTTTATAGACCCTACATACCTAAAATCATCGATCAGAGATATCTTAACCATTGGATTTGAACATTTAGTAGACCGCCTTAATGTGTTCCACACTAAATTTTTACCCGATCCATGACCCTACGACGAGGATTAGAATTAATATTGTTTTCTTTATTGCATTCAAGAATCAGCCTACCACTTTTATGGAGAAAAATCCAAGTCAATGGAAGTCGAGAGCCGACTACTATTAATAGTCGTCTAAGTGGACTCATGTTACTAAATTATCTCTGCCTATTCTACAAACGGGTGACGAACCACAAATCCAAATTCAAACCCACAAATCAAGTAACATAGCTAAAGTGGGACCAAACCTTACTAAAAATGGATCGAGTCAATTGGGTATTTGGGTATCCGGTTGCAATGTTGGTGGATGAATTGTGGACCCAAAGGTGGCTAGATACTTAATTGCAAAGTCTAAAAACTTGGACCCAAACCCAAGTTATATGTCTTGAACATTGATGGCGTTCCTGTTCAAAGTCAAAGTCATAACCAAGGTTTTAAAGAGTTCGTTATAATGGTGCAACGGTTGATAAAGAAACGACGTCATGTGACCCACAAATAATATTAAGGGAAAATTACTTAAAGGACTTTGGTGGAGGAATTTCTTTTTAATTAATCCATGAGTTTTGAGCTGTTGGTTGATGGTCCATTTATTAATATTTCTATTTCTTAATGGTCCCTCAACCTCATCTCAGGTTATAATATTTTTGAAATATCCAACTTAGGTTTTCCAAAGACGATTTCAATCATTTCTGATGATTTTTTATCGTGAATGATAAATGAAAATAATAAACTTCTAATTTTGAACATTTAAATGTATTTTTTGCATTTATTTTGATGATTTATAATAAAAAATAAAGAACGAAGTTAATATTCAAGCAAATTTATACAATGTTGAGCTCACTAGTTTTTATTGTTGAGTTCGATAATTTTTAAAAATATGTCAAACTCAATAATAAAAATGTTGAACTCGACAATAAAAAATGCTAAGCTTGATGATGGTAAAAACCTATTTGTTTTCGTTTTTCGATTTTTTCTGACTAAAAGACATGGAAAGGTCGAATTAAAACTTAATATAACGACTTATGTAGATGATTTAAAACCGAAAGAGCCATCCTTATTTATTATTTTTTTTCATAAAAAATGAAATAGAAAAATTGAAAAAATCTAGCTTTTTTACTAACATCTTCAAAATGCTTGAAAACTCTTCAAACCAAAAGAATCATCCTTGATTTTTTTTATTTTTTTCATAAAAAAACGTAGTAGAAAATTTGAAAAAATCCTAGATTTTTTACTAGCATCTTCAAAATGCTTTAAAATCCTTGAAAATGACTTCTTCTTTCTTCTATAATCCTTTCCATCGAAATAGAGTCTCTGAAACTCGACTAGAATGGTGAAAATCAAAATTTTTTTTATGAAAATGGTGGCTCGAATAATTAGGATAATTTTGACATTTTAATCATGAGAGATGTGTGGAGTGAGCCGGGGTTTAGGTATGACTTACTAGAAATAAAAGTTCTACTTAATGGACTATTAAGATAAGCCCTAAACCTTAGTGACTAATTAGAAAGAAACCCCTTCATCCAAGTCCTTTAAGTAATTTCCCCTAATATTAAAGAATATAACGGGTTCTAACATTGGAAGCTTTGAAATCGACCTCGACAAGAAATTTAGTTGACTCAAGAGATATGATTAAAAAAATAATAGAAGATCTCGACTATGTAAATATAAAATTTCTTGAGATAAGTAACATCAAAACATATGTTATAAGCTAACTTTAAAATCCCACATGTTGGATGTTTTGCTTGCTTGATTAGGATCTTGTGTTATTTCTTGAGTAAATTGAATCTGACCCTTCAGTATATTATCAATCATCTTGATCTCTGCTTTATTGTTATAATGGAAGAGTATTTGTCAACATCAAAATTTGAAACCCCCCCCCCCCCCCCCTTCTTCTCCTATGTTTTGCTGAATGTTAAAGATACCCACCTATGTTGTGAGATTGATGACATGCATCCTTTGACTTTAGTCTTCTAAATAGACTAAAGGGGGAAAGACTCAAATGCCCTCAACTTTAATCTATAGTCAAAAACCCATATTTTTCTTCTCCAAAACCAATCATCTTCAAGTTCTTCAACCTCCAAGATAATTTTAATCTATTCAACATTATTTTCATCTGTCATTTTCTATCTTGCCTCATTTTGTAAAACATCCTAGATTTTTCTATTCAAAACTTCATCATTTTATAGTTCCTTAAAAATTATATCTGTAGACACCCCAATTTGAACGGACCCTTACTCGAAAAGACGCAAAAATACCAATTTTCCAAATAAATGGGTAAACTGGCCTTAAGGGCTCAAGTCATTAAAAAGTGACATTTTGATCGAATCAATGCCCTTAAAGACCTCTTAATGGTTTATGGGGCTCACCAAAAGGACTCGGCCTACCCTGCGCTTTTTCAATATTTGCTGCTCCGCTCTGCTCAACTCCCAAAATCGAAAATGACGAATTCTCAATAAAATTTACCAACGGGCCCAAAAAGCCCAATTTGCCAACAAAATCATAAAATCAAATTAAATTTCAATTAAAATACAAAATAAAAATTATATTTAAATTAAAAATCAAGAAACCGATTAAAAATACAAAAAAAAAAAAAATTGAAAATCAAGTTAAAAATCATTCAACCAATCAAAATGCAAAATTGAATTTTAAAATCAATCAACCAAATCGACCAATTAAAATACATTCGATCAAATCAAAATCCAATTAATCAACCAATTAAAATACAAAATCAAAATTAAATTAAAATTAAATCAACCAAATTCAAATTTTAAAATCAAATTGAAATAAAAAATCAAAATCAAAATTTAAACATCAAACTTAAATATCAAATTAAAGTATCGACAAAAACCAATTTAAATTCAATTTAAAATTAAATTGAAAATCAAGTTGAAAATCATTAGAATTGATAAGGTCCCAATTATTCGATTTTGGGACCGTAATTGCATTAAGATTACCATTGCATAAATGTTAGTTCCTTTAAATAATTGCAAAATTATTTTATTTATCCAAATTAATAAAGCTAATGATATATTAGTGTTAATTGTAGCGCATGTGGAAGCCAACAAATCGCGAAACAATTACGGTTACAATACACGAGTCGAAAGGAAGTTTCCAGAAAAATCTCGGTCGATTTGGGCGCCACGTCACCGCGCCGCGGTCATCTCGAGGAATTTGTCCTCGAGATTTTCACAGAAGCTTCCAATTGCTTTGGTGGTTGTAACTGAATGGGTAGTTCGAAGCAAATCATCCGAAAAGTTGACCCGATTACCCAAATACAAATGTTATAAATTGAAGGATTGATTTTAGAGAAGGGTCCCTTTCCTTGCTCTCTTCTTCTCCAATTTTTGATTGTTCCTCTCTTTAATTTTCTGTAATTTTCTATTGAGAGATCTCTTGAGTGTAGTGAGAACATCAAAAGTGCTCAATTCTTTTTCTTTGTAAATTGTTGGGAGAGCTATAAAAGAAGAATTCGGATCGATCATCATCTTCATCTTCTTCACCTATTATCTCTTTTCTCTTTTATTATTTTTCTGCAATTACAATGCTTGCAATGATTGGCTAAATTCTCATTAGAGAAGTTAAGGAAGCCATAGCAAATTAATCCCTCTAGTGTAGATTTAAATTCTTGCTTGCTTACATGTTTTAATTCCGAAAATTCTATTATGATTAAGGTAATCCAACTTATAATTCTGATCCAACTTAGATAGCCATTACTTAGATAAGTTCAAGAATGGCTATGCTATGTGAATAATCAGAATATAAATTGGGAAATCTCCATCATATTAGGATTTTCATGAATAGCTTCTAATTTTTTTCAAAAATTTAATTGATCCATCTTCCGATCCATGAGCAATGACTTGCTCCATGGATTGAGTTAATTTCAGAATTTATCTACACTATGGATTACTTGCAAAGGTTTACTTGACCTCTCTAATCCCTCTCTCTTAGAATTTTAATCTTTATTTTCTGTTTAGATTTCAATTTAGTTTCTACTACAACTTTGTTTTGTTTTTAAAACTAATCTGTTTTTGTTTCTAAATTCTGTTTTGGCATTTTTATCCGAATGAATCCTTGAATCCTCATTGTCCCTGTGGAACGAATTCGACTTACCCAAAGTCCATTTCTTAATCTCTATTTCTGCATTTATTTAGCAAGATCTACAATCGATCAAAATGGCGCCGCTGCCGGGGACATCGAGTTGATTCATTTTTCAATTCGGAAAGTATCCGAAACAGTTTCCGAAACAGAACTGAATGTGTTTTGCTTGAAACAGAAGCCAAACGAACAGAAAAAAAATTGAAAAAAATTTCATTACAATTCTCAGGATATCAGAAACCATTTCCAATTTGATAAATCGATTTTCATCAAAATTTTACCCCGCCGCGGTTGCCCCTTTAGTGCGCCGCGGTGATGTGGCAACATTTTCTGCTGATTTTTGTTGGACAAGTTTCTGACATCATGGACATTGTAATGGTCATATTGTTTTTTTTCTTAGTATTCTGATTTGAATAATTTTGTTCTGTTCAGGTGAAGGACTTGACGGAAGTCGACGGAAATTGACGGAAGGCGACACGTGGAATTTTTATCCACTAAATTGGTTCCATCACCAAGAAGATCAGCAATTTTCAATTCTCTGCATTTTTTATTTTTATTTTTAGAAACCAACTTGTATTAGGAACTTGAACTTGTATTAAATTTTAATTTCATCCGAGAGGGCTCGGATTGTAATAGATTTAGGGACGGACGATAGTGGGACGAAACTATCTCAGCCCCTCGGGTTCGTACACCAAGTTTGGTGTTGGTGGCCCGAGTCGACTCAACTCGATCATCCCCCGTCTAGAACGGGAGGTAAATTTCGAAACACTCACGCATCACTCGCTAGTGAGTTTCTGTATTGCTTTTGAGTGATTAATTTGTACACATTGGATTGCACATAGTAACAAGGGCACCCTTACGAGGATGGCACCATAAGATAAGAATCGGAGTTCATTACCGATATCTTGCCCTTCTAGGAAAATCAAATTCACAGCAAATTAATTAATTAAAATTTGATTAGACTGGACTCTAGGTTCCATCGAGCTCATTAAGCAAAGCTAATCAAAAGTTGCACCAATTGCACTTCTTGATCGTGAACAGTGCCTAGCGCAATCTTGCCCTGTAGTTCTACGTGAATTCAGGGGATAGACTACGTCTATTCAAGACGAGAGGTGATCTAAGAGTGCCCTTGCTCAGCATTGTGCGCCACCTCTCCTCTGGAGATTAAACTGGCTGTTCCGATTTCAGAGATTTGGGTTGGAGGCTTTGATTAATCCTTTGAACCAGTTAGGAGCTGTCTAGTAATAGGCACCCAGTTCTCACGTGTGAATTTCTCCCTCCTATTGTGTGCAATTTGGTAGTGTATGTTAGGTAGGAGATCGCAGAAAAATCCAATTGTATTTGATCCGGAGATCACAAGGTCTCACCCTCTACCTAAGGTTAGAAGAGAAAGCAACACCGTTCTCACTCCACCAGTCCCAGAAATGGATCCACATCCACTTCCACCTCATCACATCCATGAGGATCAACGAACGCTCAATGAGTTGTTCGCACCTATTACTGCCAACCCTCTGTAGACACCCCATTTTTGCATCCGCCTGATTAATCAACTCGTCAACCCGATCGCAAAAGTTCCCAATGATGGATGTTTATTCCAATGCTTTATTTTGTTACCAGATATGTTTCAGAAATCTGGATGAGGTATCTCGAACTGACAAAACTTAGAAACCACGCTACGCTAGGAAAATACGACCCCAGAAACATAGAAATCATCATCTTGCAAATAAAAAAGAAGCTTCGCGATAAAAATCACTAAATTACCAAAATACCCTTAACATCAAAACAACTCTAGAGCCTGCATTACGCTTAGGAAAATCCACTCAAACACATAAAATAATAAATCGAAACCAAGTAAACCACTTCGCCAATTTTCACAAAATTTGACAAAATTACGAAAATACCCCTCATAAAATTCACGATCATTTCACACAAAAAATTTCATAAACGACAAAAACCAACATTCCCATTGAATTCCTTACGAAAAACTGATTCCAAAACATCTTAGAACATTGAAAAACGACTTAAAACGTAAAAAATCCTCTTCGAGGGCAAAACGGTAATTTCACAATTTTCATAATTAAAAAATTCGAAATTAGTAAATAAAACATTAAATAATTAAAGTGAAACATTAATGAAATTAATTTAAAAAGTTGAACCTAAAAAATCGATTAATTGGACTCTCAGGCAAAATTGTTGAGGGTTCGTGGGATATTTCTTTAAGGACTCCTCCATTTGGGGGTCCAAAGAATTAAAGATATAATAGAAAGGGGTTCTCCAAAAATTTAAAATCAATCAAGCAAGACTAAAGTCAAGATATTAAAGTCAATCAAATAAGACCAAAGTCAAAATAAAAGTAAATCAAGCAAGACTGAAGTCAAGGTCAATCAAGTGAGACTGAAGTCAAAATTAAAGTCAATCAAGCAAGACTGAAGTCAAAATTAAAGTCAATCTCATAAGACTAAAGTCAAAACCCTAAATTAAAACCCTAATCTAAACTAATCAAGTCAATCTCATAAGACTAAGTCAAAATCCTAAATCCAAACCCTAATTTAAAATTAATCAAGTCAATCTCATAAGACTAAAGTCAAAACCCTAAAACCCTAAAGACTAAGTCAAAACCCTAAAAGAAATCCTAATCAAACCCTAATGCTTCTAAAAACTTTATAAATAGGAGCCTCCACACCCTATTTTCGTATAAAAGAAGAAATCCTAGAAAAAGTAGGGGAAGAAGCCTCCACTACCTCCCCAAAACCCTAATTTTGGAGCCCCAACTCCTTTCCTAACACCCCTACTCCGATTTTAGCCTAAAAAACACCGAGAAACCTTTCAAAAACACCCCAAAAATCCACCACAAATTCAAAGCATCCAGATCCAAGAAGGAGACACCTTGCCTCGGAGATCAGAAATCAAATCCGGGAACAAAACGAAACAAGGAGTACGGTACAAGGAACTGTTTTTCAGATCTGAGGGAATAGTACTTTTGCAGATCGAAGGTAAGGTTTTTTTTATATTATTTTTTTAATCTAGGTTTTATCATTAGCGATGTAGTTATATTGGGAATAAGTAGAGACCGGCATTGGCCGGGCGGGGTTGGTGCCTAACACCTTCCAACCCCGTAACATGATCTCCGGATTCAGATTTCTATAATAGATTAGTTCCTTTTTATCCATTTTAGAGTCAGTTTGGTTCCTAGACCACAATAACTAGGTGGCGACTCCTAAACCTCAAGGGTCAAAAGCGGATCCGCGCACCCCGCGGATCGAGGGCGCTTTCAGTGGCGACTCCACTGGGGACATTGAGGATCAAACTTGAAAAACCCCAAGTATGGGAGCATCGCTAAAATAATCTGGATTTTTTTTGTTTGTTCGTTCATTATTTGCATTTTTGTTTTTGTTTTTTTTGTTATTTTTGTTTCGTTCGATTATTGAGCATGCCATTTTTTACTTTAAATATTTGACTTCGGCATATCATTCTTGTGAATTAATCAAAGGTCATCTTAGGTGGTCCTAAATAACGAAGGGTTTTGGAATGGTTAATTTTGTTGAAGATAATATAGTAATTGAGAGACTGTGACGTTTGATTTTTTACATGTGTAGATTTTTTATTTTTTATTTTTTTTGTAGGGTGAATGCGATTGATTATAGGATAGTGTGTTGTTTTTGTAGTTTTCTTTATAAAACAATTTTGAAAAAAAAAAAGTATGTAATTAGTTTAAATAATTTGTTTTTTTAGGAAAATAATGTTGACGGCAAGAAGGAAATCACAAAAGAGTTTATTTTTAAAATAAAATTTGTTTGGAGGATGTCAACAGCAATATGGGGGCTGATGTGTAGTAAAAAGAAATCCATTTTTAAAATAAAAAAATTCAGTTTTTTTTGTGTTCTGTTCACAGCAACCTTCAAATGGTGTGTGATAAATAAAATGACGTTGTTCTATTCACACACCATCTTCCCCAGATGAATTAAACGCAGCTTCAACGTTCCAACAGTGAGTGTTCCTTCAAATCTGATTTTTTACATGTGGTTTCATCATCTCCAACAGAGAGACACATTTTAAATCGGTCTCTCTAGATCAACAAAAGGATCTGTTTTTGCCCAATCGATTTCGATCCATAGATCCAATCGATCTATGGATTGGAACATCGAAAAAAGAAAGTGCTTTTTTCAAGAAACTCGAGGGTTCTTCCTCTGTTTTCGGGTTTTCAAAATTGAAGCAAGAGTTGTATTCAATATACAACGAAGAGGGGAATCGAACCCGCGGTTAGTAGAGTTTATGCAGATTTTTTTTTTAGCTCGAGCTTTAATGGGTCGTTAATGGCAGCGTTTAAATTGTTAAAAAAAAAATCCGATTTTGGAAATCACGAGGGGAAGATTCACAAGCGAGATGCAATTGAGTCCTTTCTCCTTTTCCATCTTCCATTGGTTAATTTGTTCTTTGCAGTCGAAACTCATCGCTACACTTCTGATTTTTGATTCGTTTGGAGCATGTTTTGAAAAATAATTTTCGGTTTTAATGGCTGTTTAATTCAGAAAGTTTGAGTTTTAATGTGTTTATCTCATCAGTTTTTTTCGAGATTTCAGATCTTACAATATTGAAGATTGAGAGAAAATTACCGATTATAGTGGAATCAAATATTTTGAAATCAATTTTTGAGAGTCCCGGTTTAGTTGTACGGTTCACGCTCCAAGGGGAAACATTGCATGAAGTTGATTTTTGAGTTGATTGGTTTAATTCGATCTCAATGAGATTGATAATTGGTTGAGGCAACCGGCCACTTTGTTTCCGATTCGTTTCCATTTTTTTAAAAAAATAAAAAATAAAAAATGTCATATCACGTGTTGGGTAGACGAAATCTCGCACATCCGTTTTATGTGATTTACCTATAAGATCGTGGGTGTTTGGCAAATATGGCAAAAAAAAAAAAATAAATAAATAAAAGGACTAATTAGCAGCTCTATGGTTTAAAAGAGAACAATTCTGATTTCTATGTGAGTTGTTATTGACACACCAATTCTTTTTAACGTTACTTTGATCATAGTAATTATTTACTGATTTACATGGAAATTTGGGTGATACTAGCAAAAGATGATGTGTCAATAACGATCCACTTGTGGGTTAAACTTTATGATTTTTAAAAAAAAAAAAAGGGGGGGGGGGGGGGGGGGGGAAGGGGGTTATTTGATTTTAGATCTCCATGCTAGCGATCATCCATTTATCTTCGATCCAATGTGCCTTAAAATTCGGAATTATTTTGGACCATCCAAAATGACCCTTGATTGAAATACATGAATAAATATTTCGGATTAAATGTTTGCTTTTAACATGGATATATGCTTGATATGTTTATTTTCAATCATGTGATTCGAATAGTGTTGATCTCGATTAAATATTCATGTGATGGGGATATTGTTTTATTGTGATTAAATATTCATGTAATGATTGGTTTGATTGGATCCATGGGCCCACGTGTTTGAAAAAGGCCCCGGGCACACCCCACCCTGCTTTGCACACACCACATGCACGTTTACCGCTTTACTCACTTACACGTCCCATTTAGCCAACGTGGCACTAGTGCGTGGCCCGGTCTCTTCGGAGATGCGACGTCATTCACGAAACCCACAACTCCAGTCACGTACCTTAGGGTATATCGAACTGGGGCATCAATACCGTCTGATCAGGTGATTCTGAGAGACATATTGATGCACCTAGGCTGGAGCGACCTGAGCCTTTGACCTATTGTGAGCCACACAGTCACATGTCCCGATTGCCAATGTAGTATTAGTACGTGGTCGGTCCTCTCGTGGGATGCCAAACCATTTATGAAAGCTACAACTCTTGACTCGTACCCGTATGTATAAAAGATAATCCAAGTATATCAATTGCACTTCTTGGTCAAAACCGGTGTCTAAGCAAGATCTTGCCCCGCTGTACCCTACTGTACGAGGGGGATAGACTACGTCTATTCTAGACGAGAGGTATTTAAGTGGGCCCTTGCTCAGCATTGTGCGCCACCTCTCAATTGGAGATCAAACTGGCTGCTTTTTACTTCAGAGAAGTGAATTGAGATTTTAGATTATCACATATACGGTATATCAAACCAAGTCACCACGTATCGAAAGGTATATAGGTGTGCTTGGGCAAGGGTGGCCAGATAAAAATGCATTGCACGTAGTAAGCTTAGAGTTTAGAAACCTTCCCAGTAGGTCACGACTCGAACTTATCGTGGGTGTTCCCGGGTTGTTCAGTGAATGGAATATTATGAGACCTTGTGATTGTTGTGAATGATGTGAATGATGAGATCAGAATGCGTATGAATGATGAGATCAGAGTATATGATTGTCCTCAAGGATAAAAAAATATTGTTTTTGAAAATCAAAATGGGTGCACCGACCCAATAAAAAATCCATCTCTTGCAAATGACCCAGCCCAACTCGATCCAACAATCCTGATGGACCGGGCCATTTAAATCGAAATAGAAATCAAATTTTCAAAGAAGAAAAATAGTTTACAAAGGGAAAGTATTTTCTAGGAAAAAATATTTTCCAAAAGAAGTATTTTCCAAAAAAGTGTTATTCTCTAAAAAAAATGTTTTCTAAGAAAAAACGTTTTCCAAAAAATATTTTCCATAAAAACAAGATTTTTCAAGAGAAGATACTTTCCAAATAAAAAACTATTTTTCAGAGAAAAAATATTTTCCAAAAGAAAATGTTTTCCAAAAGAAAAGAAAAATAATGAAAAATAATTTGCAAAAGATATATTTTTGCATGAAAAGTTTTTATGGACCTTGGAAAACTACCAAAAAATGTTGCAAAAAATAATCAGATTTGTGAAATAAAAACATTATTTTCCAATATTTTTCAAGAGTGCAACATAATTATTTTTCTTCTGAATAATCATTGAATGGACGAATTTTTTAATGGATTGGTGCACAAAATTCAATAAAATCTCAGGGTTCATTTAAAATGTTATCAAGGGGGTGACACTGAAATTGGTTAAATTCACCTTCAAAGAGGTTTAAGGGTTATCATTGTATCTAAGCTCAATCATCCATTATCTAGCTAGGGTTGTAAATCCAGTCAGTACGTCAATATCAAGTCAACAGTCAGAAATGACCTCAAAATTTCTCAACATCGTCCAGTTGTTCTTTGAAGATTATAGTGCTTCAATCCTACCGGTTGTAAGCAATATCTCAGTCATCAGTCCTAATCAAACTCGTGTGGGTACTTGTCTTGAGTTTTCGTGAGTCATCTGGGTTAGCTCGAGTCCTTTTTTTCAACAAGGTCATGTCTTCCTTAAATTGAGTCTACTCTTTCCTATTGAGTCAAGTTAGTTCATCGAGTCTATAGAGGTGTCTGTTGCCCCATCTGAAATTGATCGGATAAAAGAAATTTTTGAATACCTCGAGCGCATTAACGAATTAACTAATAATTTGATAGATTTCGTTTCTGAACAAGAAGATAAGAGTCGGGCTCAACCTTTAATCGAGAAAGGAAAGGTCTTTGACCTCGAAACAAAAAATAATTCCTAAAGAGATTCAAATAGAAACCATCTTATCCCTAAAGGAACACGAGGGGATAATGAATTTACTCAGAAATTTCAAAAGACTTGTTCGTGTGATCATATGAGGGTATGCTAGGTACAAGCTTGGGTGTTGTTCAACACGAAATAGATACTCGTCTATATCGATGGAATTAAAGAAGATGTTATAAAATGTATCAGCACTATCCTTACTACATCTTGAGTTTCAAATCACATATTATCAGTCGATATGGGGGTACCTTTTGAACTGATCTCTGATAATGGGTCGTACTTCAAAGCATAAATCATTACTCTATGTTTAAAGTTGAAGATCCGGAAGCACAAATCATCCCCCTACCGTCCTCAGATCAATGGAACGATTGAAGCAGTTAGTAAGAGTCTCAAGACTATCATCAGGAAAATTGTGTCAATCACATCGAGATTGGTCAGAAAAATTATCATTCACGCTATGGACATATCGAGCTTCAATTCGATCCTCTACTGGAGCTACTCCCTACTCTTTAGTGTATGGCATAGAAGCAGTCTTGCCAGTTGAAATGGAAATTTCGTCTCTCAGGGTCTTGTTGGAAAATCATTTGTTAGAAACAGATTGTGTTCGTCAACAGTATGAAGAAATAAACTTGATCGAAGAAAATGATTTAAAGCCCTATATCACGTGCAAGGTTATCAAAGAAGAGTTGCCCGTGCATTTGATAAAAAGATCAAGGTTCGTCACTTACAGGTCGGGGATTTAGTACTAAAAGAGAATCGGGCACTTATCTTTGACCTTAGAGGGAAGTTCAAACCAAATTGGGGAGGTCCGTACATCATCAAGGAGATACTACCAGGAAAAGCTGTCAGGCTTCAAGATCATGATGGAATCGAGTTACCAGAACCAACCAACCTTGACCAAATTAAACGGTACTACATTTAAGGAGGCCATTTTTGGCCGAATCAATTTTCCTATTACCTAATTCTTTATCTCATTTCTCAACCTCTTTGCAGCCTGTTCAAAAAGAGAAAAATTGTGCCTTTTATTTCTTAGCCTGATCACCTAACCTAGGGGAGGGAAAAATCCGAACTACGTTTTGGTCTGATCCCAAAAATTTGGGGTACGTAGGCAACCTGAGAAGTTACTTCAGGCCCGACCACACCAAAATAAAAAAATAGATTCCCCGATGAAGAAAAAATCTAAAAAGAAAAAATTCAAAAGAATGGGGAAGAAAATTCCAGAAAAAGTTTAAATGAAATGCCACACAAGGGGCATTTGGGTTTTTGAGCCTCAAAATCCCTTTCATTTTATGCCTAGTCCCAAGCCTACCTATAAAAGTCCTCCTAAGTACCATGTGAAAAGGTCAAGGAAGGTAGTAGAACATGATCAGACAGTAATTCTAGAAGATCAGAAAAAAAAAAGAGATAAAAAAAATGATGAAGCCTGCTAAGTTGAAAATCCGAAAAGGGCGACTTAGGCAAAAATTAAGGCAAGCTCGCAAAGTTGAAAATCTGAAAGAACAACTTTGGCAACAATCAGAGCCAAGAAAAAAAGAAAAAGCTCGCTAGATAAAAAACCTGAAAAGGCGATCTAGGCAAAAGTTAGAGCAAGCTCGATAGATTGAAAACCTGGAAAGGCGATCTAGGCAAAAGTTAGAGCAATAAAAAAAAATAGAAGAAAATCCCAAGCTGAGAGCAGTTCGAGCCGAAACGTCAGAAATCCGAATAATCAAGTTCAATACTCAGCTTAAACCAGGCATAGATTTAGAAGCCACAAGTATCTTGTCTACGATCGATCTGAAAATTCTTACTTCCCCAAGTAAACCAATGGAGAGAATGGTGAATTCTATGATGAGTCTCAAAAGGAAATATTTTGTTCTCTTGAGCCTGACTCAAAATCTTTAATAAAATTAATCAAAATTAAAAGTTGAATCTTTATTGCGCTTGTGGTAATCAAATATTTCAAATCTTCATACCAGGGGCATTTTTCTTTTTCATCTAGATATGTAATTTCCTCCTTATACCAGGGGCATCTTCTTTATGATGTGTTCAATTATTTTCAATGCCATGTTTATTGTCAAACTAAGGACATTTTGTTTTTGAGCAATGTTAATCCTAAAATGAGAATTCCAAACTTAAGGTTACCCTCTTGATAGTAGTTTTTCAAAAAACTCTTGAGGTTCAAACTCAGATTTTAAATTTACAAAACCTTTTAAAAACCTTGAGGTTCAAACAAATGCATTCTGAATCTCACATAGGAGATAGGACATCCATTCTGTCCTAAATTTATTCATTCCCAGATTCAACCACTCTTCTCCAGACTCATTTTCAATCGTTTCCCTCCCAGATTTATTTCTTTGTTCTCAGTTTTACTCAGTCAGTTTCCGCCAAGGGTTATCTTGGATTTTGCTCAGTTGCCACCAAGGGTTATCTTGGATTTTGCTCAGATGCCGCCAAGGATTATCTTGGATTTTGCTCAGATGCCGCCAAGGGTTATCTTGGACTTTGCTCAGTTTCCGCCAAGGGTTATCTTGGATTTTGCTTAGTCTCCGCCAAGGGTTATCTTGGATTTTGCTCAGTTGCCGCCAAGGGTTATCTTGGATTTTGCTCAGTCTCCGCCAAGGGTTATCTTGGATTTTGCTCAGTTTCCGCCAAGGGTTATCTTGGATTTTGCTCAGTTTTCGCCAAAGGGTTATCTTGGATTATGCTCAGTTGCCGCCGAGGGCTTTCTCGAAATTATGCTCAGATGCCGCCGAGGGTTTTCTCGGAATTATGCTCAGATGCCGCCAAGGGTTTTCTTGGAATTATGCTCAGATGTCGCCGAGGGCTTTCTCGGAATTATGCTCAGATGCCACCGAGGGCTTTCTCGGAACTATGTTCAGATGTCGTCGAGGGTTTGCTTGAACTATGCTCAGCCAGATGTCATCGAGGGTTTGCTCAGAATATGCTCAGCCAGATGCCGCCGAGGGTTTGCTCGGATTATGCTCAGCCAGTTGCCACCGAGGGCTTTCTCGGATTATACTTAGTCAGATATCGCCGAGGGTTTTCTCAGATTATACTTAGATAGTTCATTACTCTTTCACCTCGAGCATTTAGAGTAGAACTCCAAAAAAAAAATAGTTCATTACTCTTTCACCCCGAGTATGTAGAGTAGAACTCCAGAAAATTAGTCCATTACTCTTTCACCCCGTGTAGGTAGAGTAGGACTCCCAGAAAAAGTAGTTCATTACTCTTTCACCCCGAGTAGGTAGAGTAGAACTCCCAAAAAAAAATAGTTCATTACTCTTTCACCCCGAGTATGTAGAGTAGAACTCCAGAAAATTAGTCCATTACTCTTTCACCCCGAGTAGGTAGAGTAGGACTCCCAGAAAAAGTAGTTCATTACCCTTTCACCCCGAGTAGGTAGGGTAGAACTCCCAGAAAATAAGTCCATTACTCTTTCACCCCAAGTATGTAGAGTAGGACTCCCAGAAAAAATAGTTCATTACTCTTTCACCCCGAGTAGGTAGAGTAAAACTCCCAGAAAATAAGTCCATTACTCTTTCACCCCGAGTATGTAGAGTAGGACTCCAAGAAAAAATAGTTCATTACTCTTTCACCCCGAGTAGGTAGAGTAAAACTTTCCAAAAAAAATTGTTTATTACTCTTTCACCCAGGGTAGGTAAAGTAAGACATTCAATTTTTTTATGCTCAATTTATGCTCAGTTATGCTTAGTTTATGCTCAGATTTTACTCAGTTTCACACAGTGCACACACTTGCATACTTGTTCTTTTAGTCAGGGAGAATTCTTTAAAATTCAAGGATCTGACGCCATCAGTGAGAGCTCTCGCTCGAGGACCTGACAACCTTTTAGTTCGGGGAGAGTTTAACCTTCAAGGATCCGAACACCCCGACGAATTGCTAAATCAGGCTGCAAAATGAACTGTCACTAGCTTTGGCATTCGGATATCGCACTTTCTACCAAAATAGATTTGCTATCTAGTTTGCTTCAACCCTCTGCCAAAGAGGGGCATCTGTAGACACCCCATTTTTGCATCCGCCTGATTAATCAACTCGTCAACCCGATCGTAAAAGTTCCCAATGATGGATGTTTATTCCAATGCTTTATTTTGTTACCAGATATGTTTCAGAAATCCGGATGAGGTATCTCGAACTGACAAAACTTAGAAACCACGCTACGCTAGGAAAATACGACCCCAGAAACATAGAAATCATCATCTTGCAAATAAAAAAGAAGCTTCGCGATAAAAATCACTAAATTACCAAAATACCCCTAACATCAAAACAACTCTAGAGCCTGCATTACGCTTAGGAAAACCCACTCAAACACATAAAACAATAAATCGAAACCAAGTAAACCACTTCGCCAATTTTCACAAAATTTGACAAAATTACGAAAATACCCCTCATAAAATTCACGATCATTTCACACAAAAAATTTCATAAACGACAAAAACCAACATTCCCATTGAATTCCTTACGAAAAACTGATTCCAAAACATCTTAGAACATTGAAAAACGACTTAAAACGTAAAAAATCCTCTTCGAGGGCAAAACGGTAATTTCACAATTTTCATAATTAAAAAATTCGAAATTAGTAAATAAAACATTAAATAATTAAAGTGAAACATTAATGAAATTAATTTAAAAAGTTGAACCTAAAAAATCGATTAATTGGACTCTCAGGCAAAATTGTTGAGGGTTCGTGGGATATTTCTTTAAGGACCCCTCCATTTGGGGGTCCAAAGAATTAAAGATATAATAGAAAGGGGTTCTCCAAAAATTTAAAATCAATCAAGCAAGACTAAAGTCAAGATATTAAAGTCAATCAAATAAGACCAAAGTCAAAATAAAAGTAAATCAAGCAAGACTGAAGTCAAGGTCAATCAAGTGAGACTGAAGTCAAAATTAAAGTCAATCAAGCAAGACTGAAGTCAAAATTAAAGTCAATCTCATAAGACTAAAGTCAAAACCCTAAATTAAAACCCTAATCTAAACTAATCAAGTCAATCTCATAAGACTAAGGTCAAAATCCTAAATCCAAACCCTAATTTAAAACTAATCAAGTCAATCTCATAAGACTAAAGTCAAAACCCTAAAACCCTAAAGACTAAGTCAAAACCCTAAAAGAAATCCTAATCAAACCCTAATGCTTCTAAAAACTTTATAAATAGGAGCCTCCACACCCTATTTTCGTATAAAAGAAGAAATCCTAGAAAAAGTAGGGGAAGAAGCCTCCACAACCTCCCCAAAACCCTAATTTTGAAGCCCAAACTCCTTTCCTAACACCCCTACTCCGATTTTAGCCTAAAAAACACCGAGAAACCTTTCAAAAACACCTCAAAAATCCACCACAAATTCAAAGCATCCAGATCCAAGAAGGAGACACCTTGCCTCGGAGATCAGAAATCAGATCCGGGAACAAAACGAAGCAAGGAGTACGGTACAAGGAACTGTTTTTCAGATCTGAGGGAATAGTACTTTTGCAGATCGAAGGTAAGGTTTTTTTTTATTATTTTTTTAATCTAGGTTTTATCATTAGTGATGTAGTTATATTGGGAATAAGTAGAGACCGGCATTGGCCGGGCGGGGTTGGTGCCTAACACCTTCCAACCCCGTAACATGATCTCCGGATTCAGATTTCTATAGTAGATTAGTTCCTTTTTATCCATTTTAGAGTCAGTTTGGTTCCTAGACCACAATAACTAGGTGGCGACTCCCAAACCTCAAGGGTCAAAAGCGGATCCGCGCATCCCGCGGATCGAGGGCGCTTTCACCCTCCATCATGTATAATTCTACCTGCCGCTAACGTGGCACAATTTGAAATTCGGGCAGCCACCATCAATATGCTGCCCAAATTTTACGGTTTCGAAAGCGAACAACCATACAATCACCTCAATAAATTCTTGACCTTATGCCAGACATTCAAAAATGGTCACCTCGACGATGAGAATGTCAAGCTTAGGTTATTCCCTCTTTCCCTCGAAGACCATGCTGCGACTTGGTTAAATTCCTTGTCCTCCAACTCTATCACTACATGGGATGAGTTGTCGAGAAAATTCATGGCCAAATTCTTCCCTATGGCGAAGACGGAACAATTCAAAAATGCCATTCAAAACTTCAAGGGAAGACCGGATGAAGAATTCTCCCAGACTTGGGAAAGGTTCAATGACCTTCTTGTTAAGTGTCCGCATCATGGGATAGACAAAGCCCAATTAGTTAATTTCTTTTACCGAGGTCTCCCAACAGCCCAGCGTATTCTTCTCGAGTCTATGCATCAGGGTAAATTCATGAATCAAACTCCTAATCAAGCTTATGAATTCTTAGTCGAATTGGCTGAGAATGCTCGAAATTGGAGCACAAACATAGGGGATTTCGATAGAGGAGACTTAGGAGTCAAGAAGCTGGGCATGTATGAGGTTAAGTCTGATCCTAAACTTAAGAGTGTCATGAATAGCCTTGTGAGTAGCTTACAAAGTCTCAATAAGAAGTTCGACGCTTTTAGTGTCAAATCCAATTTCCACGAAGCCACTACAATTCTACAAGTTGCCACAGAGACATTTTCATCATGTCAGCTGTGTGAGAATTTCAATCATTCTACAGAGAATTGTCCCACCTTGACTCTCTCGCAGTCAGAGTAAGCCAATGCTGTTGGAAATTACAGCACATATAGGAAACCCACTCCTAACTCCTATAGTCAGCGTACCATCCCGATAATAGGTTTCACCCCAATTTCTCCTATCGACAAAGTGAACCTATCCAATCAGGAGGTCCTCCAGGGTTTCAGAAAAATTTCAATCGTCAAACTCATGCTAGTACAAACCTATCTTTGGTTCCGCAACCATCCTATTCTTCACCTCAAAATTCTGATCAACGGGCGATCGTTGTCGACCTTATGACCAATTACTCTCCTCCTGTTGCTCAACCAAACTCAGCATTGGAATCAATGATGGCTGAGATCTTAAAGCAACAACAGCAACTCATACATCAACAAATCCAAACTACCCAGAGCCAGTCTCAGACCAACCAGGTCACTGCGCAAGCAATCAAAAATTTAGAGGTTCAGATGGGTCAGTTAGCTTCATCCATAGGAGAGAAAAACAAAGGCCAGTTTCCTAGTCAAACTGTGCCAAATCCAGCAGGAACTATTCCAAGAGGACAGTATGAAATCAATAGTCAGGCAGGTCCCTCTAATTCTGTCCAAGCCGTCCACACCTTATGATCTGGCAAATTGGTGGATAATAAAGTTGAAATGCCTGAGGAGGTTCTATCCAAAGAAACAACCTATAGTGCACCTTCCACAGAAAAAGAAGACCAGTCTAAGGAAACACCTCCTCCTCTCGAAAGTCGAGTAATCATTCCCAAAGCTCCGTTCCCTTATAGACTTCTAGACAACAAAAAGGGAAAACAATTGGAAGGAATTCTAGAAGTATTCAAAAATGTTCAAATAAATATTCCCTTCCTTGACGCAATTCGTCAAATTCCCTCATATGCCAAGTTTCTCCAAGATCTCACCACAGTAAAGCGAAAAACTCCTGTGCCAAGAGAGGCTGTGATGACAGCCCAGTCTTCCTGTCTGATTCAGCAGACAATTGTTCCTAAATTCAAGGACCCAGGCTGTCCTACAATTTCTGTGCACATTGGAGAAACGATAATTGAGAAATGTCTATTAGATCTTGGGGCTAGTGTGAATCTTCTTCCTTTCTCAGTCTACCAGCAATTAGGTTTAGGTGAACTTAAACTTACGGATATCACTCTGAGTCTAGCAGATAGATCGGTGAAGATTCCCAAGGGAATAGTGGAGGATGTGATTATCAAGGTGAAGGATTTCTACTTTCCTGCTGACTTCGTAGTTCTTGACACTGAACCTGTCATTAACCCAAATTCTCATGTGCCAGTCATCTTAGGAAGACCTTTCTTAGCCACTTCTGATGCAGTCATCAAGTGTCGCAATGGTATCATGACCCTATCATTTGGGGACATGAAGGTCAAAATGAATGTCTTCCAAAATAAGTTTCAATCTACTGACATGGATGATTTGGAAGAAGTCAACATGATCGACACCCTAGTCAGTAGCACTTTTGAGGAAGTGGAAAACAAGGATCCGTTTGAAGAGTATTTTGGCCAATTCGGCCTTGAGTTCGATATTGAGAAATCCATCAGGGAGGTGAACTCTCTTCTTGAATCTGTCCCTATGATGGATTGGCAGCCAAAAATTCAGAGTCTGTTCTCTCTCTCGTCATTTCCAATAGTGGAAGAAATTTCAAAGCTTGAGTTAAAGCAATTGCCTGATACGGTGAAATACGCATTTCTGGGCAATGCTGAAACTTTTCCTGTCATTATCTCCCTACTCTAGAAAAATCACAAGAAAATCGGTTACTTGACGTTCTGCGCGAAAATCGAGAAGCTATTGGGTGGACCATAGCTGATATCAAAGGCATCAGTCCTTCTGTGGTCATGCATCAAATTCATCTTGAGGAAAATTTCAAACCATCGAGAGAACCACAGAGGCGACTCAATCCGGTGTTACAAGAGGTCGTTCGAAAAGAAGTCATCAAACTTTTAGATGCGGGTATTATATACCCCATCTCGGATAGTAAATGGGTTAGTCCAGTTCAGGTTGTCCCTAAAAAGTCAGGTGTCACAGTTGTGACAAATCAGGATAATGAACTCATACCTACTCGAGTCCAAACCGGATGGAGAGTGTGTATAGACTACCGAAAACTGAATACGATGACACGTAAGGATCACTTCCCTCTTCCATTCATCGATCAGATGCTTAAACGTTTAGCCGGTCATGCTTATTACTGTTTTCTTGACGGATATTCGGGATACAACCAGATCCCAATTGCTCCTGAAGACCAAGAAAAAACAACGTTTACTTGTCCATTTGGGACCTTCGCCTATCGACGTATGCCCTTTGGGCTATGTAATGCTCCTGCCACCTTTCAAAGGTGCATGTTGAGTATATTTTCTGATATGGTCGAAGACTTTCTTGAAGTCTTCATGGATGATTTTTCTGTATTCGGATCGAGTTTTGATGACTGTTTGAATCATTTAAAGCTAGTTTTGAAAAGATGTCGAGAGAAGCGCCTTGTGCTAAATTGGGAGAAGTGTCATTTCATGGTCATTTCTGGGATAGTTCTAGGGCACATTATTTCCCACAAAGGAATTGAGGTAGATAAAGCCAAAGTCGATCTCATCGCAAATCTCCCTCCACCTAGAACTGTGAAAGAAGTTCGTTCGTTCCTAGGGCATGCAGGGTTTTATAGAAGGTTCATCAAAGACTTTGGAAAAATTTCAAAACCCCTGTGTGATCTGTTAGCCAAAGACATTTCTTTCGAGTTTTCTAACGCTTATTTATCCGCCTTTGAAAAGCTGAAAACTGAGTTGACCTCAGCACCTATTATCCAACCACCCAATTGGGATCTCCCATTTGAGGTGATGTGTGATGCATCCGATTACGCTATAGGTGTTGTATTGGGGCAACGAGTTGAAAAACTCCCCCATGTCATCCAGTATGCCAGCAAGACGCTTAATGATGCCCAACTCAATTATTCCACCACAGAAAAGGAACTACTAGCAGTAGTTTTTGCCTTAGATAAATTCCGTTCCTATCTTATAGGGTCCAAAGTAGTCATTTTCACTGACCACGCAGCACTGAAATACCTTCTTGCCAAGAAGGATGCGAAGGCGAGGTTGATACGATGGATCCTTCTTCTTCAAGAGTTTGATCTCGAAATTCGAGACAAAAAGGGATGCGAAAATGTGGTTGCAGACCACCTATCTAGGCTAGTAGTTGAAACTCTCTCTGACTCTCTTCCGATTTCTGAAAATTTTCCTGACGAGCAAATCATGGCAGTTTCTATTTCTGACACACCTTGGTATGCTGACATTGTCAACTACCTGGTGACTGGTCAAACTCCCACCTCTTGGAGTAAACAAAATCGTCTGCGTTTCCTCGCCCAAGCCAAATGGTTCTTCTGGGATGATCCATATTTATTTAAATACTGCCCAGACCAGATAATTCGTCGGTGTGTTGATGAGAGAGAACAAAGTGGTATTCTCGAGTTCTGCCACAATCATGCTTGTGGTGGGCATTTTGGAGGAAAGAAAACAGCAGCTAAAATCCTACAGTGTGGTTTTTATTGGCCCACAATCTTTCGTGACGCTCATCTCTTTGCTAAATCTTGTGATAGATGTCAACGTCTAGGAAAAATCAGTCGAAGAAATGAGATGCCCCAACAACCAATTTTGATCATCGAAATCTTCGATGTTTGGGGGATTGACTTCATGGGTCCCTTCCCCATTTCACACGGATTCCAATACATTTTAGTCGCAGTCGACTACGTGTCAAAATGGGTTGAAGCCACAGCTTGTCGAACGAATGATCATAATGTTGTTGTTCAATTCCTCAAAAACACAGTGTTTGCCCGATTTGGTACCCCTCGTGCTATCATTAGTGATGGAGGGAAACATTTCTGTAACCGAGTTTTTGAAAGTTTGATGCGCAAATATTCAATCACTCATAAGTTAGCTACTCCGTATCACCCACAAACCAGTGGGCAGGTCGAAATTTCTAATCGTGAGATCAAAACCATTCTTGAAAAAACCGTCAATCCGACTCGTAAAGATTGGTCCTTACGATTATCTGATGCCTTGTGGGCCTACAGAACAGCGTTCAAAACTCCAATAGGAATGTCCCCTTATCGGTTAATCTTTGGTAGAGCTTGTCATTTGCCAGTCGAACTTGAGCATCGAGCTTATTGGGCGATCAAACATTTAAATTTTGATCTAGCGAAGGCCGGCGAGCTTAGAAAGCTCCAACTCACTGAGTTGGAAGAATTAAGGAATGATGCTTACGATAGCGCAAAACTTTACAAAGATCGAACGAAAATCTGGCATGATAGGCACATTCAGAGAAAATCTTTCCACGTAGGCCAGAAAGTGCTCCTGTATAACTCTCGCCTTCATTTATTTCCAGGAAAGTTAAAGTCCCGTTGGACTGGACCATTTTTGATCCACAATATTCACCCTCATGGAAACATCGAGGTACTCAACCCAGCCAATGGAAATATTTTCCAAGTCAATGGCCAAAGGCTGAAGCCATTTCAGACTCTCCCTCATCCATCAGAAAAAGACTCATTTCTGAGTAATCCTGTGTACCAGGATTAGCTCTAATTCCATGTCTGGCTGAAGACATTAAACTTAGCGCTACTTCGGGAGGCAACCCTTGATTTTTGTACATATTCTGCGTGACCATGTAGGATTTATTTTTCAATTCTTTCTGCATTCACTAACTTTCTTTCAGGTGTACACCCTGTGTAGTGTGCTTTTCACTTTTACACCCTGTGTGGAACACTTCTTTTGGTTGTACCTACAACTTTTGCAACGTAATGACATCCGCTTTCAGGTGTACTCTAAACCTCTACTCTTTAATCATTGAGGACAATGTTAAATTTAGGTTTGGGGGTGTGGATAGCACATTTCAATTAAAATAAATAAAAAAATTTTACATTGTTTTCGGTACATTTTTCAAAAATACCTTCATCAAAATTTTTATATGTACTGCCATCATACGAATTTTTAAACCAGGCTCATGTCCAATTTGTTTATAAATTCTTATTCCTCAGAAACAAGATATTTTGAAAAACAAAATTCACGCCACTTCTGATTGTAGTGAAAAAGTTATTTTGGATTAAGAGTTGTCTTCTTCACTGTCTAGAATGAGAGGGAAAGCTTGAAAAATAATGAACTTTGACCTCCTTGTCCTTTGGTTGGCTGAATAGAAGAAAAACAGAACTGTAGTTGATATTTTTGGAGACAGCAACCATAGGATTAGACTGGGTACCTTGAAAAGGGCTACCTGCTTTTTGAAAAAAAAAGAATATCAGAAAAATGATAAAGCGTGAAAAAGGTTGAAAAGAAAAGCAGAAAGATGTGAAGGTTAGAACTGAAAAAGTGCAAATTGTAAAAAGAGTCCAATGGGACCAAAATAGTTCAGTAGGGTGAAAGCCGTCAATGGTAAAAACGTGAGTACACTGGAATATCACAGATAAAGCCCCTTAGAGGTATTAAAGTGAACATCCATACTTCTCACAATCCCAGACAGGAGGCTCAGTTTCGAGTTAGAATTTAGGCAGACCCATACATTTTAGTAGTTAAGAAGGGAAACCTTGTTCCGAAAAATTTATGTTACAATCAGAAAAATTTGTGCACACACTCAAGATATTTCTGAAAATGAGGAATAAAAAGAATTTTTACTCAAATAGACCTTTGACTGGATTCTGAAAATTGGTGTGATGGCATTATATACAATAATTTTGAAGTTGTTATCTTTTAAAATGTTAGAATTTTGTGGGTATATTCGCTGCAAACCCTCACGAGTCAAACTCGTCCACTAGGGGTAACCTAGGGGTTTAAGGGCTTACTGCATAAGCTAAATGCAGTCGGGAACCTCACGAAAGAGGAGTTGTTTACATTTAAGTTTTGCTCGGAACTAGCAAAATTGAGGTTTGGGGGTGTGATAAGGTCCCAATTATTCGATTTTGGGACCGTAATTGCATTAAGATTACCATTGCATAAATGTTAGTTCCTTTAAATAATTGCAAAATTATTTTATTTATCCAAATTAATAAAGCTAATGATATATTAGTGTTAATTGTAGCGCACGTGGAAGCCAACAAATCGCGAAACAATTACGGTTACAATACACGAGTCGAAAGGAAGTTTCCAGAAAAATCTCGGTCGATTTGGGCGCCACGTCACCGCGCCGCGGCTAGGCATGACCGCGCCGCGGTCATCTCGAGGAATTTGTCCTCGAGATTTTCACAGAAGCTTCCAATTGCTTCGGTGGTTGTAACTGAATGGGTAGTTCGAAGCAAATCATCCGAAAAGTTGACCCGATTACCCGAATACAAATGTTATAAATTGAAGGATTGATTTTAGAGAAGGGTCCCTTTCCTTGCTCTTTTCTTCTCCAATTTTTTATTGTTCCTCTCTTTAATTTTCTGTAATTTTCTATTGAGAGATCTCTTGAGTGTAGTGAGAACATCAAGAGTGCTCAATTCTTTTTCTTTGTAAATTGTTGGGAGAGCTATAAAAGAAGAATTCGGATCGATCATCATCTTCATCTTCTTCACCTATTCTCTCTTTTCTCTTTTATTATTTTTCTGCAATTATAATGCTTGCAATGATTGGCTAAATTCTCATTAGAGAAGTTAAGGAAGCCATAGCAAATTAATCCCTCTAGTGTAGATTTAAATTCTTGCTTGCTTACATGTTTTAATTCCGAAAATTCTATTATGATTAAGGTAATCCAACTTATAATTCTGATCCAACTTAGATAGCCATTACTTAGATAAGTTCAAGAATGGCTATGCTATGTGAATAATCAGAATATAAATTGGGCAATCTCCATCATATTAGGATTTTCATGAATAGCTTCTAATTTCTTTCAAAAATTTAATTGATCCATCTTCCGATCCATGAGCAATGACTTGCTCCATGGATTGAGTTAATTTCAGAATTTATCTACACTATGGATTACTTGCAAAGTTTACTTGACCTCTCTAATCCCTCTCTCTTAGAATTTTAATCTTTATTTTCTGTTTAGATTTCAATTTAGTTTCTACTACAACTTTGTTTTGTTTTTAAAACTAATCTGTTTTTGTTTATAAATTCTGTTTTGGCATTTTTATCCGAATGAATCCTTGAATCCTCATTGTCCCTGTGGAACGAATTCGACTTACCCAAAGTCCATTTCTTAATCTCTATTTCTGCATTTATTTAGCAAGATCTACAATCGATCAAGAATCAATCAAATCGATCAATCAATAAAATAAAATCAAAATCAAATCAAATCAAATTTTAAAATCAAATTGAAATTCAAAATCAAATCATAATCAAACAAAAGTCAAATTAAAATTCAATTGATTAAGTAAAGTGAAAATTAAAATCTCAAACTTTTAAATCAAAATCCAATCAATCAATTAACATTGAAATTAAAATCCAATCGACCAATTAAAATCGATCAACTAAATTCAAAACTAAAATCGACCAATCGAATTCAAAATTAAATCAATTAACTAAAAAAAAATCCACTCGATCAAATTGAAATCCAAATCTGATTGAATTAAAATCGAATTCCAACCGACCAATCAATTTAATGGTCTATGAGAGATCATTAAGGCGAGTAGCGTGGGATCACCACCCCTTATTCTCAAAAAATAATAAAATAATAAAAAAAAAGAGAAAAAAAATACGTGGACACACATTTTATTTTCCAACTCTATCTTCCCCATGTCTTCTATCTCCCTCTCTCCAACTTCTCATAACTACCAATGTCCTCCACTATCACTCCTATTTCTCCCTCTCTCATGTTTGATGGTAGAACCATCATAAAAGAGGATCAAAAGAACCATTAAAGGGAGAAAAAACGTTTTTGAGGCTATTATTAAAAAAAAACAATAACATTTTTTTCACCATTAAATATACAACTTTCTTCTTCCTTCTAAAAAAAAAGAGTCACACTTCTTCTCCATTAACATCCTCAACTCCTTCCTCCCTCTTTCTTTATCATTGAAAAAAAAACCAACCATAGCCTCACCTCTATTAACGTCTTCTTCGTTATCCTCAAAGAAAAAAAAATTAATTTTGGAAAAAGATTCATACATCAAACTCGCAAGATCACGGTACTACTCATAAGCTATTTCGAGTTTTTGTTGAAGGAATTCAAGCATCCAAAATCATTCGAGAAAGGTAATTTTTTTTAATTTACTTTATTTATTTCATTTATTTATTCTTGACTTAATAATTTTTTTATGTATCCGAATGGATTCGTTGATTTTTTAGGTGTACGTGGCACTAATTACAATTTTTTAAAATTTCTGAAATATTAATAAATCAACCAATTGATTATTAATATTATCGGATCGATTTTCTCATTTTGTAATATTAATGAATCACTTCGTTGATTTTGCGAAATGTATGGGCTAATTCATTAAGTTTGGCGCACGTAACGATTTTGGAAAATGAAGATTTTCTTGATCAAAATTGTTGAGTTGACTCATTGATTGTCGGTACATTAGAAATTTGAATTGATTTATTTCTATAAAATGAATATGTGAGTTAATTCAATGATTTTACCGCACGTGACAATTTTGAAAAATCAAAATTTCCTTGATCAAAATTATTGAGTTGACTCACTGATTTTGGGTACATTAGAAATTTGAATCGATTTATTTTCTATAAAATTGAATATGTGAGTTAATTCAACGACTTTGGCGTACGTGACGATGATGAAAAATTAAAATTTCATTGATCAAAATTATTGAGTTGACTCATTGATTGTGGGTACATTAGAAATTTGAATTGATTTATTTTTTATATAATGGATATGTGAGTTAATTCAATGATTTTGCACGATTTTGAAAAATCAAAATTTTCTTGATCAAAATTATTGAGTCTACTCACGGATTTTAGGCACATTAAAAATTTGAATCGATTTGTTTTCTATAAAATGGATATGTGAGTTAATTCAATGATTTTGGCACACGTGACGATTTTGAAAAATCAAAATTTTTTTCATCAAAATTATTGAGTCTACTTACTGATTTTAGGTATATTAGAAATTTGAATCGATTTTTGTTTTCTATAAAATGGATATGTGGGTTAATTCAATGATTTTGACGCATGTGACGATTTTGAAAAATCAAAATTTCCTTGATCAAAATTATTGAGTTGACTCACTGATTTTGGTTACATTAAAAATTTGAATCGATTTTTTTCTCTATAAAATGGATATGTGAACTAACTCACTGATTTTGTATACATTGGAAATTTAAAATCGATGTTTTCTAGGAAATTAGCGCATGAGTCAACTCACTGATTTTTTTTTGTGCATTGAAAATTTCAAATTGAGATTTTCTACAAAATCGAGCATGTGAGTCGACTCATTGATTTTAATACACGTGGCATTTCAAAAATCGAGTTTCTTTGATAAAAAATTTGTGAGTTGATTCACTGATTTTAATATACGTGACATTTCAAAAATCGAGTTTTTTTTATTAAAATTTTGTGAGTCGATTCACTGATTTTAATATACGTGGTATTTCAAAAAATCAAGATTTCTTTGATTAAAAAAATATGTGTGGGTTGACTCATTGATTTTAGGATGCACGCGACGATTCCGAAATCAAATTTCTTTGATAAAATGTCGTCACGTGACAATTCAAAAAATTAAATTTCTTTAATAAAATGTCGTCAATGAGCCAATTCACTAAAGTTGTATACGTGGCATTGAGAATCGATTTCATACTATTCAAAATGTGACCAAATTGATCCATTAATTTTTGGTACCACGTAAGCCTTATTAAATTGTGGGATTCCTTTTATGCGAAATTCGAGAATCTGTGTAATTATCTTAACCATAAGATTCGTTTAGCAAACCAGACATAAACTGATAATGATGATTGGACCATGGCCTTGACCTTAGTTTTATCCCGTTGACCATAGGTTAGTTTTGGATCCTAGTAAAAACTGATCATCTCGATCGGATGGGTTCGGTACTTAACACCTTTTGAAACTCATAACCTGACCCCTTACCCATCTTTCTGATCCGTTGATCGACCTATATCCATTTGGAGTTAATTTTGGTTCCTAGACCTAAACTAAGTGGTGACTCCCTATTCTTTTAAAATCCTCGAGATACGTAGATTGGACCCCTATTCGCTATTTAGCGGATGACCGCTGGTCGAGACGATTTTATAGTGAACTACTAACTGATATTTCTCAGTAGCGTAGACTCATTGGTAGATTGTTTTACCTTACTATTTCCAGGCCTGATATTACCTTTGTTGTATATAAACTAAGTTAGTCTTTGGCTCATCCTTGAGTTGCACACGTGCAAGCAACTCATAATTTACTTAGATATCTTAAATCAAATCCTGGCCAAGGATTATTTTTTTCTGCCAATTCTTCTATTCGACTCAATGCCTTTTCGGATGTTAACTGGGGAGCTTGTTTGGATACAAGAAGATCAGTTACTGACTTTTGTGTGTTTCCTGACGATTATTTAATATCTTGGAAGGCTAAAAAGCAAACAACCATATCTAGGTCTTCAGTTGAAACAGAATATTGTGCATTGGCCTCTACCGCTAGTGAATTAATGTGGCTTCGGCAGTTACTACAAGATTTTCAGTTTGATGTCTCATCTCCAGCTCTTTTGTTTTACGATAATCAAGCTGCCATACACATAACATCTAACTCCCTTTTTCATGAATGGACAAAATACAAGCTTGATTGTCATTTTGTTCGGGAAAAAGTTACAGATGGAGTTATTCGACTTATGCTAGTTAGAACTCAACATCAACTTGCAGACCTTTTAACAAAAGTTTTGCCATCCTCATTACTAATTTCACTTCTATCCAAGATGACTGTCAAAGATCTTCACAGTCCATCTTGAGGGGAAGCATAGTAATTAGTTAGCTAGTTTGTTTGTTTGTTAGTTAGTTAGTTAGTTTTTCTGTTTTTGTTATAGCTGGCATAGTTGTAACTACTTTCCTTGTTTTGTATTGCTTAGCTTAACTATATATAGCGGAAGCGTCTCGTGTAATGAGGAAGTTTTTTTTTTTTAATGAGAAAATACATTTCTTCTTCCTTGTTCTTAAAATAACTAGCCTTTAATAGGCATATTTCCAATACATGCATGAAGAAATGTTTTCCTTCCCTTCTACTATCATAGATACAAATAATTATACTACTATACATTAATCTTTCTCTTAATTAACTGAAGTTAATTGGATCATGAGGTTGTTTCCGTGGCAGCAACTTTCACATCTTAACAAAAAGGGTGGAGGATCAGGTGATGGTACCGAACTGAAATTGATTGGATACACAGGCTGCTTATTTGGAAAAAAGAGTCCACAATTTTGCTCAATCCCTGCGCTCTTGAGATTCTCATTGAACATGGCAAAAATATAAATCTCTATAGGCCTCCCCGACCTCTTCGGTGTACCTCCTTTCACATGGTTGATCAAATTTTGGTTGTAGGTTCGCGCATTTTCGATTGAAGTAGCAATACCATCAGTAGAAGGCCATCCAGTCTCCGACACTACAATTTCTAAAGTCGATCCCCCGGCCTTCTCTAGAGCAGAGTAGAGAGCGTCGACAATAGCATCAAAGAGATTTCGATATTGAAATTGACCATCTTGATTAACTATGTTAGATTTGAATAAAGCATAATCAAGAGGGGCACTTAAGGGATTATTACCGATGTAAATTAAGTAAGGGTGCACAATGGCTAAAAGTGGTGCTCTGTTGTTTACTAGGAACTCTATGATTGGGTCAATAAATGAACGCATGTCGGATCTAAAGGCACCTCGCGATGGTGGATAGGATTCACCAAGAAGACCCGTGTCAATCATGGTTGACACCTTGATTTGGTTTTGTAGGCCAACTGATGCAATTGCATTGTAAATGTTTTGCATTGCGAGCAAAACATTGGCAGTGGTCGGTTCGTTAGGATTTACGCTAGTACCAACTGCAATGTACTTAAACCTTACATTAGAACTGTAGTTCCTTATATTTCTCTCGACCCAGTTATTAGCGGCGGAAGCATCAGATGCTAGACGTTGAAGGTCTTGGTTTGGCACACCGAGCATGAGTTCAATGTTGGATCCTCTAAGGGCTTGTAGAATGACTTGGTTAGGATTGAAAATCCTCATACTACCTATGTTCATTGATCTATATAAATCAACTACTTCTTGTGGTGGTGGCAAATTGTTCCCTAGCGTTCCGTAACAAACTCCAATGGATTGTACACCTACATCAATTCAATGAAGAATTAGACAACTTCGACTTCCCTATACAAATGCATGAGAGTATACGCATCATTTGGTGGGTGTGTGTTTTATATATATAATAATGACTTATAGAAAAAACTCATGACCCCCATCATTT
Source organism: Akebia trifoliata (assembly GCF_017979445.1). Classification (NCBI taxonomy): domain Eukaryota; kingdom Viridiplantae; phylum Streptophyta; class Magnoliopsida; order Ranunculales; family Lardizabalaceae; genus Akebia; species Akebia trifoliata. Next base: position 3,994,558 of record NC_141389.1, on the reverse strand, counting down.
AAACACACAATCCATTGGTTGAGTGTTGATAATATGATGCATTTTTTGGCACACGCCCTTGACACCCCTGACGTGTTTGCTCACAGCCCAACAGACGTTTGACATGTGATGCAAATGACATGAGATCTCTCTCTTGCCCGTTGCCCACAGATTTATTTTTTAAGATTTCAAATCTTAAAAAGGGTTGTTGGACCCACATTGATTATGATCCAACATCATTGTCTTTTAAATTTCATGAAAATATTCATATTCAAAAAAACATATTATTTTTCAAGCTTGATCCAAGGTGCTGACAATGGACAGCTACCAAGCACTCAAATTTAAAAATAAAATTCAACGGTAAAAAATAACTATTTAAAAAAAAAAATTTGTTTAAATTCATATAAATTTATTCTCTACAACTCCATCGCATCAGATCATGTTTTTGAATGTCACAAGGTGATCAGATCAAAAAGTTAAAACTTTCTTTCACTATGAGCAGGAGAGAGAAAGGGGCATGCACCAAAAAAATGTGTGATATTATCAAAATTCTTAGATACTGTGTTTATACGGTTGCGGTCATTTATTGTCTCATGAGCCGTTAGAACCTGGACTGTATATATGTATATGGGTCGTGAAAAGTTTATCTATTCTTGTGACTTCACCAAGTCAATGGCTGTGAAATATTCATGGAAAACTATAAATATTTGTCCCACCATTTGGACCCATAAGTTTAATCCTGATTAGCAATTTTAAACTATTGGATTTGAACATATATTTGATCAACGGCTTTCGAATTATACCAAAGGGAGGATTCCAAGTCCATGATTAACAAAGAGAGCTACTATTGCCTCACCCACTTTTACTAACGCCACACCAACCATGTGCAATTCTTTGGTGATTTACATAGGAATTGGTGTGTCATTAATAAAAGTTGGTGTGGTAATAGCAACTCTCTTAAAAAAATGTCTAAAATCGATATCATATGACTAGAATTATCAATCAAAATTTACATGATTAACCATAATCTAATAGCTAGTAATACTCCCTTTGTGACTTACACTTCTAGGCGTGTCGTGGGGTAGACCTAATTTTAGAGGTTACCTTATATACAAGGGTAACCTGGTAACTTGGTATAGTCAGTTTTCCCTTCCCACACGGTACACTTGTAGATGCCCTGTGTGGTAGAAAGTTTGTCTTAAAGATTACCTCATGTACTAGAGTAACCAGCTATAACCAGTTTTCCCTTCCCACACAGTACACTTAGATGTCCCGTGTGATAGGAGAGAGGTCACCCCATGTACCAGGGTAACCAAGTAACCGGCTATAGCTCCCCCACACGGTCTACCAAAGAATGAAAGAAAGAGAGAGAGAGAGAGAGAGAGACTGACTTGTAAATTCTAAGCTAGCCAATAACAGTCCAATAAGTAGTAGAATAGCAGCCATTAAGAAGAAGCTACAATTACTTATATATCTCATCATCATCACTACCCCTTGAACCTACTTTGTCCAGAGAGACGATCGTAATCGACGTGACTCAGTGGATTCACCCAACCTATAAAAGGGGGCATAGAAAGCTCTCAAACGAATCTGGTGGATTGGGATTCTTTATTGGTATTCAAATTTCATCCCCATTAGGAAGAGAGAGAGAGATATTGAGAGGTCCAAAATTAACAATTTCCCAGTCAATCAATCCACAGGAACCAAGACTTTCATCATCATAACTTCCACACGTACATTCTTTAATGTCTCTTTTGAAAAGTCTTGGGTTCATGAAGTCCTTTATTTTAGGAGTTATAATCTGACTTAGCCACTTGACAGGAGTAATAATCTGACTTAGCCACTTGACAACTAGCGGTGTCAATGGGTTGGTTTTGGTTCGGTTCCTATGATATTTAGAACCATAACCTTTATATTTTATTGATTTCGGTTCCAGTTTTAAAATAAGTGGAATCGAAATCGAAATCATAAAAAATCACGGGTACCTGTCAATTCTGATTTTCAATAATGGAATGAGAAAAATTATTTCAAAATCATTATAATAAAAAATTTCTTCTAAAAAATAATGTATTATTTGTAAAGTATCAATTTAATAATAATTTGTTCCACTAAGATGATGATTTAATGACTTTTATTTTCAAACATTAAAATCTATTTCCTTTACAAGTAATAAATTTAAAAAGAAATGACTCTTCTCAAACTTAAATTTTAGTTTATATGAAATTTGAAGAATTTTATATCATATATGTTAATTTTAAAATATAGGATTACCATGAATCATGTATAATGTAAAAATAAATGACAAAATAAATCGGTTCCGGATGATACCCGCGGGTACCCATCGAATAGAACCTAATGGTTCCGGTTCCTATCTGCTCGGTTCCTTATTAGACCCGATTCTAATCAGTTCCAATAAAAAGGGAACCGAAACCAGAATCGGGGTTTTCGGTTTCGATTCCAGTTCGGTTCCGGGTAAATGGATACCAATTGACACCCCTAATGACAACTCAATCGACTTACTTGACTAGATAGATTTGGGAATGTTGATGTGCTTTCCTAGGGATACAGAACTACAATTTCCCATAAATAGGTGCAGTTTTATATCTTGTGGAGACCGCATTTATGATTTTCGAGCCTGCCATGTCAGGTAACTCGATTGAGCATGCTACATGCCTAAGTCAGATTATCACGACTCTTATTTTATTTATGCTTAATTAGACTTTAGATAATATATTCAGTACTTCTTTGGAGCATTGAGGATGATGCACTCCTTTGTATACAATACATTTGGTCCATGTAACTCATCAAACATATTCAATGGTGATCGAAGCCAAAAATGGATGGACCCACTTTTTATTGTTTAAATCTTTCAATGGGATGTCACACTCTTTTGAGTTCATTAGGATTACATGATCCTATTACACCCAAAATAGTTGAAAATTTTACGCCTCAAATAATCATATCAAGCAATATAAAAAATGCAAATGAGATCTAAAGAAAGAACACAACACAAAAATTTTGTCGTTCGGTATTGATAAGATCTTTTTACTATTTCTGTGAAAACTAAGGTTACAATTTCTCGATTACACTTCCACTAAGAAAAATATAAATATCTCTCATTCCAATCATAAGACTTTGCTATTAGGGTTGCAACTTGGGCAGACCGATACTAAGTGAAAAGAAAGGGGTAAATTCGACTCAACTCTTTAATTAACACTAAGTGAAAAAGGGGCTAATTTTGATGGACCTTGCTATCAAATTTACCCCTTTTTCACGTAATGAAAACCTGAATCCGATGGATTCAGCCTGACCTCGGGTTAGGTCTCAGCATAGCTTGCTAGAGCTTGGGCAAAAAAAATTAAAAATATTGACCGAACCAAACAGGGTTGGGTTTGAGCGTAGACATCAGATTGCCCAAATTGCCCGAATCCTAACTTAATATGATTATAATTTCACATTTCTAACTTTAGTTAATTATCATCATCTTTTTATTAACATTTGCTTATAAGTTAGTATATGTGAACTTTGAAATATACTTTTATGACAAATAATTGCAACTTTTATATTTTATCTTTACATACCACTTATCTTTATATAAGTCATTATCGTTACTAAATTATCTAATATTAATGAGGAATGAGCCAACCTGACCTGCCTAACTTGCGTTGGGCTTGGGTTGAGAGTTTCATGCCTGAGGTGGGGTTGGGCAACACAGGTTGGCGTTTGTCATGTGTGGATTGGGTGCAGGTTGATCTCCAAACCAGCCCAACCCGACCGAGTCGTAGCCCAATTTGCTATGTTATATAAACCGTCTAAAGGCAGACTTGATCCTAGAACAGATAGTAATAAAATTGGTGTACAATTCCTTCTATTAATTCAAAACTCTACCACCAAAAGGATTCAATGTACTAACATCACAAAAAACATCATGATTAATGATATCTAACAGGCGGATTCAATTATTTGGTGGGGCTAAAAGTGATCAACGCCGACCTCCTTGGTGTGGAAGAAATCTCGAATCCCGAGGCATAGCTTCATAGCGTGGCTGGCTATGAGAGGTAGGCTTAAAACCTTGAGGAAGCTTAATGAGTGGGGGATAAGGGTGGATGCTACTTGCAGACTTTGTAGAGGACACGTGGAAGACAATGCTCATCTCTTTAGCGAGTGTTCTTTTGCGAGATGCATTTGGGCAGACATCCTCAAGAGGTGCCTTTTGAATAGAGCTCAGAGGACTTGGGAAGAGGAAGTGGTTTGGGCTGTGGACAACTTCAAAGGAAATTCCGTAATTCATAGGATTAAACAGGTTGCTTTTTGCGCCTTCATCTACCACATTTGGCGAGAGAGGTGCAATCGTATCTATCAAAACAAATTTAGGAGTCCATCCTTGGTACTCCATAACATCTTGGAGGATATTTGGATCAAATTCGAAGGTGAAATTGACAATGTTGAGGACACGGATCACAACAGGGCCTTCATGCATGCTTGGGACTTACAAGCATCCTTCACCCACAGACGAGGTACATATTGCTCTTGGAAAAAGCCTCAAATTGGCTGGTGGACCCTAAACACAGACGGTGCTCTCTCCCCCATGAGAGGTGGCTATGGAGCTATTATCAGGGACAATGAGGGCAGTATGATAGGTGCTCTTGCTGGAATGGACACTCCCAAATCAGACCTACATCATGAATTGCAAGGAATCCTCAAAGGGATCCGTTTAGCTGCCGCCCATCAATGCACTCGTATTGAAGTTCAATCTGATTCCCTTGTTGCTGTTAATATCCTAAACAACATGTGGAAGCCCCTTTGGCATGTTCATCATCTTTACTTGGCTATCTCACGGCTAATTTCATCTTTCCATGAAATTATTTTCTCTCACGTGTTCAGAGAAACTAACAGGGCTGCTGACTTTCTTGCGTCGCTGCAACCCGTTGTTGGCTGCCATGTGTTGGATTGTAACTCTTCTCCTATTGATCTTTTGTTGATCCTTGATAAGGATCGTAGTGGTTGGCGGTTCCTTAGGGTGTAGCTGGTTTGGGTCTGGCCTTAACCCACTTAATCTTCCAAAAAAAAAAAAAAAAAACGCCCAATATTCACCACACCCAAGATCCGACAACGTGAAGGACTTGGATCAGAATTGTTTTTGGTCAAGAGTCAAGATTCGAAGTCAATGGGTCAAATAAGTGGATTGGGGCGGGGGGGATATGGAGAATTAAACCACTAGACCATTTTTGTTTCTTAAAAATAATGTTAATTTTGATAAATTTAAGAAAAATTCGGAGTTTATACAAATGATGTTATTTTTGTTTCTTCCCAAAATCTATCATCTTCTTTTGTTTTTTAGACTTGAAGGCTAAAGAAGATAGCATTTTGAGGTTAAAGGATAAAAATGTTACCATAGTTAATGATTAATTGATAAATCATCAATCAATTTATCGATTCAATAATTTAATCGGTTGAATTCTTCTATGTAGACTTTTATGAATTTTTGGAGAATTTCGTGACTATGGTGTGATCTGGTTAGGATCACACCATAGTGACTATAGTCCAAAGCTTATTACCAAAGGATTAAGAACTTATTGAATCAAACATAATTTTTTTTTTTTTTTAATATTTATGAAAATAGACAATCCTAAAAGGTCTTGATATATTAAAATTTCTTAGCAGATCGATAACAATTAAATACGAATTCAACTCAAAATCCAATCAACAAAACAAAAACACACCATGACATTATCAAGTATTAACTCTTTATTAAGATAACTAGCTCTTTAATAGGCATATTTCCATGACATGTTTAGATAAATGCTTTCCTTCCCCTCTACTGCCATAGATAAGACAGTTCTCATTCATATAATCTTTCTCTTAATTAACTAAAATTGATTGGATACACAGGTTGTCCATTTGGAAAAAAAGAGTCCAAAATTTTGCTCAATCCCTGCGCTCATGAGATTCTCATTGAACATGGCAAACACATAAGTGTCTATAGGCCTTCCTGACCTCTTCGGCGTACCTCCTTTCACATGGTTGATCAAATTCTGGTTGTAGGTTCGCGCATTGTCGATTGTTGCAGCAGCACCACCAGCGGAAGGCCATCCACTCTCCGATACAACAATTTCTAAAGCCGATCCCCCCGCCTTCTTTAAAGCAGAGTATAGAGCGTCATCAATAACATCAAAGAGGTTTCGATATTGAAATTGACCATCTTGATTAACTATGTTAGATTTAAATAAAGCACTCTTTTGGGCTCATCATGATTTTATGGACCCTACATACCTAAAATCGTCAATTGGAGATATCTAATCATTGGATTTGAACATTTAGTAGGCCACCTTAATGTGTTCCACACCTTAATGTCATTCGAGAGCCGACTAATATTAATAGTTGTCTAAGTGGGACTTGTGTTACTAGATTCATTCCTACTGGATCAAATCGAACTAATGATCCTAAAGAAACAAATTATCTATGCCTATTTTACGAACGGGTGATGGACCACAAATCCAAATTCGAACCCACAAACCAAGTATAACATAGCTAAAGTGGGACCAAACCTTACTAAAATGGATCGGGTCTATTGGGTATTTGGATTCGGGTTGCAATGTTGGTGGATGAATTGTGGACCAAAAGGTGGGTAGATACTTAATTGCAAAGCTGAAAAACTTGACCCAAACCCAAGTTATATGATGGCGTCCGTGTTCAAAGTCAAACTCATTACCAATATTACTTAAAGGACCCCAGTGGAGGAATTTCTTTTTAATTAATCCATGAGTTTTGAGTGGTTGCTTGATGGTCCATTTATTTATATTTCTATTTCATAATGGTCCCTCAACCTCATCTCAGGTTATAATATTTTTGAAAAATCAACTTAGGTTTTCCAAAGACGATTTCAATCATTTCTAATGATTTTTTTTTTTATCTTGAATGGCGAACAAAAATAATATGATTCTAATTTTAACATTTAGATGTATTTTTTGCATTTATTTCAATGATTTAAAATAAAAAATAAATAATGAAATTGAGATTCAAACAAATTTATACACTGTTCAGATCACCAATTGTTTGTTGTTCTGAACCTAAAAGAATTGTTTATTCACATATCTTTATTGTATAATCTGATTTTGAAAGATTTTTATTTATTTATTTATATATTTTTGTTGCTAGTGCTTAGGGATATTCCAATTGGTCAGGCAATTTTCAATATCATTGATGGAATATTTTCCATGTTAAAAACATCTAGATTTTCTAAATCTTAACTTGTTTTTCTTGAAATAAATTTCACTAAAGAATTTATTTTTAATTAAAAGATTAACAATTCCCGGATTGTCAACGATTTATTCTCATAATACGGTTATTCATTAATCAAAAGGATATGCAACAATTTGTCAGACGAGATGTTAAATTTATAATTTAAAATTAAGTATATAGTCATCAAAATTTTAGGTTATAACAAAATTCAGTCATGAACCTCTAGAAATTTTTAATATTATCTTTGGTATAAAAGGGATTTTAACTCAATTGTTGGTAGGTTGGAACTTTTACATCTTAGTACCTATCTTTAAGGTTCGAGAGACATCTTTTAGTTACCCTGAAAGATAATATTTCAAAATGATGTATAAATTTAATCTTAATATCATAACTATCATTTTTGTTAAAACCAATAAAATTATCATTATAAGAAAAGAAACGACTTGTTATGACGGGTTTTTAGCCATTTTTCCTTTAATTAGAAACGGTTCTGATCCGTTTCACTATCGAAAGCCGTTTCCCAAAGGCGCTTTAATTTATGTTACAAATATTTGGATAAATCATTAAGGTCTCACATTCGAACAAGAGCGAACAAATCATAAAGCTACATCGTTAACAAACGAGTTCTCCCATTTTCGATTTTAAATCGATTTCTCCAATCTTCGATTTTGACAGGGAAATCAACTAGTCTCCCATCTTCGATTTCATCTCCAAACCCTCTCATCTTCGATTTCAACATGGAAATCAACTACCTAGCAAACCATCACTCTCACTTCTGATCTCTGTTTCTCAAACCCTAAACATCTTCGATTTCATCACAAAACCGTCGCCATCTTTAATCTTGAGAAGTAAATCAGCTAGCAAATTAGGGTTTACAGCCGTTGAAGCCATAGAAAAGAATATATTGAAGATAAACCTGAGCTGTGCCCTTTTCTTTCTCCAACCGACTCATAATGTAAGAAATTTAGATAATTTCTTCTTATTGTTTTACATAAATTGTTGCTTGTGAATCTAAATTAAATTTACTCAATTTTCTTCAATTAATCCATGATAAACCATAGTTCTTCATCTTCGAGCTAGAAATGCATTCTAACTCGACAGTTTTTTTATTTAATTGGTATTGTTTTTATTGTAACCCTATAATCTGCTGTGTTTCCCAACTCTAACCTGAAATTTCTATTTAATTTTTTTATTTGTGGGATGATATGCCAGGAGAAGGCCCAAATTAGATCGATTAGTTTGCAATTTTTATTTTATTTTATTTATTTATTATTATTATTATTATTATTTGCATTCTTGTCTACCCCAATTTCAGTAGATAGTCAGGAATTTAGTGTGTTTTTGACATAAATATATATATATATATTATTAATGTTATGGCAGAAAATTTTCCATTTTTTTTTCTTGAGGAATATTACTCAGGAATTCAGTTTTTTTATTTTATTTTATTTAATTGAGTATTTAGTGTTTTGGGAGAAAATTAGGCAATTTTATGGAATTCAAGTTGATTTTTATGGAATTCAAGTTGATTCTTGAGTTTATTGTTGATTTTCCCTTTTGATCATAAATATCTATATGTTTTTGCTACTCATTCAAGGTTGATGGAGAGTTTGATCTTTTAGTTAAAGTCAGTTGGTCTCAAAAATGTTTATACGTTGCTTTGTTATCTATTTATTTTTTTTAGAATTTTATATGAACTTAATTATAATTGTAAACAATTACTAAAATTGTTTGAACGAGTGTTATAATGTTGAGATTATAATTTGTGTCAAACCTGTGTAATTTTTGTAGAGTGTGTTTTAATATTTAATTTGGGTTTGATAAATAATTTAAGAAATTGGGGTATAATTCAATTTTTTCACAAAAAAATTGATTTATTATTTACTTATTACAAAAGTTAAAGTAAAATAATATTTTTTTATTTTATATAATTCTAACAACAAAAACTATTTTTTGCAAAATTTTCCAGGATGTGCTCAAACAGTAGAAAATTTTCCACGAAATCTGTGAAAACTCAACTCATTTGTTGCAATGTGGTAGGTATTTCATACTAAATTGCTTTGATTGTTTAGACCGTACAAATGTTACCCTGTAAAGTTAAATTCATTTTTGCTTAATATTCTCCATATGCGTAGATAGCTAATAATGTTATTTTGTTATATTTATTTATTTGTTTATCGACACATGGTAACAATAAAATGACTAAGAATTCAATATTTTCTTTCCATATATTTTATGCTTTATGTTGGATTGTACATCTTTTTTCATTTTTTTTCTTTCTTCTTAGGCCTTGCTTGGTACAAATCTCTCGTATTTTTGGTAATACTCATGAATTGCTCATGTTTTTGTGGTTCATTTTTAGAGCATTATTTAATCAGGCTTGGATATATAATTAAAAGTTCTTAGAAGATCGATACCTATTTAATACGAATCCAACTCGAACCCAATCAACAAAACTAAGACATCTTAATATTAACTCTTTATTAAGATAATTAGCACTCTCTGCATGTGATGTGCGGGCTCTTCCGGTCCCCCTACTCAGACATAAGTTCGGACACCCTCATCATCCAAAAAAAAAAGACAACTAGCCTTTAATAGGCATATTTCCAATACATGCATGCAGAAATGTTTTCCTTCCCTTCTATCATAGATACAAATAATTAATCTTTCTCTTAATTAACTGAAGTTAATTGGATCACGAGGTTGCTTCCGTGGCAGCAACTTTCACATCTTAACAAAAAGGTCGGAAGATCAGGTGATGGTACCAAACTGAAATTAATCATGTACATAGGTTGTCCATCTGGAATAAAGAGTCCAAAATATCCCAAATAGGGACGACTCCCTTCGCTATTGTCATTCCCATTGAACATGGCATACACATAAGTCTCTGTAGGCCTCCCCGACCTCTTCGGTGTACCTCCTTTGACATGGGTGATCAAATTTTGGTTGTAGGTTCGCGCATTTTCTATTGAAGCACCAACACCAACAGCAGAAGGCCATCCACTCTCCGATACAACAATTTCTAAAGCTGATCCCCCTGCCTTCTCTAGAGCAGAGTATAAAGCGTCGACCATAGCATCAAAGAGGTTTCGATATTGAAATTGACCATCTTGATTAACTATGTTAGATCTGAATAAAACATAATCAAGAGGGACACTTGAGGGATTACCAACGTGACTGAAGTAAGGGTACACATTGGCTAAAAGTGGTGCTCGATTGGTTACTAAGAACCCTATGATTGGGTTGATAAATGAACGCACGTCGGACTTAAAGGCGCCTCGTGATGGTGGATAGGATTCACCAAGAAGACCTGTGTCGACCGCGGTTGACACCTTGATTTGGTTTTGTAGGCCAGCTGATGCAATTGCATTATTAATGTTTCGCATAGCGGGTAAAACATAGGAAGCATTTGGGCTGTCAGATTTTACTTCATTACCAACAGCAATGTACTTGAACCTTACATTAGAAGTGTAGTTCCTTATATTTTTCTCAACCCAGTTATTAGCAGCGGAAGCATCAGATGCTAGAAGTTGAAGGTCTGTGTTTGGCACACCGAGCATGAGTTCAATGTTGGATCCTCTAAGGGCTTGTAGAATTGCTTGGTCAGGATTGTAAATCCTCATACTACCTATGTTCATTGATCTATATAAATCAACAACTCTTTGTGGTGATAGATAATTGTTCCCTAGCATTCCGTAACAAACTCCAATGGATTGTACACCTACATCAATTCAACGAAGAATTAGACAACTTCAACTTCCCCATACAAATGCATGAGAGTATGCGCATGGTTCGGTGGGTGTGTGTTTATATATATAATAATGACTTGTAGAAAGAACTCATGACCCCAATCATTTAAACACACAATCCATTGGTTGATACTTTTCCTTGGATAAGTATCTCCAAGATATGTGTTAGGAGGATAGGCATACAGGGGCGGAGCTGGTAGGGCAATTGCCCCCCACAAAACTTTGACACCCCTATATTTTCAACTAATTACATGTCCCATTTGTCCCCACTCCCTCACTTCTCTCCCCATTTGCTCCACACCCTCACTTCCCTCCAATCCCCCCCCCCCCCCCTTTTCCCTCTCAATTTTTTGTTGATGACATTGCCTCTTGGCTAGGCCTTCTTATATATTAATTGGAAATGACTTAAATATCCTTTTCTTCAATTTCTAACCAAAAACCTATGAATTTTTTCGTAAGACCATTCATCTTCAAGTTCTTCAACCATACAACTAATCATTGTTTGCCCTCACTACAAGAAAATCCCTGCTCTGCCGCTGTATGCATAAATCTCAATCATTAGATTTTGAGTGTTGATAATATGATACATTTATTTTTGCTCACAGCCCAACAGATGTTTGACATGTGACACAAATGACATCAACAATAGAGAGATCTTCTCTCTATTGCCACACTGCCCCCACAAATTTATGTTTTAAGATTTCAAATCTTAAAAAGGGTCATTGGGCTCCACATTGATTGATTATCACATTGACAGTCCAACATCACAGCCTTTTAAATTTCAAGAAAATATTCATGTTCAAAAAAAAATATATATATTTTTCGAGCTTGATCCGAGGTGTTGATAAATTTAAAAAAAAATAAATTTAATTCATATAATTTTATCCTATACAATCCCATTGCATCGGTTCATGTTTTTGAATGTCACAAGGCGATCAGATTAGAAAGTTTTCTTTTTTTCACTATGAATAGGAGAGAGAAAGGGGCATGCTTAATAAAATACGTCATATTATCAAAGATTTTGTATTTATACAATTGGGGTCATTTATTGTCTCATGAGTCACTAGAACCTTCGTGAAGACTTTATTTATTCTTGTGAATTCTCCAAGTCAATGGCTATGAAATATTCATGGAAAACTATAAATATTTGTCCCACCATTTGGACCCATCAAGTTTAATCCTGATTAGCAATTTTAAACTATTGGATTTGAACATATATTTCATCAACGGTTTTAGAATTATGCTTCCAATTGAGGATTTCAAATCCATGATTAACAAAGAGAGCTACTATTGTCACACCAACTATTACTAATGCCACACCAACTGTGTGTAATTCTTTGGCGATTTACGTAAGAATTGGTGTATAGTAAAAGTTGGTACAATAATAGTAACTCTCTTTAAAAAATCACTAAAATCGATATCATATTGCCAGAATTATCAATCAATTCTATGGAATCCTAACTTGTTTTCCAAAGACAATAAAGGACATTTTCACGAGTTGGCCGTCGATTGGGTATTCTTTTAGAGGCATGAGGAGATTGCTGTGGAGCATTATACCTTTCGCAATATGTTGGGGGGTGTGGCTAGAGAGGAATAGACGCATCTTTGAGGGGAAACAACTGGATGGCACAAATATGATTGTATCTATTTTGGGTCTTTTGTTTTATTGGTCTAAAGTTTATAAGGAATTCAGGAGGGTGTTTTTTGAAGATTTTATTTGCAATTGGGATGGGATTCTTTGTATTTCTCGTGAGTAGCGTCTTTTGTAAGGTCCTGCTAAGTTGGTCATCTCGACTGGCCTAGCTTTGATTCATGAATAAAATGTTACTTATCAAAAAAAGAAAAAGAATTATCAATCAAAATTTACGTGACTAACCATAATCTAATAGTTAGTAATGCTTCCTCTGTGACTTGTACTTCTAGGCATGTTGTGGGGTAGACCTTATTTTAGAGGTTACCCCATGTACTAGGGTAACCAGGTAACTGGTTATAGTCGATTTTCGGAAATTAAGTTTGTCTTAAAGATTACCCCATCTACTAGAGTAACCAATTATAGCCAGTTTGCCCTCCCCACACGGTACACTTAAATGTCTCGTGTGGGGAACCACGTAACCGGCTATAACTCCCCCACATGGTCTACCAAAGAAAGAAAGAAAAAGAGAGAGAGACTCACTTGTAAATTCTAAGCTAGCCAATAGCAGTCCAAGAAATAGCAGAATAGCTGCCATTGAGAAGAAGCTACAATTTCTTATATATCTCATCATCACCACCACCCCTTGAATCTACTTTGTCGAGAGAGGCGTGAGGCATGAGGAGTTTGTAATCGATGTGAGTTAGTGTATTCACCCAATCTATACAAGAGGGCATAGAAAGCTCTTGAATGAATTTGGTGGGTTGGTATTCTTCATTGGTCTTCAAATTGATACGTATACATTGTGGCTTGTCAAGTCATATGCCTTGCCAGACCATACTGTCCAGGTCATATGAAGACCAAGTCCAATCCATTAGTTGATTATTTAGTGGAGGTAGTTATACTTGAGGGTTCATGTCAGGTAGTGCGAATAAATTAGTGGAGGTAGTTATGCTTGAGGGTTCATGTCTTCAGTACCTGACTCCATTTTCTTAGCATTGTGGTTCCTGAATTCTAGTGATTAGTTGTTGTTTGCTTTTCCAGTTGTACGCCTATAAATGGCCAAGTTCTCATTCAATAAAGGTATGGATAATTACACCAAATATCTCCTCTGATTCTCTTTCTTTTCTCATTCTATATCTGTAATTCTTTTTTTATATTTATTAAGTGGTATCAGAGCCGGCTCATCCATGGATACCCGTGGAAAGTTGAATGCGGAATTCCGCACTGAAGTTAATGAAATACTTGCCAGCCACGAATCCCGTTTCGATCAAATTCTCAATGAATTACAAGTGTTATGGTTACAACAAAATCAACCAACCATACCACAAACACAACCTACCATCGAAATCAACTCGTTTGCACAAGGGGAAACATCTCAGACCCGAACCACCGCACAAACCTCAGTAGCCAATCAAACACAACTCAAATTATCATTTCCCAAATTCATTGGTGAAGACCCCCACGGGTGGATATACAAATCCGAACAATACTTCGAATTTAAGGGAATCACTCTACAGCAGCAAGTTCAACTAGCATCATTTCATTTAGAGGGAATCGCCCTCCAATGGCATCGGTGGTTCATGAAGTTCAAAGGTCCTCAAACTTGGGAGGAGTTCACCAAAGCCATTCTCCACCGCTTTGGTCCAACAGATTACGAAGATCCTTCTGAAGCTCTGTCTCGACTCAAACAATTTACAACAGTTGCAGCGTACCAAGAGTCCTTCGAAAAACTTTCTCACCGTGTAGATGAATTACCTGAAAGTTTTCTTGTAGGTTGTTTCATAGCTGGGCTCAAAGAGGACATCCGTTTGGATGTTCGGATCAAACAACCAAAAACCCTTTCCGATACCATTGCTATAGCTCGTCTGGTTGAGGAGCGAAACACATTGCAACGAAAAACCAGCACTCCAAATCGCTCGCAGAACTTCACAACATCAACACGATCATCACCAAATCCCGCAGCCGGCCTTCTCAGTCTCTTTCCAGGTATGAAATCGACCCAAATTTTAGACAATTCACAGATTCCTATCAGGCGTATTACGGGACAAGAAGCAAGAGAGCGACGACTGAAAGGTCTTTGTTATTATTGTGAGGAGAAGTTTGTACCGGGGCACAATTGTTCGCGTCCTCAGCTTTTTATGATGGAAGATGTACAAAACGACGATCCTTGTGATGAGGACATAAGAGACGAGATAATACCTAGTGAGTCTCTTCCAGAAATTTCCTTTCATGCAATGGCAGGTACCACCCATCCGCAAACCATCCGCGTGGTTGGAAAGCTGAAAAACAGAGATATTATAGTCCTCATAGATGGTGGAAGTACGCACAACTTTATTGATCAAGTCGTGGTGACGAAGTTCGGATTACCGGTTGTTCGTGACAAAACATTCCAAGTTATGGTGGCTAATCGGGAAAAGATTGACTGTTCGGGTAAATGTATGGCTCTCACTTTCGTAATCCAAGGATACCCCATCCAAGCAGATTTCTATGTATTGCCGGTGGCAGCTTGTCAGGTTGTTTTGGGGGTGCAATGGCTGGAGACACTTGGCCCTATAGAAACCGATTATCGACAGCTTACGATGACCTTCAATCAAAGTGGGAAGTCTCGGACCTTTCAAGGTTTGAAACATTCCGATACGGCTCCAATAAACAATAAGGAACTATTGCATTTAGCAGGTGGTGGATTATTTATTCAAATTATTCCTTCAGCTATTACCACCGTCCATCATGACCACCCAAGTGACATCAATGAAATCATTACTAAATTTGCACATGTCTTCACTCCACCAACTAAACTTCCTCCAAAGCGTATACAAGACCACCGAATTCCTCTATATCCAGACCATGGCCCTGTTTCTGTCCGCCCTTATAGATATCCTCATTATCAAAAGTCTGAAATTGAGAAAATGGTACAAGAGTTCCTTGACTCTGGGTTGATCCGACCCAGCAATAGTCCCTTTTAATCTCCCGTATTACTCATCAAAAAAGCTGATGGCTCATGGCGTTTCTGTGTGGATTACCGGGCCCTTAACAATGTCACTATTAAAGACAAATATCTGATCCCCGTAATCGATGAGTTGGTAGACGAATTGAATGGAGCTCAGTATTTCTCTAAATTGGACTTGCGATCTGACTATCATCAAATACGCGTGAAGGAGGAGGATGTGCACAAGACAGCATTCCGAACCCATGCAGGGCACTACGAATTTCTTGTTATGCCGTTCGGCCTAACCAATGCGCCATCAACATTCCAAGGACTCATGAATGATCTCTTTCGATCCCATCTCAGAAAGTTTGTCCTAGTGTTCTTTGACGATATTTTAATCTATAGCCGATCTTGGATGGAGCATTTGCAACACCTACGCACAATATTGTTGATTTTATCTGCTAACAATTTATTTGCAAAGCAGTCAAAATGTCGCTTTGGTGTTTTACAGGTGGACTATTTGGGACATATAATATCATTGGAAGGAGTAGCTGTCGACCCTTCGAAAATTCAAGCCGTCTTGGATTGGCCGATCCCAACCTCTTCCAAGGGTGTACGCGGATTCCTTGGCCTTGCGGGGTACTATAGAAAGTTCATCCGAGGGTTTGGAGTGATAGCTGCCCCCCTAACCCGTTTGTTATCCAAGGAAGGGTTCCGTTGGACTATAGAATCCAACACAGCTTTCACCAAAATGAAAGAAGCACTCACCTTTCCTCCGGTGCTACAACTCCCAGATTTTTCATTACCTTTTATGGTGGAATGCGATGCTTGCGGGGTGGGAATCGGAGCCATATTATCACAACAAAATCGCCCCATCACATTTTTCAGTGAAGCCCTCAAAGGGGCAGCTTTGACTCTTTCAACGTATGAAAAGGAAATGTTGGCTATTATTAAAGTCGTGCGTAAATGGCGACCTTATCTCTTAGGTAATCCTTTCATTATTCAAACAGACCACAGAAGTTTGAAATATTTGCTTGAATAGAGAATCACAACACCCGCGCAGACTTGATGGTTGCCAAAGATTTTGGGATATGATTACATTATACAGTACAAAAAAGGAACCAAAAATCAAGGAGCCGATGCCCTTTCTCGCATGGCTGAGTGTCAATTTTTTGCTATCTCTCTACCTATAGCGAATTGGTGGGGCCAATTGCAACAAGAAGTTTCTACTGATCCATATTACTCCCAGTTATCTAACTCAAGTCAACAAAACTATGTTCGACGTGATGGGGTTTGGCTTAAAAATGGGAAGCTTCTCTTGAGTCCCACTTCTTCTTTACTTCCAGCTGTAATAAATGAAGGCCATTCTTCATCAACGGGTGGCCACTTTGGCTTCCATAAGACACTCAGCCGCCTGAAGGACAGTTTTACTTGGCCCGGAATGCATACATCAGTGAAGGAATATATACGTGGTTGTGATGTCTGTCAACGTTGCAAATATGATTGTCAAATGCCAACAGGTCTTCTTCAATCCTTGCCTCTTCCTGATCGAGTTTGGACCGATATCTCGATGGATTTTGTGGAAGGGCTGCGTTCCTCTCAAGGTCACACCGTTATCATGGTAGTGGTCGACCGTTTAACAAAATATGCTTACTTTATTCCTCTTAAACATCCTTATACAGCTCTTACCGTGGTCAAGGTGTTTGTGAGTCAAGTTGTTCGTTTACATGGGATACCAGCCTCCATTGTTAGCGATAGAGATAAAATCTTTCTTAGTAATTTTTGGAAGACTTTGTTCCAGCTACAGGGCACAACACTTAAGATGAGCTCCAGTTATCACCCTCAAACGGACGGACAGACGGAGTGGTGAACCGAACCTTGGAACAATATCTTCGTTGTTTCACGAGTGAACAGCCCAATAAATGGATTGATTGGATTCCGTGGGCTGAATACAGTTACAATACAACCATTCACTCATCCACAAAAGTTTCACCATTTGAGGCAGTATATGGGATACCTCCACCGACTTTGCTATCATATGTGCCAAGAACTACTCGAGTTCAAGCTATTGATGCCTGTCTTCGTGCTAGGGAAGACATTTTGCAAGATTTGCATCATCATCTGATTGTTGCCCGTGACAGAATGAAGACACAAGCAGATAAGCATAGGCGCGAGGTTGTTTTTAACGTCGGGGACTACGTGTTCCTTAAGCTCCAGCCATATCGTCAGAAATCCGTGGCATTTCGTAGCTCTCTTAAATTAGCCCCATGCTTCTTCGGGCCATTTAAAATTCTCGCTCGCGTTGGAGCTGTTGCATACAAGCTAGAACTGCCTAGTGGTTCTCAAATCCATGATGTAATCCATGTAAGTCTTTTAAAAAAGCAATTGGGGCCAAGAACTTCGGTTGTTTCGAATCTTCCCCGAGTTACTGAAACTTGTCCATTCTTCCCCAACCTGAAACAATTCTGGACAGCCGCATCATCAAAAAAGGCACCTACCGTTTGAAAACCGAAGTTCTTGTGAAATGGGCTGGCACAACCCAGGAAGATGCAACGTGGGAAAATCTTTGGCGCTTCTTAAAGACGTACCCTGATTTTATCCTTGAGGACAAGGATATTTTTAGTGGGAGGGATTGATACGTATACATTGTGGCTTGCCAAGTCATATGCCTTGCCAGATCATACTGTCTAGGTCATATGAAGACCAAGTCCAATCCATTAGTTGATTATTTAGTGGAGGTAGTTATGCTTGAGGGTTCATGTCAGGTAGTGCGAATAAATTAGTGGAGGTAGTTATGTTTGAGGGTTCATGTCTTCAGTACCTGACTCCATTTTCTTAGCATTGTGGTTCCTGAATTCTAGTGATTAGTTGTTGTTTGCTTTTCCCGCTGTAGGCCTATAAATGGCCAAGTTCTCATTCAATAAAGGTATGGATAATTACACCAAATATCTCCTCTGATTCCCTTTCTTTTCTCATTCTATATCTGTAATTCTTTTTTTTTTTATATTTATTACAAATTTCATCTCCACTAAGGAGAGAGAGATATTGAGAGGTCCAAAATTAACACTTTCCCAGTCAATCACCCCATAGAAACTAAGGGCTTGTTTGGATACCAGGAGCAGAACTACTCTTCCAAAGAACATGAGTTGACGTACTCTATGGAGGAGTTGGAAAAGTAATTCTGTGCAGAAAGGGCGTTTGACAATCAACTCTGTGAAGTACTGGCAGAAGTACTTTTGTGTTGAAAGTCTATTTGGGAAGCATACTGACTTCTCATGACTTCTAGAAAAAAGACCAGAATACCCTTATATTATACCAATTACTGTTTTTTATCTTTTACTGTCATAATATGCCTTCAAACTATACTGTTTTTAACATTTTAACTATAAATATTAATATAATATAGTATAATATTTTAAATATTAAATATTAAATATTAATATAATATGTTTAAATTCATTATACTCAAAATTTTAAAAAATTTGATAGACTGTTTTTGACAATATGACATAATATTAAAAAAAAAAATTAACAAACTGTCTTTTAGTGTCATAATATGCCTTCAAACTATACTGTTTTTGACATTTTAACTATAAATATTAATATAATATAATATAATAAATATTAATATAATATATATAATAAATATTAATATAATATAATATAATATTTTAAATATTAAATATTAATATAATGTGTTTAAATCCATTATACTCAAAATTTAAAAAAAAATTGACAGACTGTCTTTTAGTGTCATAGTATGCCTTCAAACTATATTGTTTTTGACATTTTAACTATAAATATTAATATAATATAATATAATATTTTAAATATTAAATATTAAATATTAATATAATATAATATAATAAATATTAATATAATATTTTAAATATTAAATATTAATATAATGTGTTTAAATCCATTATACTCAAAATTAAAAAAAAAAATAAATATTAATAAATGTTTCTTTCGTTTGATTTAATGGCAAATGAATTAGGAATATTTTCATAGAAAATTAATAAAGTTAAGGGTATTTTGGTAAAACGAACTGTTAGATTTTGACTCCCCACAAGATGAGTTTTGAGAAACAGGTTTTCTCGACTTCTTCACAAAGAGTAATTTCTTGCTCTTGCACGGAGTAACTCTTCGAAGGAGTTGTTCATCCAAACGACTTCTAACTCCCTGCAAGAGTCAGAAGCAGCCAAGGAGTCCTATCCAAACGCCTACTAAGACTTTCATCATCATAATTTTCACAGCTGTCCATTTTGAAAAGTCTTGCGCTCTAGAAGTCTTTTATTTTATGAGTACCGATAATCTGACTTAACCACTTGGCAACTCAATCGACTTACTTAACGTGACAGACTTGGAAACCGTAGATGTGCTTTCCTAGGATACATAACTATAGTTCCCATAGACAGATGCACTTTTATATTCCAAGGAGACCGCATCTACAGTTTTCGAGTCTGTCACGACTCTTATTTTATTTATGTTTAATTAGACTTTATATAATATATTCTGTACTTCTTTGGAGCATTGAGGATGATGCACTCCTTTGTATACAATGCATTTGGTCTATGAGGCCATATAGTGGAAGGACCCACTTTTTATTGTTTAAATCTTTCAATGGGATGTTACACTCTTTTAGGTTCATTAGGATTCACTACGCCATAATTCGCCAAAAACGACTGCCCCTACAGTCGTAAATGGAGTCGTTTTAAAAGGAGTGGTTTTTTAATTGCGACAGCCTAAAACAGTCGGAAAACACGACTGTCCTGGGCAGTCGGAAAAAAGCGACTGTCTTCGACAGTCGGAAAAAAACGACTGCTGCTACAGTAAAAATAGGATATAGCGACGGTCAAATGAGGAAATAGCGACGGTCAGTGACCGTCGCTATAGGGTATTTTTAAAAGAAAAAAATATTTTACACCAACCCCCTCACATGTTGCTGAATATTGGAGATACCCTTATATTTTGAAATTGATGACCTAGACCCCAACTAACAACATGAAAAGACCCAAATACCCCTCATCTTCAACTTTCATAACACTAACTATATTTGTAACTACCAATTATGCAAATGTAACTAGCCATCTAAATTCTAGTCTACAAAGCGATAAATCTAGAAACATTATGCAAATCTAAACCAACTTTGACAAAAACTATGCAAATCTAACTACCAATTAAATCACATTCTTGACACAATTACATGGAAAAACTGCATAGGGAATTGCTACTTTCAGAGCCTTAAAAGTGTTCTTATCTACTCAAAAGAAACATTTCTTTGTGCTCTGAATGAAATGCCAAAAAAGGGCTCTGGAAATGAACACTAGAATGAACCATAAAATTTAAAAGAACTTCAATATTAACATATATAACTGCTCATCTTCATGTAGGTTTGGTTTTAATAAATAAGGGTTGACATTGTTGTTGCAACTTGGAAGGTATATTTAATGAACTCATTCTTCACCCCAAAATCATCATTAAGTTTTCAAAATATAAAGTAAAATGAAGGAAATAATATTGAAATCTTTTTTTTTTCCTTACTAGTGGTATCTGAAGCTTCAATGTCAAGTGTGGAACTTCCCTCCAAGATCTGCAGCCCTCTGGGCAAACAAAACAACACCAAAAAAGCTCAATCAGAAAAGACATAGTCATCATCATTGTCTAAAAGCAGCAACGACAAAGACTATTATGCTTAGTTCACATAGCATTAAATGCTCGAGGGAAAATTCAGATTTATGATGCAACTCGATGTTACTCTGATCTATTTCTGGTTATCAGGATTTGTGAGTGATTTCTTATTACAGATACCTCAACATGAATCATGATTACAATCAAACTAATCTTGTGCGAATAAAAACTAGAGTTATGGTAGAATATATTAAACTGATATGTAGAGTAAGAGCAAGCAAGTTGAAGAAATCAATGCATCCATCATAAGATATGATATAGAACCATCTTTGCAAAACAGAACCCAAAACTAAGGAATTACCTGGAATAACTTAAAATGTTTGGCAGCCTTTAGAACTTCCAACGAAGATGGAGAATTACCCAAGACTGATGGGAGATTTTCCTCTATAATTTTCTCAATATCTTCAGCTGTATATGGTTCCTCATTCAAAAATTCCTGTAACATACAGAAAAGTGATAACTTGATGTATGGTGTAATGCTATATAGATTTAAAATATATGCATACACTAAATGGTCAAAAAGTGTGAAGTTCTTGTTTTTCCTTCTTCCCTTTTAACACAAATTTATCGAACATGATCACACTAATAAAAAAATTTAAGCAGCATAATCAATTAGTTAAAAAACTAACAACATGCCATCATAGAATCCCGATTCTGACTATGTAATGACTGGTGCCTTATAAGGTAACTCGTTGGAAGTAAAAATTTATGAATGGTCACTTACAGTGTCATTGAACCGTGATATGGAACTCTTTAAGTTGAAAAAAAAAATACAAGAGAAATATTCAAGTTCTGCAAGAGAAATACCTTGACAGCCAGGACAGGATCAGAAGAGCCACGATTACTCGCAAAAGATACACATAAACCCTCAACATCAGAGAGAGTTTTCACTTTGGAAATTGCCTCCTCTGGTTTCATTCCCAGCTTTATACCAAGCACAATCTGCAGAAATGTTCAGGAACCACATTGTAACTGGAATCAGAACACAGTACAAAAACAACAATAGCTGAAAGTAAGATAGCCATTCAACTTCCAAAACCTTCGATCATGTTTTAAAAAATAAAAATAAAAATTTGCTCAGCAGAGTTCAGAGAAATCTGGGATCCATAATAATTGAATGACATTTCTAATTTATACAAGTAGACTTATTAGTTGCAAAACAAAACTTTCTATATTTGACGTGGCAAACACTGAGGAGTCTGTGAGGACTATGTGGAAAAATTGTGTGAGGAAAAAAAAAACGAGTCACACGAAATAAAGGCAAAAAAGTCTCTCTTAATTACACGTGGTGTTATTGGTGGAAGGAGTTGGGATCATTGAACTTAAGTGACTCGTGTCATTACAAGACAGCTCAACTTAAATCTAGAAAAGAGTTCAAAAAATAGATCAGCTCAACTTTTCCTATAAATATGTTCATCTATAATTTAGGTCATTACCCTCTTTAAATCCAAGCTCTACTTTCCTTATCTCAATCTACAAGAAGCTATCGTCTTGCAAATGGAAATTTCTGCTATTCAAATAAAATATAAGCTGCAAATATGCTAAAAATTTATTTCTGAAATCTAGAAAAGTAATGAAGTACATGTTACTAAATTCACATGGATTTGGCTACATGAAATCCATATGCAAGTGGGGGTCTGTTATTGGTCATTTTGAATCATAAATTTGTAAACTTAATACAGCCAAACAACGGACTAAAATACTTTTGTAGAACTTAAAAGGAAAGGCTGAACACCTTTGGGAAATTTGCATCAAAAGCAGCCATTATAACGATGGTAGAAGAGCAAACAAAAGCAGCCGAGCTTGATAATCCAGACCCTACATGAACAAGATGTCACGTAACTTTGATTTTTCTCATAAGAAAAAAAAGAAAGAAAAAGCAATACCCAATAGTGCAGTAATTAGCGGCAAAGTTGTCATTATGCACAAAATTGCAGGGAACAATACCTGTAGGAACTATCCCATCAACTAGTATATCAAGGCCAACTGGTACACCAACATCTAGTCCTTTGGATTTAGTGAATTCATGAAATCCTTTGTATCTGCAGAACACATACCAGTTTTTATCAGCAAGGATATTCAGCAATCCTTGACAGTTCTCGCTACCTTGCACAAATCAATGTGAACTATATGGCAACCACAAGAATATTATTTTGTTATAATAATACCTGTGATGAAGCCAGCAAACTTGTTGATTTTCTGGGTAGGGTCCACTATTTCAATGGTTAGGATGGGTATGATGGTGGGCCAAAGTATGATATGTGATGCTGGGTGACGAACCTACTATTTTGAACAGAGATTTGCTGTTTTGAAAGTTATGTGCTAAGCTGATGAACCAATGGCATGACGCCATGTGTATTAAATGAGCAAAAGTGATCGGTGAGTGAAAAAATTCCAGAAGAAAAGTTGACTAAAATGGAGTGGCTTACGCCGATGTTTGTGGATCTTTCGTTTTTAACATACAAGCAAATGGCACGTGGAATGCACGTGTAGAGAGAAAGTTGTGTACAACACGCTTGTTCAAGTTCACATGTATTTTAATCTTACATAAATCCTAATTTTTGTAATACAAGCAAGTTTGTAAATGGTACTTACTAATACCATATCATTGATTATGTAAACCACCTTCCTATGTCCTGCCTTAACTCCAAATTAGCCTACATTGTGCAAGGAATGGCACTATGATTGCTCCATCTCTGGCCTTGGTAATTGCTGGTTTGACCATATAGGCTTATGGTAGGTTGAAGTTCCTGAAATCTTAGGGTAGGTCATATACTGATGAACTAAATAAGCTAGTAAAATGAAGTTGTAGTGGTCTATTGTCACACCAGAATCCAAACACTGAATATGAATAAAGAAGCACAAATTTGCATCTATTTGTTTATCTATAAAACTATATCTAACAAAGAAGCCCATAACTTGATCTATACACCAAGCTCCATAACTTGATGCAACTACACAAGCAACGGCATGTATAAACTGTCGGTGAAAGGTTCACCAACCTTGGACAACATAATAGAGCAAATACACTTGGTGTAATATTGCGTGTGGACACCAGCCTAAATGACTGAGAGCATCTAGTACAAGAAGTACAAGCCAAATACATCAAAGAAATCAAATAGCATACATGAAAGTTAAGAATACATGTCATATCTAAGACAAACTTTTGTTCTTCAACAGGATTTTAAATTTTGGCTCAGATGCTACTTGGCCGGTTCATCATTGTCAAGTGGCAGCAATACTATTTGATCATGTGAGCATTTTGGCCAAGTTGAATCAAATTATACAAAAAGTTGTGCTTTTTCAAAGTAAGCTTCTCAGCCAGGTTGGCACCAATTCGTATGGTTACTGATGCAAAAACTAATTGACGGTTTTTATTTATATTCCTCTTTATCCAGAGACCTCCTTTGTCCTTACCAGTGGTACTCGTAAAAAACAACTAGATCCCTCCTTAACTTGACATCTTAATAGCACCCCAATTCTAGTTTTTCACTACATCCATTTGATTTATAGTGATTCTGATAAATGTGAGATACTCGGATGTTAACTTTGACTCTTATGCCTAACATTCATTACTAAAGGTATAAATGAATAGATATACACACAACCTTGACAGAGTGGTTCATAACAGCAAAATCATTCAGCTGATAATAAAATAGCTATGAGGCTGGGGCAAGGTAAAGAATTTTATGTGTCCATGTCAGAATCAGTTAATTGTGAACAAGGGCCCACCCATGAAAAGGATAATGGGCATTTTGTTTCAATATCAAGGGACCTGAGAACCAGATACCACAATTTTAAATCTGAAAGCTGTAAATCACAAGGCAATTCTTCATTTCTATAAAAAGAGAGAAAGAGAGAGAGATAAAAGAGAGAATAAGACATTTGGAAAGTGAAGGATTATGGAATATAGTGGAGAATTCAACTGGTGCAGTCACATTGATCTAGACATCACTTAGAGAATGACAAAAAGAGCAAAACAATCTTAAATTGCTAGATCTAAGATTCAAATTTCTATATGCAACTCTAGTAATCAGATCTAAGTAAAACCACTTCAGGGAAAGTATAAGTTATATGCAGAAATTCTCTTGAGCCATAAAAAAATGCAGAATATTTAAAAATAATAATTCCTTCTGAGAAAAATTAATCAAATAAAGAGACTGGAAATCTCTAATCTTGATCAAGTCTTAATGTGTAGATCAAATCGGTGGATCCTAAATATAATCAAGTTCTTTATCACAACAGATCCATAGCATAACCTCAACCTTTCTTATGCTAAAGAAGTGAAAGATCAACTACAAAGGAAAAATTCCATCAGAGACCGATGGAGCTGTATCAAATTTGTGAAAAAATAAATCAGATAATAAAATTATTAGGAGTCCAGGGTCCTTAGCTTCTATAAACACAAAGGACCTCCTTCAACAAAAAAAAAAAAAGAAATAAAATCACACAAATCATCAAAACAAGAATACTTGCAAATCAAAGACATTTTCTTGAGCCTGAAACAAATGCAGATCAAATTCAATTTATTCTCACAAAATTGAAAAAAGTAATGGATCTTCTAAAATTTTCAGAAAAAGAGGCATATTCAGATCTCAAATTGATAAATATGAAAGATAATCAGATCTAAAATTGAGCTTAAAGAAGTGTAAGAAAGGCAAGAACTCATGTTCAAAACTGAAATTAAAGAGATATAACAGCTAGATCATGATATAAAACTCCATAACCAAACCCTAAAACATGCTTTAACATTGAAGAAAACATTTGAAACCCTAAATTAATCAAGGAAAATCAGAGATTCAATAAAAACTTTAACATACCTGAAGATTCGATCACAAACCAAGCAAAGGGAGGGAGATCGAACAAATCACTAAAACCTTCGATCAAACTCCGATCGATTCTGCTCTAAATCACTAAAACCTTCGATCAAAATCACAGATTCTGTAGAGAGAGATCGAGCGCAGGTCTTTCGATCAAACTCCGACCATTTACCTTCTAGATCGAAACTTAGAAGAAGACGACTTCAAACTTATTGAAATCGGGATAGCTTCGAGTAAGAGAGAGATCGATTCGAGAGAGAGAGTAACAAACAGATTCGAGAGAAAGTGAGAAGAGCGACGGATTCGACAGAGAGAGCGAGAGTGAGAGTGAGATACAAGCAGCGAGAGAGAGAGAACCGAGCGAGAGAGATACGGTCTGAAAATAATTTAAAAAAAAATTTGTTAGAGTGGCTATTGGCACCCCAAATTTTACTTATTTTGTTGAAACGACGCTTAAACGACGGTTCACAACTATCGCAATTAACGACTGCCTTTAGCAGTCGTTTTTAGCGCAATTAGGCGTCGCCAAATCCGCAATATGACGTAGTGATTACATGATCCTTTTACACCCAAAATAGTTGAAAATTTTACGCCACAAATAATCATAACAAACAATATAAAAAATTAATGCAAATCAGATCTAAAGAAAGAACACGACACAAATATTTTATCGGTCGGCATTGATGAGATCTTTTCACTATTTCTATGAAAACTAAGGTTACAATCTCTCGATTACACTTCCTCTAAGAAAAATATAAATATCTCTCACTCCAATCATAAGACTTTGCTATTAGGATTGCAACTTTGGCAGACCGATACTAAGTGAAAAGAAAAGTATAAATTCGACTCGACTCTTTAATTAACATTAAGTGAAAAGGGGGTTAATTTTGATGGTCCTTGGTGTCAAATTTACCCCTTTTTCATGTAATGAAAACCCGAACCCAATGGATTCAACCTGACCTTGGGTTAGGTCTCGGCATAACTTGCTAGAATTGGGGCCTGAGTTTGGGCAAAAATATTTAAAAATATTGACTGAACCAAACAGGGTTGGGTTCGAGCATAGACGTCAGGTTGCCCAAATTGCCCGAATTTTTGAATTTAGTTAATTATCATCTTTTTATTAACATTTGCTTATAAGTTAATGTCTGTGAACTTTGAAATATACTTCTACGACAAATAATTGTAAATTTTATATTTTATCTTTACATACCACTTATTTTATATAAGTCATTATCATTACTAAATTATCTAATATTAATGAGGAATGAGCCTACCTGACTTGCGTTGGGCTTGGGTTGAGAGTTTCATGCCTGGGGTGGGGTTGGGCACGACACAGGTTGGGGTTTGTCATTTGTGGGTTGGGTGCAGGATCTCCAAACCACCCAACCCGACTGAGTTGTAGCCCAATTTGCTATGATATATAATCCGTCGAAAGGCGAACTTGATCCTAGAACAGATAGTAATAAAATTTGTGTACAGTCCCTGGTGTACAATTCCTTCTATTAATCTAAACCCTACCACCAATATGATTCAAGGTACTAACATCACAAAAAACATCATGATTAGTGATATCTAACAGCCGGATTCAATTATTTGGTGGGGCTAAGAGTGATCAACGCCCAATATTCACCCGACCCAAGATCTGACAACATGAAGGACTTGGATCAGAATTGTGTTTAGTCAAGAGTCAAGATTCGAAGTCAATGGGTCAAATAAGAGGATTGGGGGGGGGGGGGGGGGGAGGGTATTAAACCACTAGACCACCTTCGTTTAGATAAAATGATGTTAATTTGTACAAATGATGTTATTTTTGTTTCTTCACAAAATCTGTCTCTTCGTTTGTTCTTGAGATTTTAAGGTTAAAGAAGAAGGCATTTTGAGGTTAAAGGATAAAAATGTTACCATATTTGCCAATTAATTGATAAATCATCAATCAATTTATCGATTGAACAATCTAATCGGTTGAATTCTATATAGACTTTTATGAATTTTTGGGAAATTTTTGGAGAATTTTGTGACTATGGTGTGATCTGATTAGAATCACACTATAGTGAATATAGTCCAAATTACCCAAACATAATTTTTTTTTAAACATTCATGAAAATAGACTACCCTAAGAGGTCTTGATATATTAAAATTTCATAGCAGATCGATGCCAATTCAATACGAATCCAACTCAAAATCCAATCGACAAAACTAAGATACCATGACATTATCAAGTATTATCACTTTATCAAGATAACTAGCCCTTTAATAGGCTTGCGGCCATAGATAAGACAGTTCTTATTCTTACACTAATACACGTTAATCTTTCTCTTAATTAACTAAAATTGATTGGATACACAGGTTGTTTATTTGGAAAAAAGAGTCCAAAATTTTGCTCAATCCCTGCGTCCTTGAGATTCTCATTGAACAAGGCAAACACATAAGTGTCTATAGGCCTTCCCGACCTCTTCGGTGTACCTCCTTTCACATGGTTGATCAAATTCTGGTTGTAGGTTTGTGCATTGTTGACTGATGCAGCAGCACCACCAGCGGAAGGCCATCCACTCTCCGATACAACAATTTCTAAAGCTGATCCCTCGGCCTTTTCTAGAGCAGAGTAGAGAGCATCGACAAGAGCATCAAAGAGATTTTGATATTCAAATTGACCATCTTGATTAGATATGTTAGATCTGAATAAAGCATAATCAAGAGGGACACTTGATGGATTATCGACGTGACTGAAGTAAGGGTACACATTGGCTAAAAGTGGCGCTTGGTTGATTACTAAGTACTCTATGATTGAGTCGATAAATGATCGCACGTTGGCTCTGAAGGCACCTGCCGATGGTGGAAAGGATTCTCCAAGAAGACTTGTGTCAATTGCGGTTGACACCTTGATTTGGTTTTGTAGGCCAGCTGATACAATTGCATTATAAATGTTTCGCATTGCGGGCAAGATATTTGCAGCATTCGGGTCTCTAGGATTTACTTCATTACCAACAGCAATGTATTTGAATCTTACATTAGAATAGTCCCTTATATTTCTCTGGACCCAGGTATTAGCGGCGGAAGCATCAGATGCTAGACGTTGAAGGTCTGGATTTGGCACACCAAGTATGACTTCAATGTTGGATCCTCTAAGGGCTTGTAGAGTTCCTTGGTTTGGATCATAAATTCTCATCTTTGCTATGTTCCTTGATCGATATAGTTCGACAACTTCTTGTTGTGATGGTAAATTGTTCCCTAGCCTTCCGTAACAAACTCCGATGGATTGTACACCTTCATCAAATCAGCGAAGAATTAGAAAACATTGAATTCCCAATAAAAATGTATCAGAGTACACATATATATGGGCTAGGTTCCCTTGACTCATGAATAATGACTTAGGTGAAAAAACACATGACCCCAAACATTTAAACATAAAATACTGTGGTTGTTACTTGTCCTTGAAATAAGTATCTCCGACATATGTATTATTAGGATACACATAAATCCCAACCATTGGATTTCGTGTTTACATGGTCAGGATCATGTATTTTCACACAAGTCATATATTTTTCATGAGTCACAGAAATACTTTGTCTATAATCCTGCCTTCACTATGTCAATGGCAATAAACACATTTATGAGATTTAATCCTGGGTTAGCAATTTTTAGCTGTTGGATTTGAACATTTCTTTTGTCAATGGCTTTAGCAATACGTCCAAAATGTATTCCAAACCCATAATGAAAAAAATGTCAAATATTTTGGATAGAAAATATCAATTATCAAAATTTATAAATATAAAAAGCTATAGTATGATTGTTGGGTCATACTCCTGCTGTGACTAATGACTTCTAGGCACATTGTGTGGTAGGAAAACTTGTTTTAGAGGTTACCCCGAGTATTGGGGTGTACCAGTTATAACTGGTTTTCCCTCCACCATATGGTGTGCCGAGAAGGGTTAGTAAAGCTATAACTGGTCTTTCGTTCCTATAGAATAGGAATGGTGTCTACTTGACACATTTTGGTTGGAGATTAAAACACACTGGGCTCTTATCCAAGCCGTTCTCTGTAGTGCATGCAAAAAAATGTATTTAATCTCCAACCAAAACATGCGTGTAGACATCGTATGTTGCTATAGGAACGTTTTGGTTGGACTTTAAAATACATTGGGCTCCTATCCAAGCTGTTTTCTATATTGCATGCAACACGATGTATTTAATCTTCAGCCAAAACATGCCACGTAGACATTGCTATAGGAAAGGAATGCCTCTTTGGATTGCGACTCCACACCAAATAGTGACATAAACATATATGAGAGAGAGAGAGAGAGAGAGAGAGAGAGAGAGAGACTTTTCAATTCTAAGCATGCCATTAGCAGCCCTAGAAGAAGAACCATAGCAGCCATGGAAGGGTTGTTAGTATTATAAAATGTAGCCATTTAGAAGAAGAAGCTACAATTATCTATATATCTCATCACCACCAACTCTTTGAACCCTTTATATAGGGAGAGAAATGGGTCCAACATTAAAGAGATAAGTGGTTCCACACCACTTACTAGTCAAACACTCCATAGAAACTACAACCTTCACCATCTTAATCACCACTTTACTTAATGCATTTCTATCCATCCATATATGGTCAAGTCTTTGATACCTATCCCTTTTTTTCTCTCCATTTCGAAAAGTATGGGCCTTGAATTCTTTATTGTATTTATGTTTGGTTACAATTTTCAATACTCCTTCGGAGCATTGAGAATAATACTACCTTTGCACGCCATACATGTGGTCCATTCGATTCATCAATCAAGTTCAATCCGTGGTGATCGAGGCTGTATCATGAATAGCCAACTATTGATGGTTCAAATCTGCCAATGGGATCACCTAAAAAACAAAATTAGAGTGTGAGGATATCTAGCCATGTATTTGATCATTTGGGCCGCCTTAATTTGATTTGTTCATTGCAGTCAAGAATCGACCTAACAATTATATGGAGATGGAGAAAAATCCAAGTCAATGGAAGTCAAGAACCGACAATAGTACAAGATTAATATTAATAGTCTTCTAAGTGGGACCCGTGCTATTAGATGCATTCCTACTGGCTAGATCAAATCGAACCAATCATTGAATAGAATTAATAATCCTAAAAAATAAAAAATAAACAAATAAACAAAGGGAAAATTACTTAAAGGACCATAGCGGACTGACTTTTTTCTAAATAGTCCCTAAGTTTGGACAATCTCTTAATAGTTCATTTAGTAAACTTTTTTTTATTTTTTTTGAACAGTCCATGGATCTCATCTCCCACATTTCTCATGATTAAATGCCTTAATCGTTTGAATTCGTCATTTTCATCTAAAAAAATTGGATTTTTAACATCTCAATCGAGTTTCAAAGACTCCATTCTGTCGTGAAGGATTTAAGATAGAAGTAAAAGTCATTTTTAAGGGTTTTTTCAAATATTTTGAAGAAGGTATGTAAAAAACTAGGGTTTTGCATTTTGTTTTTCTTTTTTTTTTCTTAATTTTTAAATGAAAATAGATCAAGAATAGTTCTTTTGAGTTGAAATATATTTCAGTCGAAAAAATTAGAAAATTAAAAATGGGTAGGTTTTACCAGTGTCATGTTCAACAATAAATAATGGCTAGTTCGATAGTAAAAAATGTGAACTCGAAACTAAATAAAAAAGCGTCCAATTCAACAATAAATAAAAAGTGGTCATGAATTCAATAATAACTTAGGAAACGGTGAGTTCGCTAGTAATGAGGGACCATTAAGAAATAAAAAATTTACTAAATGTCCGGTCAAGCTAATGGTCAAGATTTTGGGATTATTTAGAATTAAATCCCTCCACGAGAGTCCTTTTAAGTAATTTTCCCAACAAATTATCTCTGCCTAACCTACAAACGGATTCAATCTAGAGTGACCAACCAAAAATATCTGAATTCTAATCCACAAACCAAGCAACATGGCTAAGGGAGGACCAAGTATTACTAAAATGGATCAGGTCTATTGGGTATTTGGATATCGGGTTGGAATGTTGGTAGATGAATTGTCCACCAAAAGGTGGCCAGATACTTAATTGAAAAGTCTTTAAAACATGGGTCCAAACCCGAGTTTTACGGTGGATATGCACGGAATATTGATGGCGTCCCTACTAATGAAGTACAAAAGTTTAATCGAGATTTAAAAGAATCCATTAAAATGGTGTAACGGTAGATATAGAAATTACTTTGCGTGACCCACAACTTATATATATTAAAAAAAAAGAGTTGTCCTCGCGTGACCTCAACCTGGAACCTCATTTCGCACTTCTTTTTTTGTTTCACATGTAGTGTACAAGAACCATAGATGATGGTTCCCATACACTTTCATGTCAAGAAGTGCAATATAAGATTCCAACCTGAAGTCACTTTAGTATTATTCTAAAATAAAAAAAGGACAATCACCCCAAAGATCTATTTTTAGAAAATATGTACTAAAAAATTCTTTCTGAAAAAATATAAATTCTTTAGTACTTATTTTATCAAATATTGGTCTAAAAATGATTTTTGAAACAAAAATGTCGTAATTATCCTTTCAACGAATTTTGAGGTTTAGAGAAACATGTTTATTTGAGAATATTTGAAATAATTTCATATTTTAAAATTAATGACATCCTTAATGAAGGTCATCCCTCATATAACAATGAAAAAAAATCCCTTGCTTTCTCTACTCAAAATTAGCATTTTTTAACTCACATTGATGATGATGATGGAGATAAGTATGATTATCATCAACATCTAATTAATTTGATCTATGTATATTAGATTTATTAAAAAATTATAAATAATTTTAAATAATTAAAATATTATTTTAAAACTCAACTTGAATGTTCATCAAATTGATTCAACTAAAAAAATAGCAAGTCTACTTAAATGAGTCAAATAAAATTAAATTGAATTTATACATAGATTTTAATAAATAAAAATTATTTGTTTATTTTCACAAAAAATTAATAGCCAAATAAACTGGTCAATTTTTTTTATTTGATTCGGTATATTTTTAAATTAAATCACTTTGTAAAATGGTTAAATGGGTATTTTAGGTATTTTTTTTTTAAATCTTCAAAAGATCCTTAATAGGTGAATGTTTTATTAAGTGAGACTTAAATGGTTTGTATTCTTTTCTAAGGGACTAATCGGTACATATTCTCAGTAAAGAGTCCTTCATAGTCATTGTCCCAAAAACAAAAAACAAAAACAAACAAAAAAAAAAGGTTCCTGAGAAAGTTTGAACTCATCCTCAAAAAACAAATTGAGAATTTAGTTGACTTAAGATTTAAGAAAGAGTATGATAATCTAACACTCCTTTAACATAAGCCCCCATCACAGAATTGTAGATCATTTCCTCGGGATACATAATAAAAAGATTTATGATTATGCATATCCCGAGGAAATGATCTATGGTTCTATGATGAGGGTGTAGGGGGTCATATGTTCGAGGAGGGCATCAAAAATCATTATTCATTTGTTCAACCTCCCCCCCCCCCCCCACACACACACAAAAATCCTTTTATGATAAAAAATCATTAATCGTAAAAAGATTTATGATTATGCATATCCCGAGGCAAATGATCTATGATTCTATGATGAGGGGTCATATGTTCGAGGAGGGCATCAAAAATCATTAATCATAAAAAGATTTATGATTATGCATATCCCGAGGCAAATGATCTATGATTCTATGATGAGGGGTCATATGTTCGAGGAGGGCATCAAAAATCATTATTCATTTGTGCAACCACCCCCCCCCCCCAAACAAAAATCCTTTTATGATAAAAAATCATTAATCATAAAAAGATTTATAATTATGCATATCCCGAGGCAAATGATCTATGATTCTATGATGAGGGTTCATATGTTAAAGGAGGGCATGAAAATCATTATTCATTTCTGCCCCCCCCCCCCCCCCTGCCCCCGCCCCCGCCCCCCCCCCCCCCCCCCCCCCCCCCCCCCCCCCCCCCCCCCCCCCCCGCCGCCAAACATATGCCCCCATTACCAAAGTGTAGATCATTTGCCTCAACATACATAGAACCATAAATCTTTTCTTATGTATCCTGAGCCAAAACATCTATGGTTCTATGACAGGGTGTATGTCAGAGGGGGACATTAGATTATCATGACTCTTAAGAAATAACACAACATCTAGACCCCGTAAATATAAAATTTCTCGAGATATGTATTATTGTAGGAGGTTTAAAACTCCAACCATTAAATGTTGTATATACATGACCAAGATCGAGTGTATTTCTTGATTCCATCGAATCCGACTCTTCTATTTATTATCCCTTATCTTGACCTCTTCTTCATTATTACAATAGGATAAGATTGAATAAGTGTTTGTGAATATAAAAATTTGAAAGACTAAAAGGCCCTGATATTTAAATTTAATTTTTTGTCAAAATAAAATTACTATCCCATGACCATTAATGACCAAACTAGCAAATTTTTTAAAATTATTAAACTAAATAATGTTATCTTCAAAATCACCTTAATTAATATTTTTAAATTACAAAAACACAAATGCTAATAATAATAAGAAGAAGAAGAATCAAGATCAAGTGATGTAGGCATTTGAAACACATCGAACTCCTAAACAAACCATTTTCTACATAGCATGCAATCCAATGTATTTAATCTCCAACCAAAACGTGCACATAAAAACTGTA
Source organism: Akebia trifoliata (assembly GCF_017979445.1). Taxonomy (NCBI): domain Eukaryota; kingdom Viridiplantae; phylum Streptophyta; class Magnoliopsida; order Ranunculales; family Lardizabalaceae; genus Akebia; species Akebia trifoliata. The sequence goes on along the minus strand of NC_141389.1, from coordinate 3,959,841 downwards.
TGTTATTATAGGAATTGGACACTTCTCTAGTTCGTGACTCTAATGACAACAATCGAGTCTGAATCGTGCACATCTAAAGAGAATGGTGACCACATCTCAAACCATGTCACATTTATATCTCAATTAATGCTCTAAAATGTTATTCTTTTATTTAAAACAAACATTAATCTGTTTATCTGATTTAATACAAAAATATGTCACATTGCAAGCCCCAAACAAGGTCAGAGGGGCTGTCATCCAATTAAAAACTCAAGGGTATCTCAAATATTTATCAAATGTAAAGGGGTCTTTAAATCATCAAACCTAGCTCCGCCCTTGGTTGGATGGTCTAAAATATATCTTTATTCTATTACTATTACTATTATAACTAGAAAGTGGCATGTGCAAAGGCACATATATCTTAAGGGACAATTTGTAATTTAAAATATTGATTGTGGGGTATATTTTTCATATGGCATTAGAAGTTGACATGTGGCACATTGGGATCAGGAAAGATTAAAAGGGTCTAAGGTTTTGTATCTGAGTCCATTGAAGCAAGTGCTCTCAGATAAGATGGATCACATCCCTAAAAGGGGTAAACCTTGAATGGTCGAAAAAATAGAATTGGACACATGACAGATAGGATTGGTCAATCAAATCCCTGAAAATCAAAGATATGGTAGAGACAAATTCGGAAGATCTCTATTTTAGGGGGAATAGCCCCAAAATAGAAATGGATAAAAATAATGGAATCTAGACTACATACATTCCTAATTGTAGACACTCCAATTTGAACGAGCCCCCACTCGAAAGGGCTTAAAAACAACAATCTTTCAATAAAATTGGCTAACGGGCCTCAAAAGCCCGAATCATTCAAAATATATGGCATTTTGATCGAACCAAGGCCCCTGAGACCTCTTAGTAGTCTAGTCGCCCCACCAGAAGGACTTGACCTACCCTGTACCTTTCCAACCTCCACCGCTCTGCTCACAAAGCAAAAATACTCGATTTTTCGATAAATTCACCAACGGGCCTAAAAGGCCCGATTTGCCAACATGTGGCGTTTTGATCAATCCAATGATCCCCAAAATCCCTTAAAAGATAAATAAATGCAAAATAAAACTTGGTATACTCATCACTTTCCACAACCTCACCGCTCCATTCCCGAATCAAAATATTCGAAGCCCACGAACCCGCAACACACATAAAATGCGTTTTTCACCTTAACCCCTAACCTAAATTTAATCCCACATCACCTAAAGCATACCCACACTTGAAAACCTAATCCAAAATGACTCCAACCAATTCCTAAAATCTAAAACCCTTCCTAAAACCCAAGCCCAATACCCCTAAGCTCTTATTCATATCCAACCCATTAACCCTAACCCACAAACTACTACCCACATCAAATCAATCATCACTTTTTCATCAAAAATGACACATGTCATCACCCCATCTCACCTTCCTCATCAAATCAGTCATCACTTTTTCATCAAAAATGATACATGTCATCACCCCATCTCACCTCCCTCATCAAACCACCAACTCCCATCTCCTTCTCTAAAAAATTAACTACTCAAATAATTTTTCTCTAAAAAAATCACATTAACCCACACCCCCCTAACCTACTATCAGCACTCCCTACTAACCAACCATCACCTTCTCCTAATCTACCTTTATCATTACCTACAAACCCATCTCTACAACCTAAACATATACCCCTCCTCTCAAATCAAACACTCATTCTTTCCCATCAATTAAATTTAAACTCATAATTTCCACACATCTTGTCATATGTCACCATCTCCCTCACCCTTCCAACCACCCTCTTACACCCTCCATTCTCTTAAACCAAACACTACTCAATTACAATCACCCTCTTAAACACCCATCATCTCACCTCACCAAATACCCCACCCAAATGGTTTGGGTAAGATCCAAACCATTTGGATTAAAACACAACCCATTTACCTCCATTACATAATTTACCCTCCCAACTCCTAATTTCATACCCCCCAACTTCAAAACTCATGCCATTCTCTATTCTCCCAATATTTCACCTCATCTTACCCCTAAAATAACTCTCAAACTCTATAAAACCCTCCTCATTCTCAACCCTCACTACCTAATGAAAATTTGAAAAAAGTTTCATTTAAAAAAAATTTCTATTCTCAACTCTCAACCCTCAATATTCAACTCTTAATTTTCTCTCAACTCTCAACTCTCTCAAGTAAGTCAAGGAAAATCAAAGAAGGTCAAGAAGAACAAGGTGAACTTTGGACAAGAATCATCCCCCTTCTTACCTCTCCACTTTCATCTTCTACTTCTCCCCCTTTCTATACCTACACATACACCACCAATGGCTTTGCCCTCAATGGTTTGAATCAATATTAAAGTCCCTCATACTTGAGGACACATATCGGATTTTTTGATTTTATTTTATTTTATTTTTATTTTCAAAAATGGATCGAATCCGAGGTTACCACCATGGTGGATGGAGTAGGGTGCCTAACACCTTCCCTACTTTATAAAATGAACCCCCTTACCTAAAATCAAAAGTTGGACCAAATGAGCCATATCCGTACGAGAGTCACCAGAATGCCAAAATTATCATATTTTTTTCAAAAAAATGTAATTCGGGTGACTATTCACGCTCATTACAAATATGAATGGTGGCGACTCCAAAATCCCCCAAAGTGGATGATATATTCAAAATTGAATAAATCATGTGTCCACACCAATAAAACACAGCCTACTAAAACGATTTAAGATGGACTTGGAAAGAGGATCAAAAAAGATCTTAGGATTCAAACCCTATAAATACATAGGTAGTGATAAAATTCTACAACACAACCTAGTACGGCTTAAAATCTTAATATGTTAGTAAGGCTTAACCCATTTCAAGCTCTTCTATCTTTATATTAAATTAAGTTTACTTTATTTAACCTCATCTTTATTTCACCACTTCGTATCTCGCCTTAATTCATTGTAAAAAAATCCTAATATTTTTTGACAAAAAAGCCCATCATTTTCTTCTTAAAATATTCTATCTTATTTAATATATCAATTTTAAGGTTGCAGAGCGGGTAAAAATACCCAAAAGGCATAAATGACTACTTTTGGGAAGAGACATAAAAAAGATTTTGGTTTTAAGTTGAAGCGTATTAAGATCATTTTGAATTAGTAAATTAGAAAAGATCAAAGTCAAGGGGCATTTGGGCTTTTGGTGAATATTTGGTATACAGGCGAAGTTTAAAAAACTGATAAGATTGGCCATTGACATGGTCTTTTCTCAGAGACTAATGATAAATGTCGTAAATGCTTTTTTTCTTCAACATTTTAATCAAATGAACTTGAATTTTCTCTCCTAAATCAATCATTTTCAAGCACTTCATCATAACAAATTAATTATCATTTGTCCCCCCCCCCTCCCCCAAGAAAGAAAATCATGGCCTTTGTCCCTACGTACTAAAAGGTACATGCTCTTCTCCCTTAAAAATCCTATACTATTTCTCTTAAATCTGACTTGAGCATCAGAGAGATGTTGTTATAGGAACACCTAAAAGCATTGAAGGCAAAGATCGCTAGGTGTTGTCACAAATCTCGAGATAGTCAAAATTTGTGCATCTACATTAATTAAAAAGATTTTTAAGATTACATAGAAAAAGGATATTTTTGTGAGTTTGAAAAACCTTATTATTGGAATTTGGATTGCAATTTTCTTGGTTTTGGACCAATATGTCCCTGATTGTATTAAGTTGAAAAGTAATGATGGGGGCATTTGAGAGTTCAAAATTTTGGTGTCAACAACTTCAACTTCGTCTTCTCTCATTCTAATAAAAAGGGTGAGAAAGGCTGATCTTGTTAACGAAAATCGACATTAGTTAATTTTTCGAATTACAAATAATTTTTGCCTTACATTAAATGTACACTAAATTGTAGAAAACTAAAATTATTGAAAATTCTTGGATGATCATTACATGAATTATTTTGTTTTTAATATATAGCGACAATATATATCATTGCTATTGATTTGAGGTTTGTTGATCTATATTTTATCTATTTAAATTCCTAACATAATCTGTGAAATTTGCCAAAATGGTATAGTCTTATTGGCAATTTTGTATGAGCAATCAAACAAATTGAATAAAGCGTAATCAAGAGGGACACTTGACGGATTATCGAAGTGACTGAAGTAAGGGTACACATTGACTAAAAGTGGCACTCGATTGTTTACAAAGAACCCTATGATGGGGTCCATAAATGATCGCACGTTGGCTCTGAAGGCACCTCGTGATGGTGGATAGGATTCACCAAGAAGGCGTGTGTCAATCGTAGTTGACACCTTGATTTGGTTTTGTAGGCCAGCTGATGCAATTGCATTGTTAAAGTTTCGCATAGCGGGTAAAATATTGGCAGCGTGTGGGTCGCTAGGATTTACTTCATTACCAACAACGATGTACTTGAACCTTACATTAGAATAGTCCCTTATATTTTTCTGGACCCAGGTATTAGCGGCAGAAGGATCAAATGCTAGGCGTAGAAGGTCTTGGTTTGGCACACCGAATATGAGTTCAATGTTGGATCCTCTATTCTCATCTTTTCTTGAAAGCGTCCTCAATCCGCGGGGTGTGTGGATCCGCTTTTGATTTTTGAGGTTTGGGAGCCGCCACCTAGTTATTACGGTCTAAGAATCGACCATTGACTCAAAATGGATAAAACAACTAATTTACAAAAGATACTAAGTTCGGGGATCACGTTACGGGGCTGGAAGGTGTTAGGCACCAATCCCGTCCGGCAAACGTCGGTCTCTACTATTTCCCAAAAAATATATTACATTGCTAAAAGACCTAAAATAAATAAAAATAAATAATAAAAAAAGTAAAAAGAATACCTAGATGATCGCAACAATTTGTTCCCCCAGTACTAACGGGGAGCGTCCTTGCTTTTCCTTCGTCATTGGATTTGCTTCGGATCTCCAAGATGAATTACCTCTTTCTTAGATCTGAGTATTTCTTAAATCTTTTTTATGAATTTCTAGGTATTTTTAAAAGGTTTTTTGATATTTTTTGAGTAAAAACTAGGGCTTGGATGATAAGTAGGGAGTTAGGGTTCCAAAATCAAGGTTTGGGGAAGACCAGGGAGACTTCTTAACCTACTTTTTATAGGATTTTCTTTTTTTCTTTTTCTAAAATAGGCTGTAGAGACCCCTTTTTATAGATTTTTTAAGAGCTTTTTAGATAGAGTTAGAGTTAGATTATGTTTTCTTTAGATAATTTTAGAGTTTAATTATATTTCTTTTAGATCGTTTGAGTTTAATTATAATTCTTTTAGATAATTTTAGAGTTTAATTAGAATTCTTTTAGGATTAGGGTTTGACTTTGGTCTTATTAGATTGATTAGGATTTTGACTTAAGTCTCACTTGAGTGACTTCATTTTAGGATTTTGACTTAAGTCTCACTTGATTAACTTGATTTTAGAGTTTTGACTTAAGTCTTACTTGATTGACTTTAATTTTAGGATTTTGATTTTAGTCTTATTTGATTAACTTTAATTTTAATTAGGATTATACTTTACATTAATTAATGTTTTAATTATTAATTTTAGAATTTTTAATTATTAAAATTGTAAAATTACCGTTTTGCCCTCAGAGAGGACTTTTTGTGTTTTAAGTCATTTTTTAATGTTCCAGGATATTTTGAAATTGATTTTTCGTAAGGAATTTAATGGGAATATTGGTTTGTGTCATTTATGAAATTTTTGTGCGAAATGGTCGTTAACTTTATAAGAGGCATTTTCGTAATTTTGTCAAATTTTGTGAAAATTAGAGAAATGATTTATTTGATTTCGATTTGTTGTTTTATGTGTTTGAAAGGGTTTTTCTAAGCGTATTGTAAGCTCTAGGGATGTTTTGAGGTTAGGGGTATTTTGGTAATTTGGTCATTTTTTAATGATTTTTATTGTGGAGCTTCTTTTTGTTTGCAAGATGATGATTTCTATGTTTTTGAGTTATATTTTCCTAGCGTAGTTTGGTTTTTAAGGTTTTGTTGGTTTGAGATACCTCATCCGGATTTTTGAAACATATCTAGTAACAAAATAGAGCATTGGAATAACCATCCATCATTGGGAACCGTCGCAATCGAGTTGACGAGTTGATTAATCAGGCGAGTGCAAAAATGGGGTGTCTACATTCCTATGTTCTTTGATCTATATAGATCGACAACTTCTCATTGTGATGGTAAATTGTTCCATAGCCTTCCATAACAAACTCCGATGGATTGTACACCTGCATCAAATAAACAAAGAATTAGAATTCTTCAAATTTCCAGTAAAAATGCAAGAGAGGACACGGTTAGGTATATATATATAGGTTAGGTTCCCGTGTGAAAGCCATAAGAAATCTATGTCAGCATGTGAGTCATGTCCAGCTCATCATAATGACTTGGATCCAACTGGAGTTCTAGAAAGATGTAGTTAATTGATTCTGTTAGAAGAGTTTGTTGTAGACTTTGTTATAGAGTTAGTTTCAGAGTAACAAACGAAATTTATTCTCTTGTAATATGTTATATATATGAGAGAAGTTGAGGACTCTCACTTTAACGTAAAGTGAAGATCTTACGTTGAGAGAAGAGTATTTTTCAGAAATTTCTTTTGTTTACAAAAGCTTTCTTGGTATTAGAGCAAGGTTTCTTCCGCTTTCTTGCTATTTTCCTTGAAATCAATCATTTTTTGGAGATTCAATCATGTCGACCTCTACATCTGGACCGACTTCTTCTTCTTCCTTCTCAAAATCAATTGGAGCATCTCATTGGATTTGAACATACCTAAAATCATCTATCGGAGATATCTAACCATTGGATTTGAACATTTTGTGGGCCGCCTTAATGTGTTCCACACCAAATTTTTACCCGATCCATGACCCCACAACGAGGATTAGAATTAGTATTGTTTTCTTTATTGCATTCAAGAATCAGCCTACCACTTTTATGGAGAAAAATCCAAGTCTAGATTCATTCCTACTTGATCAAATTGAACTAATGATCCTAAAGAAACAAATTATCTCCGCCTATTCTTCAAACAGGTGACGAACCACAAATCCAAATTTGAACCTACAAACTAGGTAACATAGCTAAATTGGGACCAAAGCTTACTAAAATGGATCGGGTCTATTGGGTATTTGGATATCGGGTTGCAATGTTGGTGGATGAATTGTACCCAAAGGTGGCTAGACACTTTATTGCAAAGTCTAAAAACTTGGACCAAAGCCCAAGTTATATGTCTTGCATATTGATGGCGTCCTTGTTCAAACTCAAAGTCATAACCAAGGTTTTAAAGAGTGCGTTATAATGGTGCAACGGTCGATAAAGAAACGACGTCATGTGACCCACAAATTTTATTAAGGGAAAATTACTTAAAGGACCCTGGCGGAGGAATTTCTTTTTAGTTAATCCATGAGTTTTGAGCGATTGCTTGATGGTCCATTTATTTATATTTCTATTTTATAATGGTCCCTCAACCTCATCTCAAGTTAAAATATTTTTTAAAAACCCAACTTAGGTTTTCCAACGACGATTTCTATCATTTTTGATGATTTTTTATCGTGAATGGCGATAAAAAATAATATACTTCTAATTTTGAACATTTAGATGTATTTTTTACATTTATTTCGATGATTTATAGTAAAAAATTAAGAATGAAACTGAGATTCAAACAAATTTATACGGTGTTGAGCTCACCAATTATTTGTTGTGTTGAACTTAAAGAAATTGTTTGTTCACTTATTTTTACTCCATAATTTGATTTTGAAAGAATTTTTTTATTTTTTTTTATATATATTTTTGTTACTGGTACTTTAGGGATATTCCAGTTGGTCAGGCAATTTTCAATATCATTGGTAGAATATTCTTCCATGTTAAAAACATCTGGATTTTCTAAATTTGAACTGGTTTTTCCTAAAATAAATTTGACTAAGTAATTCATTTTTAATTAGAACGTTAACAATTCCCAGACTGTCAACGATTTATTCCTATGGTATGATTGTTTATTAGCCAAAGGGATCAGATAGAATGTTAAACTTATAATTTAAAATGAAGTCGAGTCATCGGAATTTCAGGTTATAACAAAGTTTAGTCATGAACCTCTAGAAAATTTTAATAGTATCTTTGGTATAAAGGTTATTTAACTCAATCCTTGGTAGGTTGGAATCTTTATGTCTCAATACCTGTCTTTAGGGATCGAGAGACATATTTTAGCTACCTTGAAAGATAATATTTCAAAATGAATAAGCTAGATTTATGAGATGATCTGCCAGGACGAGGACCAAATTAGATTGAATAGTTTGCAATTGAGTAGTAGAAATATTGGGAGTGGGGATTTTGTAATTTGTCTTTTGCATTCTTGTCTACCCCAATTTCAGTAGATAGTCAGGAATTTAGTGTGTATTTCTAAAAAAAAAAAAAAAAAAAATTTAAATTATTAATGTTTAAGCAGAAAATTTTTCATTTTTTTTTTCTTGAGAAATATTACTCAGGAATTCAGTTTTTTTTATTTAATTGAATATTAGTGTTTTGGGAGAAAATTAGGCAATTTTCTAGGCTTTGATAGAGAGTGAAGAATTGAGGTTCTTATTTGAAAAGTTTTTAGAGAAAAAGAAACAAGGCCTTTTAGGGGTTTTGATCCTCCAATTTAAATTTCCACATATTTACCTTTATGGTACCACACTAAATTAGGTACTTCTTGCATTCTATGGAATTGAAGTTGATTCTTGAGTTTATGTTGATTTTCCCTTTTGATTGTAAATATCCATATGTTTTTGCTACTCATTCAAGGTTAACGGAGAGTTTGATCTTTTAGTTAAAGTTGGTCCCAAAAATTATTATACGTTGCTTTGTTTTAGGTGGTCTTCTCGACCCCCGTTTTCTTGAATGAAATTATCTTTACCTATCAAAAAAATAATTTATTGCATGATGCCAGTATGTAGACACCCATTTTTGCATCCGCCTGATTAATCAAGTCGTCAACCCGATCGCAACGGTTCCCAATGATGGATGTTTATTTCAATGCTTTATTTTGTTACCAGATATGTTTCAGAAATCCGGATGAGGTATCTCGAACTGACAAAACTTTAGAAACCACGTTACGCTAGGATAATACTACCCCAGAAACATAGAAATCATCATCTTGCAAACCAAAATGAAGCTTCACGATAAAAATCACTAAAAATGATCAAATTACCAAAATACCCCTAACATCAAAACAACCCTAGAGCCTACATTACACTTAGGAAAATCCATTCAAACACATAAAACAACAAATCGAAACCAAATAAATCATTTCGCCAATTTTCACAAAATTCAACAAAATTACGAAAATACCCCTCATAAAATTCATGACCATTTCACACAAAAAATTTCATAAATGAAAAAAACCAACATTCCCATTGAATTCCTTACGAAAAACTGGTTCTAAAACATCCTGAAACATTGAAAAACGACTTAAAACGTAAAAAATCCTCTCTGAGGGCAAAACGGTAATTTTACAACTTTAATAATTAAAAATTTCGAAATTAATAAATAAATTATTAAATAATGTAAAGTGAAACATTAAAGTCAATCAAGTAAGACTAAAGTCAACCTTAAAGTCAATTAAGTAAGACTAAAGTCAAGATATTAAAAACCAACCTAGAAAAATTAAAGTCAAAGTATTAAAGTCAATCTCATAAGATTAAAGTCAAAACCCTAAATCAAAACCCTAATATAAACTAATCAAGTCAATCTCATAAGACTAAGGTCAAAACCCAAAATCAAAACCCTAATTTAAACTAATCAAATCAATCTCATAAGACTAAAGTCAAAATCGTAAATTAAAACCTTAAAGACTAAGTCAAAACCCTAATTGAAACCCTAATCAAACCTTAATTCTCCTAAAAAACTTTATAAATAGGAGCCTCCACACCCTATTTTCGTATCAAAGGAAAAATCCTAAGAGAAGTAGGTCAAAAAGCTTCCCTAGCCTCCCATAAACCTTAATTTTGAAGTCCCAACTCCTTACCTAACATCAATACTTCGATTTTAACTTAAAACCACTTAGAAACCCTTCAAAAACACCCCAAAATCCATAACAAATTCAAAGAATCCAGATCTAAGAAAGTGATACCTTGTCTCGGAGCTCAGAGATTAGATCCGGAGACAGAACAAAGCGAGGAATACTATACGAGGAGCTATTCTATCAGATCTGAGGGGATAAATCGTTGCGTTCAAAAAAGGTGAGTATTTTATTTATTTATTATTATTTAGGTCTTGTTAGCAATGTAATTTTACTTGGGAATTTGTAGAGACCGGTGTTTGCCAGGCGGAGTTGGTGCCTAACACCTTCTAACCCCGTAACGTGATCCCCAGACCCGTATTTTTCTTTCGGAGATTAGTTTATTTGCCTTTTAGAGTCAAAATTCGATTCCTAGACTGTAATAACTAGGTGGCGACTCCCAAATCTCAAAGGTCAAAAGCGGATCCGCACACCCCGCAGATCGAGGGTGCTTTCAATGACGACTCCACTGAGGACTTTTGAGGATCAAACTTGAAAAGCCCCAAGTATGGGAACATTGCCATTTAGACCTAAATTATATTTTTTTTAGTTTATTTGACTTGTTTATTTTTTAGGTTTGTATTATATTTTCTCGGCATTTTTTTTAGCATATTATTTTGATTCAATCAAGTATTATTTCTGTGGTTCAATTGAGGGTAGTTTAAGATGACCCAAAATAATGCGAGATTGCAAAGAGGTGGCTTTTGTTGATGGTATAATAATGATTATCGAATCAGGCTTTTATTTATTTTATTTTATTTTATCTAGATCTGTCCTTTAAAAAAAGAAAAGTTTTGGGTGTGTGCCGATTTGTTCCTTGATGGTGTACATAAGAGAAAAAAATTTATCGATTGTTCATTAGGTACGTGTCGATTTGACCTTTGGTAGCATATTATTTTTTCCTTTCTTGTAAAAAAAAAAAATGTTGCTGTTGTGTGTTGTTGGCAGCAACAACGAAAGAAAAAAAAAAGGTGCTGGTGTTGTTGGGTGTTGCTGTTGTGTGTTGTTGTTGCTGTTGGGTGTTGCTGTTGCATGTTGTGTGTTATTGTTGTGCTGTTGTTGTTGTGTGTTGCTAGACAGCAACATATACGAAAAAATGAGTGTTGTATGTGCTGACGGCATGTTGGATGTTTTGGCAGCAATAAAAAATTGTGTTTGGCAACCAAAAAAAAAAAGAATTTCTTTTCTTTAAAATCAATTAGTTTTTTTTTTCAAAATTAAAATAAAAAAAGGGATTCATCACTCCAAATCACAACAACTATCATGCTATCTTCAATTTAATATTCATTGAAGCCTCGATTTATTTCGGGTCACCCAAAATAACACTTGATTGAAACACATAAAAAAATATGTCGGATTAAGTGTTTGTTTCTAACATGGATATATGCTTGATATGTTTATTTTCAATCATGTGATTCGATTGGTGTTGATCTTGATTAAATATTCATGTGATTGAGATAGTGTTTTATTTCGATTAAATATTCATGTAACTCATGTTATAATGATTGGATTGATTGGGTCCATCGACCCATTTGTAAAAAAAAATGCCCCGGGCACACCCCACCTTGTTTTACACACACCACATGCACGCTTATTGTTTTGCACACTTACACGTCCTATATAGCCAACGTGGCACTAGTGCGTGGCCCGGTCTCTTCGGAGATGCGACGTCATTCATGAAAACCACAACTCCAATCACGTACCTTAGGGTATATTAAACTGGGGCATCAATACCGTCTGATCAGGTGATTCTGAGAGGTATATTGATGTACCCAGGCTGGAGCGACCTGAGCCTTTGACCTATTGTGAGCCACACAGTCACATGTCCCGATTGCCAACGTAGTACTAGTACGTGGTCGGTCCCTTCGTGGGATGCCAAACCATTTATGAAAGCTACAACTCTTGACTCGTACCTATAGGTATATAAAAGATAATCTAAGTATATTAATTGCACTTCTTGGTCAAAACCGGTGCCTAAGCGAGATCTTGCCCCGCTGTACCCTACTGTATGAGGGGGATAGACTATATCTATTCTAGACGAGAGGTATTTAAGTGGGCCTTTGCTCAGTATCGTGCGCCACCTCTCAACTAGAGATCAAACTAGCTGTTTTTGACTTCAGAGAAGTGAATTGAGGTTAGATTATCACCTATACGGTATATCAAACCAAGTCATCACGTATTGAAAGGTATATAGGTGTGCTTGGGCAAGGGTGGCCAGATAAAAATGCATTGCACGTAGTAAGCTTAGAGTTTAGAAACCTTCCCTGTAGGTCACGACTCGAACTTATAGTAGGTATTCTCGGGTTGTTTATTGAATGGGACATTGCGAATGATAAACGCATGTGAATGATGAGATGAATGTATGTGAATGATGGAATCAGAATGCATGTGAATGATGAGATAAATGTATATGAATGATGAGATCAGAAATGTGCGGGTTTGTCCTCAAGGATAAATTTTTTGTTGTTTAACCTGATTTGAAATTACAGTATCACTGGGTACACCAACCCAATAAATAAATCCATTTTAAACTTGACCCAGTCCATCTCGATGCAACGATCATTATGGGCCAAGCCATTTGAATCAAAATGAAATTAAAACTTTTTTCTAATTAGGATTTTTTAACCTATTTTAAAAGAAGAAAAAATATTTTCTAGAAGAGAAATGTTTTCCAAAAGAAAATGTTTTCCAGAAGAATAAGATTTTCCAAAGGGAAATTTTTTCTAAAAAAAAAAAAAAGTTTTCTAAAAGAAAATGTTTTCCAAAAAAAAGAAAAGGAAGAAAAATATTTTTTAAAGAAAAAATGATTGAAATATGTTTTTGAAAATTATTTTCCTTTTATTCAATAAAAAACATTATTTTTCAATAATTTTTAATAGTGCAATAAAATTATTTTCCTTTTATGGATGAATTATTTAATGGATTGGTGTACATAATTCAATAAAATCTCATGGTTCATTTAAAATGTTATCAAGGGGGTGACACTGAAATTTGTTAAATTCACCTTCAAAGAGGTTTAAGGGTTATCATTGTACCTAAGCTCAATCGTCCATCGTCTAGCTAGGGTTGTAAATCCGGTCAGTTAGAGTAAACGTCAATATCAAGTCAACAGTCAGAAATGACCTCAAAATTTCTCATCATCGTCCAGTTGTTCTTTGAAGATCATAGTGCTTCAATCCTACCGGTTGTAAGTAATATCTCAGTCCTCAGTCCTAATTAAACTCGTGTGGGTACTTGTCTTGAGTTTTCATGAGTCATTTAGGTTAGCTCGAGTCCTTTTTTCTAGCAAGGTCACGACTTCCTTAGATTGAGTCTACTCTTTCCTATTGAGTCAAGTTAGTTCGTCAAGTCTATAGAGGTGTCTGTCGCCCCTTTTGAATTTGATTGGATAAAGAAAATTTTTGAATACCCCGAGCGCATTAACGAATTAACTAATAATCTAGCTTCAAGGATATATTTTTCTCCTGAACAAGAAGATGAAAGTCAGGCTCAAGAAGGCAAAGGTCCTTTACCTTGGAACATAAATTAAATCCTAAAGAGATCAGATAGAAATCATCATATCCCTAGAGGAACACAAGAGGATAATGAATTTTCTCAGAAATTTCAAAAGACTTGTTTACGTGGGCCTATGAGGATATGTTAGGTGCAAGTTTGGGTGTTGTTTGACACGGATTATATATTGACTTGATAAAAGGAGATCAAGAAAGATGTTATAAAATGTATTAGTGCTAGACTTCTCAACATGGTAGAGCTCCCAAAATAGATTACATTCTCAGACTAATGAAATAGTTGAAGCGGTATTGATCTTCGATAATGGGTTGTACATCAAAGCTTAAGTTGTTACTCTATATTTAAAGTTCAGGATCCGGCATCACAAATCATCTCCCTACGTTCTCAGACTAATGGAAAGGTTGAATCAACCAGTAAAATATCTCAAAACAATCATCAAGGAAATGTGTCAATCACACCAGGATTAGTTAGAGAAGTTACCATTCACACTAGGGGCACATCATACTTCAATACAGTCTTCTACTGGAGCTATTCCCTACTTTCTAGTGTATGATATGGAAGCAATCTTACCAGTTGAAATGGAAATCCCGTATCTCAAGGCCTTCAAGGAAAGTCAATTGTTAGAAATAGATTGGGTTAGTCAATGGTATAAAGAATTAAACTTGATCGGAGAAAAACAACTAAGAGCTTTGTATCACGTGCAAGCTTATCAAAGAAGAGTTGTCCGTGCGTTTGACAAAAAGATCAAGGCCCGTCACTTATAAGTCGGGGATTTAGTACTTGAAGAGAATTGGACACCTATCTTTGATCCTAGAGGGAAGTTCAAACCAAATTGGGGAGGGCCGTTCATCATCAAGGAAATATTATTAGGAAAAGCTGTCAGGCTTCAAGATCATGATGGAATAGAGTTACCAGAACCAACCAACCTTGACCAAATCAAACGGTACTACATTTAAGGAGGTCATTTTTGGCCAAACCAATTTTTCCTACTACCTAGTTTCATCATTTCCTTTCTCAACCCTTTTGCAGCATGTTCAAAAAGAGAAAAAAAATATGCCTTTTATTTCTTAGCCTGATTACCTAACCCAGGGGAGGGAAAATTTTGAACTACGTTTTGGTCTGATCCCAAAATTCTGGGGTACATAGGCAACCTGAGAAGTTACTTCAAGCCCGACCACATCAAAATAAAAAAAATAGATTCCCCGACAAAGAAAAAAATCTAAAAAGAAAAAATTCAAAAGAAAAAGAAATATCATCCAAAATGGGGAAGAAAATTCAAGAAAAAATTTCAAATGAAATGCCACACAAGGGGCATTTGGGTTTTTGAGCTTCAAAATTCATTTCTTTTTATACCCAATCTTAAGCCCACCTATAAAAGTCCTCCTAAGTACCATACGAAAAGTCAAGGAAGATAACAAAGCATGATCAGACAGTAACTCTAGAAGATCAGAAAAGAAAAAAAAGAAAAAAAATGATGAAGCCTGCTAAGTTGGAAACCCGAAAAGGGCGACTTAAGCAAAAATTAAGGCAAGCTCGCAAGGTTGAAAATCTGAAAGGACAACTTTGGCAACAATCAGAGCCGAGAAAAAAAGAAGAAAAAACTCGCTAGATCGAAAACCTTAAAAGGCGATCTAGGCAAAAGCTAGAGCAAGCTCGATAGATTGAAAACCTAAAAAGGCGATCTAGACAAAAGTTAGAGCAACAAAGAAAAACAGAAGAAAATACCAAGCGGAGAGCGGTTCGAGCTGAAACATCAAAAGTCCGAATAATCAAGGTCAATACTTAGCTTAAACCGGCATAGACTTAGAAGCCACAAGTATCATGTCTACGATTGATCTGAAAATTCTTACTTCCTCAAGTGAACCAAGGGAGAGAAGAATGAATTCTATGATGAGTCTCAAAAGGGAAATAATTTTGTTATCTTGAGCCTGACTCAAAACCTTCAATAAAATTGATCAAAATTAAAAGTTGGATCTTTATTGCGCTTATGGTAATCAAATATTTCAAACCTTCATACAAGGGGCATTTTCTTTTTTCTCTAAATATGTAACTTTTCCCCCTTATACTAGGGGCATTTTTTTAATTTTTTCATGATGTATTCAAGTATTTTCAATGCCATGTTTATTGTCAAACTAGGGACATTTTGTTTTTGAGCAATATTAATCCTAAAAGATAATGAGAACTCCAAACTTAAGGTTACCCTCTTGATAACAGTTTTTCGAAAAACTCTTGAGGTTCAAACTCAGGTTTTAAAATCATAAAACTTTTGGATAAAACCTTGATGTTCAAACAAATGTATTTTGAATCTCACATAGGAAATAGGGCATTCATTTTGCCCCAGATATATTCATTCCCAGATTCAACCCCTCTTTTCCAGGTTCATTTTTTCCCAGATTTATTCCTTCATTCTCAGTTTTACTCAGCCAGATGCCGTCGAGGGCTTTCTCAAAATTATGCTTAGTTGCCGTCGAGGGCTTTCTCGGAATTATGCTCAGATGCCGCCAAGGGTTTTCTTGAAATTATGCTCAGATGCCGCCAAGGGTTTTCTCGGAATTATGCTCAGATGCCGCCAAGAGTTTTCTTGGAATTATGCTCAGATGCCGCCGAGGATTTTCTCGGAATTATGCTCAGATGCCGCCAAGGGTTTTCTTGGAATTATGCTCAGATACCGCCAAGGGTTTTCTCGGAATTATGCTCAGATGCCGCCAAGGGTTTTCTTGGAATTATGCTCAGATGCCGTCGAAGGTTTTCTCGGAATTATGCTCAGATGCCGCCAAGGGTTTTCTTGGAATTATGCTCAGATATCGCCAAGGGATTTTGAAAGCGCCCTCGATCCGCGGTGTGCGCGGATCCGCTTTTGACCCTTGAGGTTTGGGAGTCGCCACCTAGTTGTTAAGGTCTAGGAACCAAACTGACTCTAAAAAAGGCAAACTAATTTACGAAAGAGAAAAAGAGTCCAGGGATCATGTTACGGTGTTGGAAGGTGTTAGGCACCAACCCCGCCCGGCCAAAGCCGGTCTCTACTAACTTTCCAAGTAAATCACATTGCTAAAAACCTAGATAGAAATAAAAAAAAAATCTGATACCTTTCCGATTGCAAGGATTTTGCTCCCTCAGATCTGACAAAAAGAACTCTTTGTACTGTACTCCCTTGCTTCGTTCTGTCTCCGGATTTGACTTCGGATCTCCTAGATCAAGGTATCTTCTTGTTTCTGAATCTGAACTCTTCAAGTTTATTGCGGATTTGTGGGTGTTTTTGGAGGGATTTTAGGTGTTTTCTAGACTAAAATTGAAGGAGGGATGTTAGGTAAGGAGTTAGGGCTCCAAAACTAGGGTTTATGGGGGGCTAGGGGAGCTTCTAGACCTACTTCTCTTAGGGTTTATGATTTTATACGAAAATAGGGTGTGAGCACCTCTATTTATAGATTTTTTTTAGGGTTGATTTGGATAGAGTTAGTATTTAATTAGAATTCTTTTAATTAGAGTTGTGTTTTAATTAGACTTGTTTTAGGTAGAATTGTGTTTTAATTAGAATTGTTTTAGGTAGAATTGTGTTTTAATTAGAATTGTTTTAAGTAGAATTATTTTTAAGTTAGAACTCTATTTGATTGAGTTATTATTTAATTAGAACTCTATTATGACTTTTGGTCTTATTTGATTGACTTTTAATGTTTTGACTTTAGTCTTAATTGATTGACTTTTAATATCTTGACTTCAGTCTTGCTTAATTGACTTTAATTTTGACTTTAGTCTCACTTGGTTGACTTTAATACCTTGACCTCAGTCTTGCTTGATATACTTTTAATTTTTGGAGAACCCCCCTTTATTATATCTTTAATTCTTTGGACCCCCAAATGGAGGGGTCCATAAAGAAATATCTCACGAACCCTCAACAATTTTACTTGAAAGCCCGATTGATCGATTTCTTCAGTTTAAAATTTTAAATTAATTTCATTAATGTTTCACTTTAATTATTTAATGTTTTATTTATTAATTTCGAAATTTTTAACTATGAAAATTGTGAAATTACCATTTTGCCCCCGGAGAGGACTTTTCACGTTTTAGGTCGGTTTTTAATGTTCTAGGATGTTTTAGAATCGATTTTTCGTAAGGAATTCAATGGAAATATTAGTTTGTGTCATTTACGAAATTTTTTGTGTGAAATGATTGTGAACTTTATGAGGGGCATTTTCGTAATTTTGTCGAATTCTGTTAAAATTGGTGAAATGATTTATTTGGTTTCAATTTGTTATTTTATGTGCTTGAATGGATTTTCCTAAGCATAATGTAGGCTCTAGGGTTGTTTTGAGGTTAGGGGTATTTTAGTAATTTGGTCAATTTTTTAGTGATTTTTATCGTGAAGTTTCTTTCTGGTCTGCAAGATGATGATTTCTATGTTTCTGGGGTCGTATTTTCCTAGCGTAGTGTGGTTTCTAAGTTTTGTCAGTTCGAGATACCTCATCTGGATTTCTGAAACACATCTGGTAACAAAATAAAGCAATGGAATACACATCCATCATTGGGAATCATTGCGATCTGGTTGACGAGTTGATTAATCAGGCGGATGCAAAAATGGGGTGTCTACAGTTTTCTTGGAATTATGCTCAGATGCAGCCAAGGGTTTTCTTGGAATTATGCTCAGATGCCGCCGAGGGTTTTCTCGAAACTATGCTCAGATGCCGCCAAGGGTTTTCTTGAAATTATGCTCAGATGCCACCGAGGATTTTCTCGGAATTATGCTCAGATGCCGCCAAGGGTTTTCTTGGAACTATGCTCAGTTACCGCCGAGGGTTTTCTCGAAATTATGCTCAGATGCCGCCAAGAGTTTTCTTGGAATTATGCTCAGATGCCGTCGAGGGTTTTCTCAGAACTATGCTCAGATGCCGCCAAGGGTTTTTTTGGAATTATCCCCAATTACCACCGAGGGTTTTCTCGGAATTACGCTCAGATGCCGCCAAGGATTTCTTGGAATTATGCTCAGTTACCGCCGAGGGTTTTCTCGAAACTATGCTCAGATGCCGCTGAGGGTTTTCTCGGAATTATGCTCAGATGCCGCCAAGGGTTTTCTTGGAATTATGCTCAGATGCCGCTGAGGGTTTTCTCGGAATTATGCTCAGTTTATATTCACTTCATGCTCAGATTTGACTCATTTCTAACTCAAACCCTTTGAAACCTATCTCAGATTTTGAGTCCACACACTTGCACAGTTGTTACATCAGTCAAGGAGAATTTTTTAAATTCAAGGATCTGACGTTGCCAGTGAGAGCTCGGGCTCAAGGACCTGACAACCTTTTAGTTCGGGGAGAGTTTACACTCAAGGATCCAAACACCCTGACGAATTGCTAAATCAGGCTGCAAAATGAACTGTCACTAGCTTTAGCATTCGGATATCGCACTATCTACCAAAATAGATTTGCTATCTAGTTTGCTTCAATCCTCTGCCAAAGAGGGGCATCTGTAGACACCTCATTTTGCATCCGCCTGATTAATCAAGTCGTCAACCCGATCGCAACGGTTCCTAATGATGGATGTTTATTCCACTGCTTTATTTTGTTACCAGATATGTTTCAGAAATCCGGATGAGGTATCTCGAACTGACAAAACTTTAGAAATCACGCTACGCTAGGATAATACTACCCCAGAAACATAGAAATCATCATCTTGCAAACCAAAAAGAAGCTTCACGATAAAAATCACTAAAAATGACCAAATTACCAAAATACCCCTAACATCAAAACAACCCTAGAGCCTACATTACGCTTAGGAAAACTCATTCAAACACATAAAACAACAAATCGAAACCAAATATAAATCATTTTGCCAATTTTCACAAAATTCGACAAAATTACGAAAATACCCCTCATAAAATTCATGACCATTTCACACAAAAAATTTCATAAATGACAAAAACCAACATTCCCATTGAATTCCTTACGAAAAACTAATTCTAAAACATCCTGAAACATTGAAAAATGACTTAAAACGTAAAAAATCTTCTCCGAGGGTAAAACGGTAATTTTATAACTTTAATAATTAAAATTTTCAAAATTAATAAATAAATCATTAAATAATGTAAAGTGAAACATTAAAGTCAATCAAGTAAGACTAAAGTCAACCTTAAAGTCAATTAAGTAAGACTAAAGTCAAGATATTAAAAACCAACCAAGAAAAACTAAAGTCAAAGTATTAAAGTCAATCTCATTAGACTAAAGTCAAAACCCTAAATCAAAACCCTAATAGAAACTAATCAAGTCAATCTCATAAGACTAAGGTCAAAACCCTAATTTAAACTAATCAAGTCAATCTCATAAGACTAAAGTCAAAACCCTAAATTAAAACCTTAAAGTCTAAGTCAAAACCCTAATTGAAACCCTAAAAGAAATCCTAATCAAACCCTAATTCTCCTAAAAAACTTTATAAATAGGAGTCTCCACACCCTATTTTCATATCAAAGGAAAAACCCTAAGAGAAGTTGGTCAAAAAGCTTCCCTAACCTCACATAAACCCTAATTTTGAAGCCCCAACTCCTTACCTAACACCCATACTTCGATTTTAACTTGAAAAACACTTAGAAACCCTTCAAAAACACCTCAAAATCCATAACAAATTCAAAGAATCTAGATCTAAGAAAGTGAGACCTTGTCTCGGAGCTCAGAGATTAGATCTGGAGACAGAACAAAGCGAAGAATACTATACGAGGAGCTATTCTATCAGATCTGAGGGGATAAATCATTGCGTTAAAAAAAGGTGAGTATTTATTTATTTACTATTATTTAGGTCTTGTTAGCAATGTAATTTTACTTGGAAATTAGTAGAGACCGATGTTTGTCGGGCGGGGTTGGTGCCTAATACCTTCTAACCCCGTAACGTGATCCCTGGACCCGTATTTTTCTTTCATAGATTAGTTTATTTGCCTTTTAGAGTCAAAATTCGGTTCCTAGACCATAATAACTAGGTGGCGACTCCCAAACCTCAAAGGTCAAAAGCGGATCCGCACACCCCGTGGATCGAGGGCGCTTTCACAGTAATTTCAATTTCATGGAAAATTGTTATTTTCAAGTGTTTGGTGTGTCAAAAATTACAAAATTGCGGGGAAAATGATTTGCCAACACATGCGATTTTCCTTCGTTAGCGGCAAATCATTTTCTTACCCCTCCCCCAAGGAAAATGATATGCCATCACATGTAACATTAAAATTTTAAAATAATGAATTATTTTAAATTGTTAAAAATTATGTTTTATTTATAAAATAAATATTTAAATTGAGTGATTACAAAAAAAAAAAAAAAATTAATAACAATAATAAGATCATAGTTTTATTTGTAAAATAAATATTTAAATTGTTAAAAATTAATTATTTTTATAAAAAAAATATTAAAATTAGCTCTATCAATCATATTTTAATTTCTGATTAAATAATTAATTTTAAATTATTTCAATATTTGTTTTGTAAATAAAAATAGGAGCTACTCTAGGCACCCCAACTTTTATTGATTACATAAATAAAAGTTGTGGAGCCAATAGAAACTCTCTTAGTTTTTTGCTAGATTGTTATCAAATTTTTATTTTTTATTTTTTATTTTTTGATTTTTCTAGAATTTTATATGAACTAAATCATAATTGTAAACAACTACAAAAATTGTTTGAACAAGTGTTATAATGTTGAGATTATAATTTGTGCCAAAGCTTCGTAATTTTTGAAGAGTGCTTTAATATTTAATTTGGGTTTGATAAATAATTTAAGAAATTGGAGTGTAATAATTAAAATTTGAGGTGTCAATAGTACCTCTCAAATAGTTTAAGAAATTGGGGTATAATTCAATTTAAAAAAAAAAAAAACAAATGATTTTTATATACTTTTTACAAAAGTTAAAATAAAATATTATTTTTTATGCAACTCTAACAACAAAAACAATTTTCCGCGAAATTTTTCAGGAGGTGCTCAAACAATAGAAAATGATTTATATTAGTAGAAAATTTTCCACGAAATCTTTGAAAATTCAACTCATTTGTTGCAATGTGGTAGGTATATCATACCTAAATTGCATTGATTGTTTAGACTGTACAAATGTTGCACTGGTAAGTTAAAATCATTTTAGCTTAATGTTATTTTATATATATATATATATATATATATATATTTTTTCGTCACATGGTAACAATAAAATGACTAAGGACTCAATATTTTCCTTTCATATATTTTATCCTTTATGTTGGATTGTACATCTTTTTTTTTTCTTTCTTCATGGGGCCTTGCTTGGTACAAATCTCTCGTATTTATGGTAATACTCATGAATTGCTCATGTTTTTGTGGTTCAATTTTGGATTATTATTTAATTGGATTTTACTTGCCGATGCCACTTCTTTAGAACAAGTAAAAGTTGCGGTGCCAATATAAGCTCTCTCTTATTATTTGTTTTGGTTGATTTCTATTTTTTGGATTTAAGATTTTGTATGAGCCTAATCACAATTGTAAACAAGGATTTTGTATTAGTCAGTTGATCTCTTATTTGTAGAGTTTTACGAATTTTTTGAACAAAAATTCGGAGAATTTTGTGACTATGGTGTCATCTGGTGGGATATGCCCAGAGTAATGGCATCCCTATAGTCCTAAGCCCACCAAAGGATTAAGAAATTATTGAATCAAAAATATATGTTTTTCAATATTTTTGAAAATAGACAGTCCTATCAGGCTTGGATATATAATTAAAAGTTCTTAGCAGATCGATCGCAATTTAATACAAATCCAACTCTAACCCAATCAACAAAACTAAGACATCTTAATATTAACTCTTTATTAAGATAATTAGCACTCTCTGCGTGTGATGTGCGGGTTCTTCCAGTCCCCCTAGTTGGACATTAGTTCGGACATCCTCATCATCCCAAAAAAACAAAAAAAAAGGAAAAAAAAAAGAAAAAAAAAAGAAAAGAAAAGAAAAAAGATAACTAGCCTTTAATAGGCATGTTTCCAGTACATGCATGGAGAAATCTCTCTTAATTAACTGAAATTGATTGGATCACAAGGTTGTTTCCGTGGCAGCAACTTTCACGACTTAACAAAAAGTCGGATGATCAGGTGATGGTACCAAACTGAAATTGATTGGATACACAGGTTGTTTATTTGAAAAAAAGAATCCAAAATTTTGCTCAATCCCCGCGCTCTTTCCATTCTCATTGAATATAGCAAACACATAAGTCTCTATAGCCCTCCCTGACCTCTTCGATGTGCCCCCTTTCACATGGTTGATCAAATTTTGGTTGTAGGTTCGCACATTTTTTATTGATGCAGCAGCACCACCGGCGGAAGGCTACCCACTCTCCGATACAACAATTTCTAAAGCCGATCCTCCGGCCCTCTCTAGAGCAGAGTAGAGAGCATCAACAATAGCATCAAAGAGGTTTTGATATTTAAATCGACCATCTTGAATAACTATGCCCATTCCAAAACTTCTAATCCTATCAAAAATGATTTACAAAAATGGACGGTCCAGGATTTTTCAATTTGTAAACATAGGGGTAGAAGTTTTGGAATGGGCTGATTTTTGGTGAGGATGATCTCCTCACCGTAGAGATCATCCTCACCAAAAATGAGCCCATTCCAAAACCTCTATACAGAGAGAGAGAGAGAGAGAGAGAGTGAGTGACTTGTAAATTCTAAGCTAATCAGTAGCAGTCCAAGAAATAACAGAATAGCAGTGATTGAGATGAATCTACAATTGCTTGTATATCTCATCATGACCACTACACCTTGAACCTACTTTGTCAAGAGAGGTGTTTGTATTCGACGTTAGTCAGTGGATTCGCCCAATCTATATAAGGGGGCATATAAAGCTATCGATCGAATCTGGTGGGTTGGAATTCTTTATCGGTCTTCAAATTTCATCCTCTAGAGAAAGAGAGAGATATTGACAATTTCCCCATCAATCACTCCATAGAAGCTATGACTTTCATCATCATAATTTTCATCATCATAATTTTCACATGTACATTCCTTAATCTGTCCATCTTTCAAGTCTTAGGTCTCTCTCTACCTTTTCACATGTTCACGTGAAGTCCTTTATTTTATGAGTATTGATATTCTGATTCAGCCATGTGGCAATTCAATCGATTTACTTGATGTGACAGGCTTGCGAATCGTTTATGTGCTTTCCTTGGATATAGAATTATGATTCCTCATAAATAAATATATTTTGTATTCCGATGAGATCACATCTACAGTTTTCGTACATGTAAATGCCACATGCATGCCTAGGTCAGATTATCACGAGATGTTTAATTAGACTTTAGATAATATATTCAGTACTTCTTTGAAGCATTGAGGATGATGCACTCCTTTATATACAATACATTTGGTCAATGTGACTCATCAGTCAGATTCAATGGTGAATCATGAGGCCATATAATAGAAGGACACACTTTTTATTGTTTAAATCTTTCAATGGGATGTCACACTCTATTGGGTTCATTAGGATTACATGATCCTATTACACCCAAAATAGTTGAAAATTTTAGGCCACAAATAATCATAACAAACAATATAAAAAATGCAAATCAAATCTAAAGAAAGAACACGACACAAAAATTTTGCCAATCAGCATTCTGGGGTGGAGCTAGGAAGGAGTTGGTGGGGTCAATTGCCCCCCTCACAGAACATTGAGACACTCCTATATTTTCAACTAATTACATATCCCATTTGTCCCCACACCCTCACTTCTCTCCCCACTTGTCTCCTTCAATTTTTTGTAATGGCATTGCCTCTTCACCGGACCTTCCCAGATACTAATTAGAAATGACTTAAATATCCTTTTCTTCAATTCTATCAAAAAACCTCTAAATTTCTCCCTACAACCATTCATCTTCAAGTTCTTCAACTATACAACTAACCATAGTTGACCCCTACTACAAGAAAATCCTAGCTCCGCCGCTATCGGCATTGATGAGATCTTTTCACTATTTTTGTGAAAACTAAGGTTACAATCTCTTGATTACACTTCTTCTCATAAAAATTTAAATCTCTCTCATTCCAATTGTAAGCCTTTGCTATTAGGGTTGCAACTTGGGCGGATCAATACTAAGTGAAGAAAAAAGGGGCAAATTCGACACAACTCTTTAAATAACACTAAACCACTAGACCACCTTCGTTTAGGAAAAATGATGTTAATTTGGATATATTTAAGAAAATTTCAGACTTTATACAAATGATGTTATTTTTGTTTCTTCTCAAAATTTATCATCTTCGTTGGCACACCGAGTATGACTTCAATGTTGGATCCTCTAAGGGCTTGTAGAGTTCCTTGGTCTGGATCATAAATTCTCATCTTTGCTATGTTCCTTGATCAATATAGATTGACACCTTGTTGTTTTGATGGTAAATTGTTCGCTTGCCCTCCATAACAAACTCTGATGGACTATACACCTTCATCAAATCAACAAAGAATTAGAAAACTTTGAATTCCCAATAAAAATCTATGCATATATATGGGTTAGGTTCCCATGACCATGCATAATGACTCAGGTAAAAAAAACACATGATCCCAAACCTTTAAACATAAAATACAACAGTTGTTATTTGTCCTTGGGATAAGTATCTCTGAGATATATGTTATTAGGATACACATAAAACCAACCAATGGATTTTGTGTTTACATGGTTGGGATCTTGTATTTTTACATGAGTCATATATTCTTCACGAGTCACAGAAACTTGACCCATATATAGGTATATGGGTCGTGAAGACTTTGTCTATAATCCAGCCTTCGCTATGTCAATGGCTATAAACACATATTTATGAGAAAAACTATATATATTCACCCCCCTCCCCCCCGCCCCTCTCTCCCCCTTTGGACAGAAATATCAATTATTAAAATTTATAAATATAAAAAACTATAGTATGATTGTTGGATCATGCTCCCACTGTGACTATGACTTCTAGGCACATTGTGTGGTAGAAAAACTTGTTTTAGAGCTTACCCCAAGTATTGGTGTGTACCGGCTATAACTAGTTTCCCCTCCGCCATATGGTGCGCCTAGAAGAGTTAGTGAAGCTATAACCGGTATTCTATTCCTATAGAATAGGAATGGTGTCTACTTGGCATGTTTTGATTGGAGTTTAAAATACATTGGGCTCTTATCCACTATGTGAAAATCCCAAATTTTTCTAAAAAAATTTGTTGGGCCTAGCCCGTCGAATTTTAAACCCGAAACTCCGCGGCCCGTGGACCACGTTTTCGGTTGATAACACTCATTCTCTGCCTCTCTCTCTCACTATTTCTCTTTCTTTCTGCGCTCTCTTACTGTTTCTCTCTCACAGTCGATCGATCGACCTCTCACTCTCTGCCTCTCTCTCTCTCACTCAATCGATCGACCTCTCCATTGCTTTCTCACAATAGATCTATTTCTCTCCCTGTCTCTCTCTCACAGTCGATCAATCGACCTCTCACTCTCTGCCTCTTTCTCTCATTGTTTATCTCTCTCTCTCTCACTCAATCGATCGACCTCTCCATTGCTTTCTCACAGTAGATCGTAGATCGATTTCTTTCCTTGTCTCCCTCGATCTCATCTCTAAATCGATCTCATCTCTGGATCGATGTCATTGCTCTCTATTTGATCTATGATCTCTCGATCTCTCAACATTAGAAACGATGGAGTGATCTCTCGATCTCGAAGTGATCTATTGACTGTTATTTTTTAAGGTGACTCTCTCCCTCTCTCTCTCTCTCTCTCTCTCTCTCTCTAGGTTGATGGATCCATAGCGTTGTTCAGATTAATGAGGATGAGATCTAGGAATTTGGATTCCACAAAATATAATAATTTTGATTTTTTATTTCCCAAATGTGTTAATTTTACACGAAACAAAACCTAAAAATAAATAAAAATTTGATTAAAGATCCAAATGATTTCATAGATCTGAGTACGTGTTAACGATGGTATCTCATTTGAGTACTTCATAATACAAAGCTTATAATGCGTTTAATGTGTTGTAGGAGCTTCATATATGTTTGGAAGAGCTTTAACTTCTGTTCTTTGGGGAGTTATAGCTGATTGATATGGTCGAAACCTGTTATAGTGTTGGGCACAATTTCAGTGTTAGTATTGCTTGACATTATTCCCTATATAATTAAACTTGAATTGTTGTCTCAAAACTATTTATGTCATTTACTCTGTTTTAATAATACATATCAGGGTCATATTCAACACTCTCTTTGGCCTCAGTACAAGCTTTTGGATGGCACTTATTACAAGGTTTCTTCTTGGATTTATGGATGGTCTAGTTGGTACAATAAAGGTGTGTGTACGTGCATGCGTGAGACTATATATTGTTGAGTGTATATTTTCTTCCACTATTGGGTGTGTCATACGAATCATATCCCAATTAAGCACCATGACCCTCTTATTTCATAATTCACCCTCTCTCCAACATATCCGTCTTTTGGAGTAGTTGGTTGGTTAGCATATATGAGTTTGAATAGGCATTAATCGGGGTTATAGTTGGTTGATTCTTTCCACCCTTGTGGGTGAGGAGGAGTGTTGAGTGTATATTTTTCTCCACTCACAAGTGTGTCATACCCTAGTTAAGACCCGTGACACCCTCTTATATTCATAGTTCTACCCCTCTTCAACAGATTGGTCTTTTGGAATGGTTGGTTGGTTAGGATGTATGAGTTTCAATAGGTGTTAATTGGGGTTATATGCCAGATGAAGGTTCTAAAAGATTGAGAGTAAGACCAAATGAATGTTGATTGAAGTAGAAAGAGCTAATGAACACACTTGAATTAACAGAAGACGTAGTCTTAGATAAAATTGAATGGAAGAACATAATTCATTCAACTGACCCCAAATTGTTGGGATATGATTTTAATGATGATGGTGGGTTAGATGGTGTTTGTTTAGATTTTTTATTTCCATTACCTGTTTTTCTCCTATACATATTTAAGCTTCTCTATTTGACTGTATTTAAGGCATATGCTTGCAAAGTTTCCCGAGTAGAAGATCAAGCTTTGGGATTGTCACTTGTAAGAACATTTTCTTTGTATTCGTTTATCATGCACGTGTGCACAAACACACACACATAAACATACACATGCATGCATACACACACACACACACACACATATACACACCCCTACCCATGCCCACATCCCCCTCCCACACTCGAGAAAATGTTGCATGGGCCAAAAAACCATATCGAGCCTGGATCGAGGTTCACATTTGGGCCACGTGGGCTTCCCCGGTGGTCCAAATAACACTTTAACCCTCAGAGTTGGTAAATTCTGTCCCAATTCATGTTGATCAGCTTATTTATTTAAATTTTTAAGGCTCTATTTGAAGTTGAAGGAAAATATCAGAATTTTCTTCTGTAGTAAAAGCATGAAAAACACTACAAGCTATGCTTCAATTTTAAATGTTTCAGATTTTGTAAGACATGTTATGTTAGTTTCATTTCCTTTAGTTTTTGTAATTAGTGATTCAAAATAAAGTTTTGCATCCTCTTTTTGAACGTTAGTATAGTTGCTTCACACTAAGTTCAAACACATTCTTGTGAGATGACATGCATCCATCCTAAACTAGGTGTAAAAACACTCCACACTAACATTTTTAAGCATTATACCTCTTAACAAAACAATTCGCGAAGTATTTTAGACAATGGTGGGGCTGGAAAGCAATACACAATTAAACATGAACCCCACGTTAACACGTGCTGATAGGTCTCATTGAGATTGGCACCACCATGAACCCCACTTTAACACATGCTGATAGGCTGGTGGGTCAAGTTCTTGGAGAGGTTGGGTCACTCCCGGAAGTTTTTGTTGAACTCAAGGTAAGAAGCTGAACCTGCAAAATTACTTTTACTATTCTGCATCTGTATCTTCTCATGTGTGGAACATGACGGAATGTGATAAACAACTTGTACATTCTTTGCTAGACCATTTGGTTTGTACATGAATCTAGTTTTCTTTTACTGCACAAGGGCTGAAATAAATGGTTTGGTCAACATCCAAGTAGATGGAGTTTTGTCCTGACTCCTTGATTCTGCACCTTGACTCCGCGTATAGTTGTAAATATATCAGGGTTCATCGTCTAACTGTATTAATAGCAGTTGTTTCTTCAAATAAATTGTCTTATCCATGTTGCCCGTTATTAATTAGGGCAGGTTGGACAAAATGTCGAAACCAGTGAAACCAAGAAGCAAAAGATTGTTGTTCCGTCTATTTCACTGAGATCATTATGTTATTCTATGTGTGCCTTGTAAAATGAGTAATGACGAATGACTTTGTCCTTACTCTCCAACTTTTTCCTTCTTTGACGGCTTCTTGGAGTCAGAACCAAGGGTACAGAGAGGCAAGGAAACGTCTCAAAGCTGGCTAAAGGTGAGATCCTGATGTTGAACATTGGGTCTATGTCAACAGGTGCTCGAGTTATTGCTGTAAAGAATGATCTTACGTCTCAAAGCTGGCTAAAGGTGAGATCCTGATGTTGAACATTGGGTCTATGTCAACAGGTGCTCGAGTTATTGCTGTAAAGAATGATCTTGCTAAGCTGCAACTCACGTCACCCGTGTGCACTAGCAAAGGGGAGAAGGTTGCCCTCAGCCGATGGGTTGAGAAGTATTGGCGACTTATAGGATGGGGCCAAATTCAAGCAGGAACTACCCTTTATGCCCCACCCTGCCCCATCTAGAGAGAGAGAGAGAGAGATGGCTGCTATTAGGAACAATTTTTGTTATGTTGAGAAGGATACATGGATTTCGTATTATGTTGTGTAGTTTATTGAGTGATTTTTCTTTCATATTTGAAATGTTACGAAGATTTTATTTTTCTAGTACCAATATGCTGTACATTAAGAAAAAATCGATTGAGATGGTTTGTTCACCAACAAAGGTTGAATATTGTCCCAAATTAAAGGAGTGTACAAGTTGTGAAGGTTTTATAAAGAATCAGAGGAAAGCTCAAAAGAAAGCAAATTGAGATAGTAATGTTGGATATGAACACTTGCAATCAGGTTCTGTTTTTTTAAGTCCATTCTCCAATAATTTGATAGTCCAGAGCCGTCAAAAAAAAAAAAAATTCTACAAGAGAATATTTGACGGGAGGGACCGTCAAATTTCTCAAAATTTGGCGGGCTAAGACCGTCAAATATGGGCCTTTTTCACATAGTGATCCAAGGCAATTTCTATATTGTATCGAACAAGATGTATTTAATCTCCAAGCAGAACATGCCATGTAGGCATCGTCTGTTGCTATAGGAACGTTTTGGTTGGAGTTTAAAATACATTGGGCTCCTATCCAAGCCATTTTCTATATTGCATGCAACACGACGTATTTAATCTTCAACCAAAATATGCCATGTAGACCCCATATGTTGCTAAAGGAACGTTTTGGTTGGAACTTAAAATACATTGGGCTCCTATCACTACAACGAATATGGAAATCAGGAACGGTTTATTACCGTTCCTAAGCCACTATGAAACGGCTTACAGACCGTCTTTAATCGAGGCGTCGTTAATGAGGTTAAACGGCTAAAAGCCGTTCTATATTTCATGATTTGGAACGGTTAAAAACCCTTCCAGATGTCGGAATTTGGAACGGCTTAAAACCCTTCCTAATCTGCGTCTTTATATAACAGCACACGATAACCCGAAAAGATTTGAGACATCGGATTTTATAAAACTGATGTCCTACGTCTGAGACTTTAGTATCGGTTATAAACCGATATCTAAAATTATTTTTTTTTTCTTTTCTTGCTACTTGCCTATTACCCACAGTTAAAATATATCCAAATAGAGAACATTGAAGTTCTCTATCACATTAATTTATACAAAAAAAGAGTTGCAATGAGTCATAATTTACAAATCCAAAATTACAATGCATCGATAAACCATTCACAATCATTACACAAGCACAAGTGCTTACAAGGAAGCAATGCCATCACTCCCATCCCTCCCTATCTTCTTTAAGATCCCCAAAATGCCTACAACTACCAATAAAAGAATTCTTTCGTGTCACCACATTGCATACTCTCACGATGAGCTTCCGCACCTTCAAAAGAGTGTTTGAAATAAGTGCTCCTGATCAATCAAAGATGATGCAGATAAGCTTCCACTCTCAAAGATGATGCAGATAGCTGTCTAATCAATTATTTCACTATCAATGGAACACAATAAATAGCTATTGTTTTACAAAGAATTATTGATGGAGGAATGTGATTCATGTCAATATAGTTGGGATAGAGGTGGTGATGATTATATAGCAAAAATTGTCGTGGGTCATAATGGTGATGATGATGATATAGCAAAATTTGTCACAGGTTATAATTACTAGCACAAATGTAGTAAAAAGTCATTTTCCAAAAATGTGACTCACCTGAATTTCACTTTTATAAGGATCCCAAATTTATCGAAGTCCATGTCATGCCCATCTGAAATACATCATAAAAAATGAAATGAAAACCAGGGGGACTGTTTTTGAAGTAAATTTGTTAACAGCCGTGGGAATGAAATTAAGTACCCAATGAAACTTCTCCAGCAACAGCCATCTCTTGGAAGTTTCGACTGAATGTGTCTCGTTTATCTGAGCAACAAGGTTTCTCAAAGTTGGAAGCCAGTTTTCCTGCAAAATCTCTTGGATTAGAAAATTGTTTTTCAAGCAATGACAACTAGTTTACAATTCTTCAGAAATATTATCCTGAATTGCAGCTTCCAATTCCTCAATAGTACCAGACATCTGCAATTAGAAAAAGTGCGAAAATAGTAAACATTAAGCTTCAAGGAAACCTAATCCAATTAGGCAGATCCAATTATATTACTTGAAAAATGGTCAAAAAGGAAAACCAAACAGCACAGAGAAGACTTCATCATGCTCTTCCTTTTTTTTTTCTATCTATATCTTACCTCCTTAGGATCAGCCAACATGCCTACAATAGAAGCATCGATAGCGTCTTGGTTCTCAACCCTGGAAGCCCTTGCAGCCATCAAAACCAATGTCCTCGTCAATGTCGTTTGCGAATACCTGCACCAATAGCAAAAATGGTTCATGAAGATAATGCTAACGATGATTTTACGTTGGATAAGTGATAACATATTATTATTAAAAAACTATAAAAACATTATAACAGTTTTAAAACACGGTGTAAATAACAGCAACTACTTACACATATACCACAACAGAGATGGCTGAAATCTGGTATCACAACAAGATGAGAAAGAGCCAGTCCCAAGGTCTAGAAGTCGAGAAGCTCGCACGAGCAAAATCTTTAACTGTTCTAAGGTGATACTTCTATTTACTTTCAAAACCTTAAGTGACTTGCACCTGGCCACAAGCCTTTCCAGTGCATCAAAATTTACTTCGGTCTGCAGATTTGCAAAGTTCAGGACTTCTAATGATGTGAAGTTCTCTGGAAAGCAACTTAACCAACTTCCCCCGAGATCTTCAACGCCATTCTCCTGTATGTCCAGCTCAGTCAAGTTTCTAGAAACCAAATTGGGTTTCGAAAATTGTGTTAGTTATACAACTTAGAAGCTTATCTTAGGTACGAGGCATAACACAATAAGGAAAAGTGTTGTCAGGTAATACCAGAGTAATTAAAAGCAGAATCACTAACAAATTCTGTTGAACAAATCCGAAAACAGTAACCGATATATCCAACAAGAAAATATTCGATAATACTTCCATCAACCTTATTTTAGTTCCTATTTAATGTTAACTGTTCTGGCAAATACAAGAGCCTCAACAAGGTAGGATAGACAGCCACACAGTTAACAAGTCGCATAAAAAAACACAGATAGTGTGTGATTGAGGGGCAAGTTACCATCATAGTCTATCAAATTGAGGGACAAATTCCCCGCCAATAGATAACTTGGACTGTTATGTTGTTCAGACTTGGTTGGCTTTCAAACAATCTTTCTAAGGGATATCTCAGATTTTACCCACAAGCATGGTTTTAAATTAACAGAATGTATCGGTCAATACATATCGGTATCGGCCAAGACCGATACAAAACATTGAATGTATCGGGTATGTATCGGCTGATACTGTCTAGGATTTTCCATAAACCAAAACATTTAATCGATACGATATTTTAAATCTTGTCCATAAGAAATAGGTTCTACAAGCAAGCCCTACTGATAGAAGTAGAAAATGCACTGTTCTTATGTACCAAAATCTAGTTAGTGCTAGAAAATCTGCAAGTTGCCCAAATATGATGCCAGAAGGAGAGGATTCATAGATTGGCATCTTACCAAATGGCGTACATTTTGGTAGGTTCTCTGTATACAAATTGGTGGCTAGGTTTCAGGTACTAGAATGTTGTGACTTGCAAAAAGACTCCACTGAACTGATTTCCACTCACCTGATTCTTAGTCTTTAAATTTTGATAAAGAATAACAATGAGTTCTCTACAGAAAAGATGCTTATTGGTAAATATACCACTGCCTTTGAGAATAAATAACCAAAAGTTCATTTTAAATATGCATTTGTCTTAAGAGTTATGAATGGCTAAACCAGCATAATTGGTGGGTAACGATTTATTCCATAAAGCTTACTGATTAGGAGATTTAAAAAAACCAAGGATCCTGAATATGGGTCTACCTCCCTTTCTTGGTGTTTTTTACTTTCAATAATGGGGGGAAAAAAGAGGAGGTTTTGACGAAACCGAGGATCCTGAACACGGAACACCAAGCCTCACTTTCCAAATTCAATATAAACCCATATGTTTCACAACTGCTTCAAATGGATCCAAGCTTGAGGACCACCAAACAAGGTTTTTTTTTTTTAGTATTTCAATCTAACTTGGGAAATAAACAAAATTTCCACTGTAACAATTAAGTAAATGAAGAAGGATGCTTCCAATGAGTTGTAAACTTGTCATGGCAGAAAAAAGAAAGGCCTGTCTAAGAAGGAACTAAAACAATTTCATCACTTAAGAAAAAACAGATAAAAATATCCATTTCCACCCAAAATCACAAGCATTTATAAGAACAAGAACACTAAGACAGCTAAAACCAACCTAGTTAGGAGACCAAACAACCTTATCATGCATACATGTCACTTTAGAAGTCTACTTAGCAGAAAAATTAAAGTACCCATTATACAAATTAAGGAAATTAGGAAGCTTACTTGCAATGAGTTGCAATGGTTGCAAACCCATCAGTGCTGAACCCGTCACAGCTCACAAGTGATAAAGCTTTGAAGTTGTTAAAAGATTGGGTAACAAACTCTAAACTCTCATCACTAACAGTCATCCTTTAACTAATTTAGTATATTTTGTATTCTATAAGTTATAGTCCCCTTTATAATCTAAAAGGATACAAAATGGGAAAAAAAATATTTAACTAATTCCACATAACAAGAATGCCAGCTTACCTTGCAAGGAAAAAGAAAGCGGCGCCTCCTGACCTTATTCACTGTTATTTTTCAATCCTTTCCTCTCTTTTCTCCATTGATCATGCAAACCTAGCACAAGGAAATACTAATTATGAAAATAAGCCGAACTAAGCATGATATAGAAGAACAAAGAAGAGTATAACCCCAAAAGGGTACACTAGTTATGGAAATAACTCATAAGGGAAAGTAGGCATACGCTTTTTCTCTTCTCTTCTATTTTTTCTTAAATTCTCTATATTCCTTTGCAGACCTGACAAACACATAGAAGTAAGATAAGTACAGTGTAAATTGAAGAGAAATACAAAGTGAAAGGACAAGTGGGTGAAGAGTTCCCTCGGACCTCCTTTTTTTTCCACTAAGAAAGGATTTGTATTTAAGAAGTATTACAAGGATTCAGGGGCAGTCCCCCTACTTTATAAGAGAAAACTGAAAATATGGGAGGTCCAAAAGATCTCTCATACATGCATACAACAATATCAGACACTGCCCAGCATATTGCACTGACATTCAAAGTTTGACAATGAAGTGAACTGTGCTACCCAGAGATGGCATGGATATGGTGCAGTTATTTTTGTGGAACTTTATTTTAGTACACTGAATAATCAGACATGGGTAGGACACCTATTTTGAAATGTCTAGGCAATATTTGATGAACACTTGATGTAGTTTGCATGAAGAAGATATAGTCTCAAACATGAAGTAAGATGGAAAACCAGATATTCAATTTATGCCTTTCATAAATGGATCCACCAGATTCTATAAAGACCTCTTATTTAAATCGTATGTTAGTCCTTTTTTGAGTAATTCCTTAATATTAAGCTTGCCTAACAAACTAGATGAAGTCTTGAGTATTGATGCCAAAACCTGGGTTCAAAACCCAAAAAAAAGGGCATCACAAACAATTCAGCAGGGGTAGAGCATCAAAACTTTGATTTCCCAAGAGACAGCCAAGAATTACCTTTGGATTTGTGTCTGCTACAAGTAAAAACTGTCTGTAACCATAATAAAAAAACAAAGTGAACTTTTGTGATAAGATGCACACTACTTTAACTAATTTTTTTTACGGATTCTCTTTAGTGTGGATGGTCCAAATAGTATGGTACAGAGAGTACAACTACAGTATTCTTTTCATTCATCATATTAACTTTCAAGGTAGGTATGAACCACCCAATGCGTCCAGCCATAGGGGAGGGAACTCCAGTAGTAAGACTGATGTACACTATACGGATGGTGTGTTGCTTGAATTGCTTGGATAAATGGGCATGAGAGTGCTTATCCTGTCATTTAGAAGGTGATTGAAATAGCCTACCAACTTAAACAAATAAAATCAAGGTACCAAAATACAAATTTATTGAGAACTTAAATGTCCAAATTAATTCAAGTTCTACAAACACATTTGATACTTGAAGAAATGATAAAATGAGCATGAAAACTTTCTCATAATATCAGTACAAAAAACCTTTTGGAGTTAAGAAAATGTAAGTTCACTTCAATACTTACTGATGCATATATCTGAAATATTTAAACTTTGAGAACTTACATAGAAAAGAAGGGACACGTGTAAGAAGCAAACTATGAATTCATGTTCCCAAACAATCCCCTAAAGTAATTTGATTTCAAAAGACAAAGCAGAAACACCTAATCTATAACAATTGATGTTGCTAATCTCTGTTCGTGTTCCCCACAGCTTCAAAAAGAATCTGTGATAAGAGATGCTAATCATCCAAAACTATTCCAACCCTAAGTTTGAACACGATCACAATTCACATCAGAAATACAAATAGCTGCCCATGTTTCATATAAGAGATGCTAAAACAATCAAAATTACAACTGCAAGAAGAATGTAACTCATACTATAAGACTGATCTGAAAACTAAAGAGAACTGTAAACGAGATCAATAACGGACAATGGATTTAAAAAATCTAGCAAAAAACACGAGTTCATAAAAATAAAAATAGAACACTGCTAAGGTAGCTTGAAACCCTAAATAAGAGTATTCGAACCTTCGATTCACAAGGTCAGGGAAGAAATTGAATCTCTCTTCTCTCTGTTCTCTGCTGCTTGGTGAATCCTTCGGTTCTCCTCTACTGAGCGAGCGATTGAGCGAGATAGAGATGAGATCGAGGGAGAACGACTGAGATCGAGAAACGATCGAGGGAGAGCGACTGAACGAGAGAGAGATGAGATCGAGGGAGAGCGACCGAGAGAGAGATGAGATCGAGGGTGATCGACTGAGATCCAGAGAGACTATCGAGAGAGGGAGAGAAACGAGAGAGCGACAGAGATCGAGAGAGACACACACACAATTGGGAGAGACGACTGAGAGAGCCTTCGTTCCAATTAATCAGACGGATATCGGGTCGGATAAAATGCAGATAAAACGGTTTTTAAATGTAAAACGGCTTAAACCCGTTTTTAAATAGAAACGGATAAAATCCGTTTTATAATTTTGTTCCTGATTCATTGTTTTCTTGTAGTGTATCCAAGCTGTTTTCTATATTGCATCCAACATGTATTTAATCTCCAACCAAAATGTGCCACATAGACACCGTATGTTGCTATAGGAATGGAATGCCGTTCTGGATCACGACTCTACACCAAATAGTGACATAGACATAAATAAGAGAGAGAGAGAGAGAGACTTGGAAATTCTAAGCTTGCCATTAGCAGCCCTAGAAGAAGAAGCATAGCAGCCATGGAAGGGTGGTTCGTATTATAAAATGTAGCCATTGAGAAGAAGCTATAATTATCTATATATCTCATCACCACTACCACTTGAACCCTTAAATAGGGAGGGAAATGGATCCAATATTAAAGAGATAAGAGGTCCTACACCACTAACCAGTCCGACACTCCAAAGAAACTACAACCTTTTTTTCTCCATTTTAAAGAGTATGGGTCTTGAATTCTTTCTTATATTTATTTTTGGTTACAATTTTCAATACTCCTTTGGAGCATTGAGAATAATACTACCTTTGCACACCAAACATGTGGTCCATTCGATTCATCAATCAAGTTTAATCCGTGCTGATCGAGGCGGTATCATGAATAGCTAACTATTGATGGTTCAAATCCCCCAATGGGATGGATCACCTAAAAAACATATATAGAGTGTGAGGATACCCAGACATCGTATTTGATCATTTGGGCCACCTTAATTTGTTTTGTTCATAGCAGTCAAGAATCTACCTAATAATTATATGGAGATGGAGAAAAATCCAAGTCAATGGAAGTCAAGAACCTACTATAGTACAAGATTAATATTAATAATCGTCTAAGTGGGACCCTTGCTGTTAGATGCATTCCCATTAGCTAGATCAAATCGAACCAATCATTGAATAGAATTAATAATCCTAACAAAAAGAAAAACAAATAAACAAAGGGAAAATTACTTAAAGGACCATAGCGGAAGGACTTTTTTCTAAATAGTCCCTAAGTTTGGGCAGTCTCTTAATAATCCATTTCGTAAACTTTTTTTTTTTCTGAACAGTCCATGGATCTCATCTCCCCCATTTCTCACGATTAAATGCCTTAATCGTTTGAATTCATCGTCTTCATCTAAAAAAATTGGATTTTTAACATCTCAATCAAGTTTCAAAGACTTCATTCTGTCGAGAAGGATTTAAGATGGAAGAAGAAGCCATTTTCAAGAT
This sequence comes from Akebia trifoliata, assembly GCF_017979445.1. Lineage (NCBI taxonomy): Eukaryota > Viridiplantae > Streptophyta > Magnoliopsida > Ranunculales > Lardizabalaceae > Akebia > Akebia trifoliata. The sequence goes on along the minus strand of NC_141389.1, from coordinate 3,922,236 downwards.
TTTTTTCAAATATTTTGAAGATGTATGTAAAAAATTAGGGGTTTTGTACTTTTTTGTTCTTAATTTTTAAATGAAAATCGATCAAGAATAGTCCTTTTGGGTTTAAATGTATTTCAGTCGAAAAAACTAGAAAATTAAAAATGGGTGGGTTTTACCAGTGTCAAGTTCGACAATAAATAATGGCTACTTCTATCGTAAAAAGTGTGAACTCGACACTAAAACTTCATTTTTTGGAAAAGTCGTGCGAATGTTAAAAATGTGTTGAACACGTTCCCTTTTTGGAATTTAAGTGTTTGGGATCATTAATGACTCCTTTTGTTTGTCGATTCTCTCAACTACCAACACTTCAACGAGCCTCCGTAAAAGACACATGGCATATTCAAATTTTAAGATCTTTTCGCCAATCTCTCTCTTATCGAATCCCTTCTAGATTTTTTTTTACCTTGCTCACCTTAGGTGAGTTCTTCTTCTTCTTTCAGTTAATAACAATTGTATAATCAGATCTTCCCTATTTTTTTGTTTTATTTATTTTTTATTTTAGATTGATCTTTCAATTGATTTGATTTTTTCCTAAAATTAATGGGTAAAATCAATCTCGGATTTATATGTTTAATTGCCAATTTCCTCTTAACCTCCATATTTTTTTTATAATTTTAGATTGATTGTTCAATTGATTTGATTTTCCCCTAAAACCAATTGGTAAAATCAATCTCAGATTTATGTGTTTAATTGCAAATTTTCTCTTAACCTCTATATTTTAACTTTCATCATCAAAACCCTAAATTTTAAAAACTATTATTGGCACCCGAACTTTTATTTATTACATCCAATTAAAAATAAAGAAAATAAGGGAATGGGGTCTAATAAATAAAAGTTGGGGCCAAAAGAATCTTAATCATTTTTTTTGTGTCTAAATTTATATTTTTTTTATTGATTTAAAAATTTATATGAGTCTAAATATAATTGTAAATAAATTCTATAATAAGTAAAAGTTGAAGTGCCAATAAAAGCTTACTCTTTTTTTTTCCAGATTTATATTTTTTTAAGTTTAAAATTTTATGAGCCTAAACATAATTGTACATAACTTCTATCAACTAGTGTTATAATGTATCGTAGTGTTGAAATTACCCTTTGTAATGTAGGAAGTAGGGGTGCAACTTGGTTCGGGTTTGAGGAAAATCAGAATCAAACCGACCAAGGTCGGTTCTATTATATTGGAACCAGAACTGAACCAAATTGGTTTAGAACCGAACCAACCCAAACCGACCTTAATTTGGTTCCATGGGTTGTTTGACATCAGGTAGTCATTTTCGATCAGAAAATCGAGACTCAAAAAGAATCTTAATAGATGCAAATTGAGAGAAGGGGGAGGGGGAGGGGTTTTTAAAGGAGATCAAAGAGGGAAGAGGGAAGAGTGAATGAATAGCAGTTAGAGACAGAGAGAGAGAAAGACAACCGTACCTCAGGACGAGAGAGAGAACGAGATGCAACCCACAGTCGATCGTCGGAGTTGAGTGCAAACCACGGCCACACGCCTACACAGTCGCACTGTCACACAGTCGCACTATTGCACACAATGGCAAAAGACGAGAGAGAGGAAGACAACCATACCTTAGGACGAGAGAGAGAACGAAAAGCAGCCCATAGCCGGTCGCCGGAGTTGAGTGCAAACCATAGCCGCACGCCTGCACAATCGCACTGTCGCACATATCTCGTGCGAATAAAAATTTAATATTTTATTTTATATTAACAGTGGTTCGCTTTTTTGATTTGGTTGGATTTTTTATATTACCTGAACCGAGAATCGAATTGAATTCATCGGTTCTCCATTTTTTAAACCCGAAACCAAACCGATAATAGTCTAAATCGAATCAAACCAATTCAAATTACACGATTTGGTTCGATTCTCGATTTGAACCGAATTAAGTTGTACCCCTAATAGGAAGGGTACATTTTGATCTTTAATTGGGTGTGATAAATAATTTAAGAAATTGGGGTATAATAAGTAAAAGTTGGGGTGCCAATCAGTTTGCAATAAGCAAAGTTAAAAATTTAAATTTTGTTTTTGTAGTTTTTATCAAGATAATGTCTAGTCAATCATAGTAAAGGCGTATTGGGATTCAACAATGCATAAAATTTAAGTGGAATGTTATATTGAAATAATTCAAGTAAAAGAGGAAGGGGTTAACCTTAAAATGACATGAATAAATAAATAATTTTAAATTATTTAAATATTTGTTTTGTAAATAAAAATAGAGAACTACTCTTGGCACCCCAACTTTTATTTATTACACCCTATAAAAAATCATAAATAAAAATTGTGGAGCCAATAGAAATTCTCTCAATTTTTTGTTAGATTGTTATCTTTTTTTTTTTTTTTTTTTTCAAAATTTCATATGAACTTAATCATAATTGTAAACAATTGCTAAAATTGTTTGAACGTGCACTATAATGTTGAGATTATAATTTGTTCCAAACGTTTGTAATTTTTGAAGAGTGTGTTTTAATATGTAATTTGGATTTGATAAATAATTTAAGAAATTGGGGTGTAATAATTAAAATTTGGGGTGCCAATAGTACCTCTATAATAATTTAACAAATTCGGGTATAATTCAAATTTTTCACAAAAAAAAAATGATTTTTATATAGTTATCACAGAAGTTAAAGTAAAATAATATTTTTTTATGCAACTCCAGCAATAAAAATAATTTTCTGCGAAATTTTCCATGATGTGCTCAAACAGTAACAAATGATTGGCCTGACAAATCAATTGCCTGGCAAATGTGTTTTCTTTGCAATCAAACACGCCTAAGTACATTTAACGTAATCTGTAACGATTCCAGCATTGATATTTTTGTTCCCATCCAAATATACCTATTCCAGATATTGGATTTCGGTGGCAGATCTGAATCATTGAAAACTCAACTCATTTTTTGTAATGTGGTAGGTATTTCATACTAAATTGCATTGATTGTTTACACGTGGTAACAATAAAATGATTAAGAATTCAATATTTTCTTTTCATATATTTTATACTTTATGTTTGGATTGTACATCTTTTTCTTTTTTTTTTCTTAGGCCTAGCTTGGTACAAATCTCTCGTAATTTTGGTAATACTCCTGAATTGCTCATGTTTTTGTGATTTATTTTTGGATCATTATTTAATTGGGTTTTACTTACCGATGCCACTTCTTGAGAACAAGTAAGAGTTGGGGTGCCATATAAGCTCTCTCTTATTATGTGTTTTGCTAGATTTCTAATTTTACGTTTTAAGATTTTGTATGAGCCTAATCACAATTGTAAATAAAGGATTTTGTATGTTAGTTGATTTCTTATTTGTAGAATTTTACGAACTTTTGGAAAAAATTATGCAAAGAGTAATGGCATTCCTATAGTCCTAAGCCCACCAAAGGATTAAGAAATTATTGAATCAAACATATATGTTTTTCAATATTTATGAAAATAGACAATCCTATCAGGCTTGGATATATAATTAAAAGTTCTTAGCAGATCGATAACTATTCGATTCGAACCCAATCAACAAAACTAAGACATTTTAATATTAACTCTTTATTAAGATAATTAGCCCTATGTGCATGTGATGTGGGGGCTCTTCCGTCCCCCCTAGTCAGACATAAGTTCAGACACCAAAAGAAAAAAAGAAGAAACTATGATTATGAGTACCGATAATCTTATTTAGCCACGTGGCAGTTCAATCAATTTATCTGACATGACAGACTTGGAATCATTGATGTGCTCTTCTAGGGATACGAAACTATGGTTCCCTATAAATAGGTGTAGTTTTGTTTTGTATCTCAAGGAGATCACATCTACGGTTTCGAGCCTATCACATCAGGTAAGTTGATTAAGTATGTCACATGCCTAAGTCAGATTATCAGGATTAATATTTTATTTACGTTTAATTAGACTTTAGATAATATGTTCAGTACTTCTTTGGAGCATTGAGGATGATGCACTCCTTTGTATACAATACATTTGGTCCATGTGACTCATCAATCATATTCATGGTGATTGAGGCCATATATGATTAGTGATATCTAACAGTCGGATTCAATTATTTGGTGGGGCTAAAAGTGATCAAACACCCAATATTCACCCGACCCAAGATCTGGCAACTTGAAGGACATGGATCAGGATTGTGTTTAGTCAAGGGTCAAGATTCGAAGTCAATGGGTCAAATAAGTTGATATTGGCCGGGGGGGGGGGGGGGGGGGCGAATGATGTTAATTTGGATAAATTTAAGAAAAATCCGGAGTTTATACAAATGATGTTATTTTTGTTTCTTCCCAAACTCTATCACTTCGTATGGTTAAAGAAGAAAGCATTTTGAAGTTAAAGGATACAAATGTAACCATATTTGACGATTAATTAATAAATCATCAATCAATTTATCGATTCAACAATTTAATTGGTTGAATTCTATTATGTAGACTTTTATGAATTTTTGGGAATTTTTTGGAGAATTTTGTGACTATGGTGTGATCTGGTTAGGATCACACCATACAGAATATAGTCCAAAGCTAATTACCCAAAGATTAAGAACTTATTGAATCAACATAATTTTATTTTTTTAATATTTATGAAAATGGACAATCACAAGAGGTCTTAATATATTAAAATTTCTTGGCAGATCGATACCAATTAAATACGAATCTGATCAACAAAACTAAGACACCATGACATTATCAAGTATTAACTCTTTATTAAGATAACTAGTCCTTTAATAGGCATATCTCCATTACATGTTTGGATAAATGTTTCCTTACCCTCTACTGCCATAGATAAGACCGTTCTTATTCAATATACTAATACACGTTAATCTTTCTCTTAATTAACTAAAATTGATTGGATTCACAGGTTGTCTATTTTGAAAAAAGAGTCCAAAATTTTGCTCAATCCCTGCGTCCTTGAGATTCTCATTGAACAAGGCAAACACATAAGTGTTTATAGGCCTTCCCGACCTCTTCGGTGTACCTCCTTTCACATGGTTGATCAAATTCTGGTTGTAGGTTCGTGCATTGTCGACTGATGCAGCAGCACCACCAGCGGAAGGCCATCCACTCTCCGATACAACAATTTCTAAAGCTGATCCCTTGGCCTTTTCTAGAGCAGAGTAGAGAGCATCGACAACAGCATCAAAGAGATTTTGATATTCAAATTGACCATCTTGATTAGATATGTTAGATCTGAATAAAGCATAATCAAGAGGGACACTTGATGGATTACCGACGTGACTGAAGTAAGGGTACACATTGGCTAAAAGTGGCGCTTGGTTGATTACTAAGTACTCTATGATTGAGTCGATAAATGATCGCACGTTGGCTCTGAAGGCACCTGCCGATGGTGGAAAGGATTCTCCAAGAAGGCTTGTGTCAATCGCGGTTGACACCTTGATTTGGTTTTGTAGGCCAGCTGATACAATTGCATTGTAAATGTTTCGCATTGCGGGCAAGATATTTGCAGCATTCGGGTCTCTAGGATTTAATTACTTCATTACCAACAGCAATGTATTTGAAACTTACATTAGAATAGTCCCTTATATTTCTCTGGACCCAGGTATTAGCGGCGGAAGCATCAGATGCTAGACGTTGAAGGTCTGGGTTTGGCACACCGAGTATGAGTTCAATGTATGATCAGGGGCATGCTTAAAAAACTGTGTCATATTATCAAAATTCTTAGGTGGTGCTTCATAACACTTGTAGAAGCATTTTTAATCATGTTTGAGTTGTAAATCTGTGTTTTCATCGGTAATCACCATTTGATTAAAAATGTTGCGTTAAGAAATTGCATTTTCAAACGCAAATATGAAAAGCAGTATAGACTCGCTTTTTTTTATTTGCGTTTGCAAGAGAAGCAAACACCGAAAAAATGGTTTAACTGAAAAGATTGACATGCCCCGTTCTTCTCTTCTTTTCTTTTTTGTCGACAGAACCTCACACAGTTTTCTCTCTCTCTCTCTCTCTCTCTCTCTCTCTCTCTCTCACTCACACACACAGATCTCTCTCTCCTCTCTTCTATGTCGACAGAACCTCAAATAGCTATGCTTCTCGTATAGCTCTCTCTCTCTTCTTCTAGATAGCACCTCACACAACACATAGTTGTTCTCGACAGAGCCTTACACAACACAACCCTCTAGATCTTCTTCTCGGCAGATCCTCACAAAGCCCTAACCCTCAACCAGTTTACTCTTTTGTTCTCGATAGAAGGTCACACAGTCCTAACCCTCAGACAACCTACCTTCAATAGCAGCCGATCTTGACACCAGTTTCTCCTGCGGTGATCGTTCAGGTATCTTCTCTCTTTCCTCAACATGCGCCAAAAAAACCCTCGATTTGTATGTAAAAGTGATTGATTTTTCATCTTTAAAATCAAGGGTTTTGGTTGAGGTTTGTTATAAATTTCTTATACACCTTGAACAGGTATCTGATAATCGAATGTTATCGGGTATTCGATAATCTAATTTATAAATTTATAAATTTATAAACTTTTTTTTTAATAAATCTAATCGAATGTTATTGAGTATTCGATAATCAAATTTATAATAAATAAAAAAATTATAAATCGAATCGAATGTTATTGTGTATCCAATAATCTAATTTATAATTTTATTATAAAAAATATTGTAAATTGAATCGAATGTTATTGAGTATTCGACAATCTAATTCATAAATTTATAATTTTTTTATAAATCAAATATTATCGGGTATTCGATAATCTAATTTATAAATTTATAATTATTTCTTTATAAATCGAATCGAATGTTATCGGGTATTCGATAATCTAATTTATAATTTTTTTATAAATCGAATGTTATTGGGTATTCGATAATCTAATTTATAAATTTATAATTTTATTTTATAAATCGAATGTTATCAAGTATTCGATAATATAATTTATAATTTTATTTTATAAATCGAATATTACTGGATATTCGATAATTTAATTCATAATTTTTTTTTATTATAAATCGAATTGAATGTTATCAGGTATTTGATAATCTAATTTACAAATTTATAAATCGAATGTTATCGGGTATTCGATGATTTAATTTATAAATTATAAATTTATTTTAAAAATAAAATGTTATTGGGTATTCGATAATCTAATTTATAAATTTATAATTTTTTTTATAAATCGAATATTATCGGGTATTCAATAATCTAATTTATAATTTTTTTATAAATCGAATTGAATATCCATAACAATTCTCCTTTTTACCCTATTTTAAGGTGATTTCTTATATATATATACTTTAAAATTATTTCTTTTATTAATATTTATAGATTAATAAACTTTAAAAATATGTAGGGTTGTATTGAAGCGATAGACAGGATACACGTTAGTGCACTTGTACCAATAGAAAAATAAGTATGATATCGATGACATAATGGACTCACACAAAATATAATAGCAACATGTTCATTTGACATGTTGTTCACTCATGTGGTGGTTAGTTGGAAAGGGTCGGCTAATGATTCACATGTCTTCCTTGATATATTGAATACTTACAGCTTAAATTTTTCATATCTTTCACCTGGTCTGTATGTAAAAGCTTATCAATTATATATGTTTATATTGAATCCAAGAAATTCATTTTTTTCGATAATAGGTCAATATTATCTGGTAGTTGTTGGCTGCCCACTCATGGATGGTTATCTCAAATCTTATCGAGGTATTTGATATTATTTACAAGACTATAGGAGATCACGGGCAAATGATCGAAAAGAACTATTCGATTATTTACATTTTTCACTTCGGAACATGATCGAGCGAACATTTGGGATTTTGAAGGCAAAATGGACAATATTAAAGTTGATGCGTTCATATAATTTAAACAAATAATGAAATATTGTTGTTGCATGCATAGTATTGCATAATTTTATCAGAAAATATGTTATTATCGATGAATAATTTGCTCGATTCGATAAAGAAGGATCAATGAAAGAAGAAGAAGAGGGCATCACTAATCAAGAGTATCCAGTTCCCTCATCAGTATGTTATTAGAGTCAACAAACAATGAAAATATATAGGAATTCAATAGCCGATGTCATTTTTACTAACGATCATTGATACATTTTCATATTATGTTTATTACTTTGTATTGTAAGTGTAAATACTATTATTCGGTGTTGTGATAAAGATTATATTATTTTTAAATATATTTCCAAGATTTCATACTTATTCATTTATGTTTTTGTGTATGATGAATAAAATTGATGGCAGACTATACGTATCCACCATTTTATTCATGTGGTCGAGGGATGACATTAATTACAACTATAAAAAAAAAGAAAATTATGGGAGGATGTTTTATAGGTATCCATCTTGACAGGTAATATTTCATTGATATTAATGTTAGTTACCTAGATAATTAGATTTATATTAATTCATGTGTTATTTTACTTTATAGAGACATTCAAGGTCTTTTGTGTGAACAGATGAAATTGACATTATCAATGATAATGTTGTTCAAGATAAAGTAACGGAGACAAATAAAAAGAATGATAAATATATCTTGTATGCATTTGTTGGATGTGTATTTTTCGTATTTTTATTTATTTCAGTTGTACTTATTATATTATCTATGGTTATTATATTTAAATGATGTTAGAATATAAATGTGATGTTATGTGGATATTTTATGTATTTACGATGTAATGTAGATGTTGAATTGTGTATTATGCAGGTATTTTGTTTATCAAAAAAATTTCTTATGTCTATTTTTAAGAAGAGATGCTGTTGAAATTTCTATAAAATTATAAAAAAAATTAAATTAAAATAATTATTTTTATAAATTTTTAGTATAAATTTAATATATTTATATATATATATATATATATATATATATATATATATGGGAAATGTTCAGCAACAAACATTTTGACAAAACATTTTTCAAAACATGGGTTAGAGGTTTTGGAATGGGCTGATTTTTGGTGAGGATGATCTCTACGGTGAGGAGATCATCATCACCAAAAATCAGCCCATTCCAAAACTTCTAACCCCATCAAAAATGGTTTACAAGAAATGGACGGTCCACAATTTTTCAACTTGTAAACTGGGGATAGAAGTTTTGGAATGGGCTGATTTTTGGTGAGGATGATCTCCTCAGCGTAGAGATCATCCTCACCAGAAATCAGCTCATTCCAAAATCTCTAACCCATGTTTTGAAAAATGTTCTGCCAAAATGTTTGTCAAAATGTTTGTTGCTGAACGGGACCATATATATATATATATATATATATATATATATATATATATATATATATATATATATATATATATATATATATATATATATATATATAATGTAATTATATATTCATAAGGTATTCTGGTCATTTTTGGTGCATTCTTAATATTAAGGGTATTCTTATCATTTTACCCTAATACAACAGAATCCAGCAGTAGTATCAAATAATAATTATCAACTTCTAGTAAACAGCACAGCACTTTTACAAAACTCTATCAAACAAGCTTTTCAATATTCTAGCTTTTTACAATAGAATCTGATAGTAAATTTTGGCAGTTGTATCAAACGAGGCCTTAGACTTCGTATTTATAAAGTTGGGGTCATTTATTGTCTCATGACTCACTAGAACCTTCGTGAAGAGTTTATCTATTCTTATGACTTCACCAAGTCAATGGCTATGAAATATGCATGGAAAACTATAAATATTTGTCCCATCATTTGGACCCACCAAGTTTCATCCTGATTAGCAAATTTAAACCATTGGATTTGAACATATATTTCATCAACGACTTTAGAATTATGCCAAAGGGAGGATTCCAAATCCATCATTAACAAAGAGAGCTACTATTGCCACACCAACTGTATGCAATTCTTTAGTGAGTTACGTAGGAATTGGTGTGTCATTAGCAAAAGTTGGTGTGGAAATAGCAACTCTCTTTAAAAAATGTCTAAAATCGATATCATATGACCATAATTATTGATCAAAATTTACGTGACTAACCACAACCTAATAGTTAGTATTGCTCCCTCTGTGACTTACACTTTTAGGCATGTTGTGGGGTAAACCTTATTTTAGAGGTTACCCCATGTACTAGGGTAACTGGTTATAGCCGGTTTTCCCTCCCCACACAATACACTTGTAGATGTCCCGTGCAGTGGGAAAGCTTGGTTTAAAGGTTACCCCATGTACTAGAGTAATCAGTTATAGTCAGTTTTCCCTCCCCCACACGATACACTTAGACATCACGTGTGATAGGAGAGAGGTCACCCCATGTATTAGGGTAACCAAGTAATCGGCTATAGCTCTCCCACACAGTCTACCCAAGAAAGAAAGAAAGAGAGACTAACTTGTAAATTCTAAGCTAGTTACTAGTAGTCCAAGAAATAGCAGAATAACAACCATAGAGAAGAAGTTACAATTACTTATATATCTCATCATCACCACTACTCCTTGAACCTACTTTGTCGAGAGAGGCGTTTGTATATGACGTGAGTCAGTGGATTCACCCAACCTATACAAGGGGGAATATAAAAGTTTTGAACGAATCTGGCGGGTTGGGATTCTTCATTGGTCCTCAAATTGTTAAAATAAATGTTAATAAATGTTGATTAATATTTATTTAGAATTGATTCAAATAAAATTAATTTAGTTTTTTAAAAAATGATATTTGAAAGTTAATTTATGATTGGTGTACTTTTTTGTTAAAGTAAAAGTAAGTATTTTTTTATTTAAAACATTTCTATTGATCGATATCTTTCAACATGGATTGAAGATTGTAAAAGTACTTTTTGGCGTCTTTTTCAAATATTTTATAAATCTCACATTGCTTTCTAAATCTTTTGGAATGATTTTGAAACCTATAAATAAGAACCTATTCTCAATTCTATCTTCATTCCAAAGACTTTCTCCTTGAGAGCTCCTAATGGCTTTTAGCTATATGGAAATTTTAATAATTCTTTTTGATTATATATATATAATAAGAATGAAAGAAAAGAAATAAAGATAGAGAAAGAGAAATTTAAAATAAAGGAGGGCTGTCCAAATTTAGATAGGCACCAATATCGACGCAAGAGGTGTCAAAAGGGCCCATAGGGTTCTTAATAGACTCTTTGATCTGGATAGGTGCCTAGTGGTTCCAATGGATTTCATACCTATTGAATTTCTTAATCCATTTACAAATGGATGTGACTTTTGAAATTGTTCTCTATCAATTCTGTTAAAAAAAATTTAATTCTAACTTTCTACAAAAAAAGGGCATTCGTGTATCCGAGATTCTGTGTGATAGATTTTCTTAAAATAGTGTTAATTTTGATGAAATATATAGTTGTGAGAAAACTGGGCTATGTTGTATCCTATAGACAAATTCACCATCAACCTATCTGCATTTTCATTGCAATCGGAGTGTGGTGTCTATTGTCTATAAGATAACGTAGATTACTACGTGTCTTAGAGAAATTTTCTTCTTTATTTTCAAGTTATATTTTTCTAAAAATTTATAAACAATATAATATTGTTTTAATGGTACAAAGCATCAAGTTTATGAATCAAGACCTTGTGAAACTTGATTGTTTTAATAGGTTGAATTTCAAACGATGGTAATAGAAGGTATTCTTTATGCTCTATCAATTTAAGGTTAAGTATGTTCTTACAACAGCATGTCCAACTATTTCAACGAATGCACCTTCTAAAAAAATCGACACTCAACGAAAATGACAAGATGATGATCTGGATTATTGAGACCATGTACTAAATGCGATGACTGACAGATTATTCGACTCATTTTGCATATATACAACTGCTAAAGAATTATGACACTCACTAAAAAATAAGAATTTAACTGAAGATGCAAGTACAAAAACTTTTTTAATTTTTAAATACTTTGATTTTAAAATGACAGAAATAAATATATTCTTGAACAAGTTCAAGAGTAGCAATTTATTGTTACTAAGTTGAAGGAAGAAAATATTGAACATCCCAAAAGTTTTCAAGTGGGTGCAATTATCTCCAAATTACCACCCAATCGGAAAGTCTATAGAAAATTTTTGTCTTACAATAAGAATTTGCAAACTCTGGATTAGACTTTCAAAGGTTTAAAAATAGAAAAAGAAATAAGATCAGAAATAGAAAGAATGATCGCTCTGAATCTATTAAGGCTCATATAGTTGAGTCTATAATTCAAAAAAAGAAAAAGTACAATAAGCCTTTTACCAATAGAAAATCATTCAGGAAATTTATCAGGAAAAATAATTATTGTCAATTCAAAAAGAATGAAAGCGACTGGTATGTTTGTGGGAAAAAAATGACATTTTGCAAGAGATTGTATAAAAACGTCAAGCTAAGAAATCAAAAATCGAATCTAACATGGTAGGAGATGTAGTGGTTGCCGTTGTATCTGAAGTAAATATGGTTGAAACGAAAGGACATTGATGGATCGACTCAGGTACAACACGACATGTATCATTTGATAGATTTGCTTTCAAATCTTAAAAAGCTCAAGATGAATGACAACTTTACATGGGAAATTCTTCTACCATTAAGATTACAGGCTACGGTACTATGAAATTCAAATTAACTTTTGGAAAAAATTCTCTGGTTAAAAGATGTTCTACATGCTCTCAAAATTAAGATTAATTTACTTTTTGCTTGTACGTTGGACAAAAATGGGTTCAAATTAGTCCTTCATTTTCGAAAACTGGTCTTGACCAAAGATGATGTTTTCATTGGCAAATGGTATGTTGTAAACAATATGATTAAATTGAATATAATCAATTTAAAATATTAACGAGTTTGGGATTGTTTAGCCTAAGACAGAAAATCAAATGACAAAATTTGAAAATTAAGCTTTAGAATAGCCAATCAAGTTCAATCCGTAGTGCTCGAGGCTGTATCATGAATAGCCAACTATTGATGGTTCAAATCCCCCAATGGGATCACCTAAAAAACATATATAGAGTGTGAGGATATCTAGACATCGTATTTGATCAGTTGGGCCACCTTAATTTGTTTTGTTCGTTGCAGTCAAGAATCTACCTAACAATTATATGGAGATGGAGAAAAATCCAAGTCAATGGAAGTCAAGAACCGACTATAGAACAAGATTAATATTAATAGTCGTCTAAGTGGGACCCGTCTTATTAGATGCATTCCTACTAGCTAGATCAAATTGAACCAATCATTGAATAGAATGAATAATCTTAAAAAATAAACAAATAAACAAAGGGAAAGTTACTTAAAGGACCATAGCGGAAGGACTTTTTTCTAAATAGTCCCTAAGTCTGGGTAGTCTCTTAATCGTTCATTTAGTAAACTTTTTTTTTCTGAACAGTCCATGGATCTCATCTCCCAATATCTTAATAGTTCATTTAGTTAACTTTTTCTTTTTCTGAACAGTCCATGGATCTCATCTCCCACATTCCCCACGATTAAATGCCCTAATTGTTCGAATTAATTGTTTTCATCTAAAAAAATTAGATTTTTAACATCTCAATCGACTTTCAAAGACTCCATTCTGTCGGGAAGGATTTAAGATGGAAGAAGAAGCCATTTTCAAGGGCTTTTTCAAATATTTTGAAGATGTACTTTTTTTTTCTTAATTTTAAATGAAAATCGATGAAGAATAATTATTTTGGGTTGAAATGTATTTCAGTCGAAAAAACTAGAAAATTAAACATGGGTGGGTTTTACCAGTGTCAAGTTCAACAATAAATAATGGCTAGTTCAACAGTAAAAAGTATAAACTCAACACTAAAAGCTTCCTCTTTTGGAAAAGTCATGCGAAGGTTAAATACGTGTTGAACACGTTCCTTTTTTGGAACTTAAGTGTTTGGGATCATTAAAGACTCCTTTTGGTTGCCGATTCTCTCAACTACTAACACTTCAACTAGCCTCCGTAAAAGACACATGACATATTCAATTTTTAAGATCTTTTTGCCAACCTCTCTTTTATCAAATTCCTCTTAGATTTTTTTTGACCTTGTTCTCCTTAGGTGAGTTCTTCTTCTTCTTCTTCTAGTTAATAACAATTGTATAATCAGATCTTCCCCATTTTTATATATATATTTAAAAAAAAATTTAGATTGATCTTTCAATTGATTTGATTTTTTCCTAAAATCAATGGGTAAAATCTATCTCAGATTTATGTGTTTAATTGCCAATTTCCTCTTAACCTCCATATTTTTTTTAAATTTTGTATTGATTTGATTTTCTTGTAAAACCAATGGGTAAAATCAATATCAGATTTATGTGATTAATTGCAAATTTCCCATTATGTGTATTCTTTTTAATTTTAGATTGATTTTTCAATGGATTTGATTTTCTCCTCAAATTAATGGGTAAAATCAATCTCAGATTTATGTGTTTAATTGTAAATTTCCTCTTAACCTCCATGTTTTAACTTTCATCATCAAAACCCTAAATTTTAAGAGCTGTTATTGGCACCCCAACTTTTACTTATTACACCCAATTAAAAATAAAGAAAATTAGTGAATGAGGTGTAATAAATAAAAGTTGGGGTGACAATACAATCTTAATCAATTTTTTTTTTCCTAGATTTATATTTTTTATTGATTTAAAATTTTATATGAGTCTAAATATAATTGTAAATAAATTCTATAATACGTAAAAATTGAAGTGCCAATAGAAGTTTACTTTTTCTTCTACTAGATTTATATTATTTTAAGTTTAAAATTTTATGAGATTAAACATAATTGTACAGAACTTCTATCAATAGTGTTATAATGTATCGTAGTGTTGAGATTACTCTTTGTAACGTTGGAAGAGTGCATTTTAATTTTTAATTGGGTGTGATAAATAATTTAAGAAATTGGAGTGTAATAAGTAAATGTTGGGGTGCCAATCAGATTGTAATAAGTAAAGTTGGAAATAATTTTTGAGTACACATTGGGGTAGATTGCAGATTCTAAATTGCAAATCACATGATAATTCTCTGATTCAATGAAATATCATATTACATGGTCTAAATAATTAGGTTGATGTATAGACACATTTGTGAGTAGATTAATTAATTTATTTCTTTTCTTTAAATTTTTTTTTTTTTATTATTTAAATTTCGTTTTTGCAGTTTTTATCAAGATAATGTCTAATCAACCATCAGGAAAGGCATATTAGGATTCAGCAATGTATAAAATTTAGGTGGAATGTTATGTTAAAGTAGTTCAAAAATATGGTAAAGGAGGAAGGGGTCTAACCTTAAAAGGACATGATTAAATAATTAATTTTAAATTATTTCAATATTTGTTTTGTAAATAAAAATAGAGAACTACTCTTGGCACCCCAATTTTTATTGATTACACCCTATAAAAAATCATAAATAAAAGTTATGGAGACAATAGAAACTTTCTCAGTTTTTTGCTAGATTGTTATCTATTTTTTATTTATTTTTAGAATTTTATATGAACTTAATCATAATTGTAAACAACTACTAAAATTGTTTGAACATGTGTTAGAATGTTGAGATTATAATTTGTGCCAAACCTTTGTAATTTTTTAAGAGTGTGATTTAATATTTAATTTGGGTTTGATAAATAATTTAAGAAATTGGGGTATAATTCAAATTTTTCACAAAAAAATTGATTTTTATATAATTGTCACAGAAGTTAAAGTAAAATAATTTTTCTTTATGCAACTCCAACAACAAAAACAATTTTCTGCCAAATTTTCCATGATGTGCTCAAACAGTAGAAAATTATTTGCCTAACAAATCAATATTGACCAAACCGAACAGGGTTGGGATCGAGCGTAGACGTCAAGTTGCCCAAATTGCCCGAATCCTAACTTAATATGATTATAATTTCACATTTCTGACCTTAGTTAATTATCATCATCTTTTTATTAACATTTACTTATAAGTTAATGTATGTGAACTTTGAAATATATTTTTATGACAAACAATTGCAAATTTTATATTTTATCTTTACATACCACTTACCTTTATATAAGTCATTATCATTACTACATTATCTAATATTAATGAGGAATGAGCCAACTTGACTAACCAGACTTGCATAGGGCTTGGGTTGAGAGTTTCATGCCCGGGGTGGGTTGGGCACGATACGGTTGACACGTTGATTTGGTTTTGTAGGCCAGCTGATACAATTGCATTGTAAATGTTTCGCATTGCGGGCAGACATTTGCAGCATTCGGGTCGCTAGGATTTACTTCATTACCAACGGCAATGTATTTGAACCTTACATTAAAATAGTCCCTTATATTTCTCTGGACCCAGGTATTAGCGGTGGAAGCATCAGATGCAAGATGTTGAAGGTTTGGGTTTGGTGCACCGACTATGAGTTCAATGTTGAATCCTCTAAGGGCTTGTAGAGTTGCTTGGTCTGGATTCTCATCTTTGCTATGTTCCTTGATCTATATAGATCGACATCTTGTTGTTTTGATGTAAATTGTTCACTTGCCCTCCATAACAAACTCCAATGGATTGTACACCTTCATCAAATCAACAAAATATTAGAAAACTTTGAATTCCCAATAAAAATCTATGAGAGTAAACACATGTATGGGTTAGGTTCCCATGACTGCATGATGAATTAGGTAAAAAAATACATGATCCCAAACATTTAAACATAAAATACAACGATTGTTACTTGTCCTTGGGATAAGTATCTATGAGATATGTGTTATTAGGATACACATAAATCCCAACCATTGGATTTCGTGTTTACATGGTTGGGATCATGTATTTTCACACGAGTCATATATTCTTCACAAGTCACAGAAACTTGACCCATATATAGGTATATGGGCCACGAAGACTTTGTCTATAATCCCGCCTTCACGATGTCAATGGCAATAAACACATATTTTGGATAGAAATTTCAATAATTAAAATTTATAAATATAAAAAACTATAGTATGATTGTTGGGTCATGCTCCCGCTGTGAGTAAGGACTTCTAGGCACATTGTGTGGTAGAAAAACTTGTTTTAGAGGTTACCCCAAGTATTGGTGTGTACCGGCTATTACTGGTTCCCCTCCACCATGTGGTGCGCCCAAAAGGGTTAGTGAAGCTATAACCGGTGTTTTGTTCCTATAGACTAGGAATGGTGTCTACTTGGCACGTTTTGATTGGAGTTTAAAACGCATTGGGCTCTTATCCAAGGCGTTTTCTGTATTGTATGCAACAAGCTGCATTTAATCTCCAAGCAAAACGTACCATGTAGACATCGTCTGTTGATGTAAGAATGTTTTCGTTGGAGTTTAAAATACATTGGGCTCCTATCCAAGCCATTTTCTATATTGCATGCAACACGATGTATTAAATCTTCAACCAAAATATGCCATATAGACATCATATGTTGCTAAAGGAATGTTTTGATTGGAGCTTAAAATACATTGGGCCCCTATCCAAGCCATTTTCTATATTGCATCCAACGCGATGTATTTAATCTCCAACCAAAATGTACCACACAGACACCGTATGTTGCTATAGGAATGGAATGCCGTTCTGGATCCTGACTCCACACCAAATAGTGACATAAACATATATAAGAGAGAGAAAGACTTGTAAATTCTTAGCTTGCCATTACCAACCCTAGAAGAAGAAGCATAGCAGCCATGGAAGGGTTGTTAGTATTATAAAATGTAGCCATTGAGAAGAAGCTATAATTATCTCATCACCACTACCGCTTGAACCCTTTATATAGGGAGGGAAATGGATCCAATATTAAAGAGATAAGAGGTCCCACACCACTTACCAGTCAGACACTCCAAAGAAACTACAACCTTTTTTTTCTCCATTTTCAAGAGTATGGGTCTGGAATTCTTTCTTGCATTTATGTTTGGTTGCAATTTTCAATACTCCTTTGGAGCATTGAGAATAATACTACCTTTGCATGCCATACATGTGGTCCATTTGATTCATCAATCAAGTTCAATCCGTGGTGATCTAGGCTGTATAATGAATAGCCAACTATTGATGGTTCAAATCCCCATTGGGATCACGGAAAAAACATATATAGAGTGTGAGGATATCTAGACATCGTATTTGATCATTTGGGCCACCTTAATTTGTTTTGTTCGTTGCAGTCAAGAATCTAGCTAACAATTATATGGAGATGGAGAAAAATCCAAGTCAATGGAAGTCAAGAACCGACTATTGCACAACATTAATGCTAATAGTCATCTAAGTGGGATCCTTGCTGTTAGATGCATTCCTACTAGCTAGATCAAATCGAACCAATCATTGGATAGAATTAATACTCCTAAAAAAAAATAAACAAATAAACAAAGGGAAATTACTTAAAAGACCATAGCGGAAGGACTTTTTTCTTATAGTCCCTAAGTTTGGGTGGTCTCTTAATAGTCCATTTAGTAAACCTTTTTTTTTCTGAACAGTCCATAGATCTCATCTCCTACATTTCTCATGATTAAATGCCCTAATCGTTCGAATTCAACGTTTTCATCTAAAAAAATTAGATTTTTAACATCTCAATCGAATTTCAAAGACTCCATTCTGTCGGGAAGGATTTAAATTGGAAGAAGAAGCCATTTTCAAGGATGTTTTCAAATGTTTTGAAGATGTATGTCAAAAAATTAGGGTTTTGTACTTAAAATTTTTTTTTTTTAATGAAAATCGATCAAGAATAGTTCTTTTGGTTGAAATGTATTTCAGTCGGACAAACTAGAAAATTAAAAATGGGCTGATTTTACTAGTGTCAAGTTCAACAATAAATAATGGCTAGTTCAACAGTAAAATGTGTGAACTCGACACTAAAAACTTCCTTTTTTGAAAAAATCGTGCGAAGGTTAAAAACATGTTGAACACGTTCCTTTTTTGGAACTTAAGGCCCGTGTGGATAAAATGGCTCTCTGCAAAAATGAAATTGAGAAGTACAAATTTAGGTACTTCTCATAAAAGTATTATTTTGACTTTTTTTTAAAATTGCTCCTTCAAAGCATTGAATCTCCAAACGATAAAGTGCTTCTAACTCCCTACTAGAACCAGAACCACTTAGAGAAGTCAATCCAAACAGGCCAATGTTTGGGATCATTAAAGACTCCTTTTGTTTTTTGGTTTTGTTTTGTTTTGTTTTTTAATTTTTAATTTTAGATTGATCTTTCAATTGATTTAATTTTTCCCTAAAATCAATCTTAGATTTATATGTTTAATTGCCAATTTTCTCTTAACCTTCATATTTTTTTTTTATAATTTTAGATTGATTTTTCAATTGATTTGATTTTCCCCGAAAATCAGTGGGTAAAATCAATCTCAGATTTATGTGTTTAATTGCAAATTTCCCCTTCCATATATTTTTGAGTAATTTTAGATTAATTTTTCAATTGATTTGATTTTCCCCTAAAACCAATGGATAAAATCAATCTCATATTTATGTGTTTAATTGCAAATTTCCTTTTAACCTCCATATTTTAACTTTCATATTTAAAGAGCTGTTATTGGCACCCCAACTTTTACTTATTACACCCAATTAAAAATAAAGAAAATTAGTGAATGAGGTGTAATAAATAAAAGTTGGGGTGACAATACAATCTTAATCATTTTTTTTTTTTTTTTTGCCTAGATTTATATTTTTTATTGATTTAAAATTTTATATGAGTCTAAATATAATTGTAAATAAATTCTATAATACGTAAAAATTGAAGTGCCAATAGAAGTTTACTTTTTTTTCTACTAGATTTATATTATTTTAAGTTTAAAATTTTATGAGATTAAACATAATTGTACAGAACTTCTATCAATAGTGTTATAATGTATCGTAGTGTTGAGATTACTCTTTGTAACGTTGGAAGAGTGCATTTTAATTTTTAATTGGGTGTGATAAATAATTTAAGAAATTGGAGTGTAATAAGTAAATGTTGGGGTGCCAATCAGATTGTAATAAGTAAAGTTGGAAATAATTGTTGAGTACACATTGGGGTAGATTGCAGATTCTAAATTGCAAATCACATGATAATTCTCTGATTCAATGAAATATCATATTACATGGTCTAAATAATTAGGTTGATGTATAGACACATTTGTGAGTAGATTAATTAATTTATTTCTTTTCTTTACAATTTTGTATTTTATTATTTAAATTTCGTTTTTGCAGTTTTTATCAAGATAATGTCTAATCAACCATCAGGAAAGGCATATTAGGATTCAGCAATGTATAAAATTTAGGTGGAATGTTATGTTAAAGTAGTTCAAAAATATGGTAAAGGAGGAAGGGGTCTAACCTTAAAAGGACATGATTAAATAATTAATTTTAAATTATTTCAATATTTGTTTTGTAAATAAAAATAGAGAACTACTCTTGGCACCCCAATTTTTATTGATTACACCCTATAAAAAATCATAAATAAAAGTTATGGAGACAATAGAAACTTTCTCAGTTTTTTGCTAGATTGTTATCTATTTTTTATTTATTTTTAGAATTTTATATGAACTTAATCATAATTGTAAACAACTACTAAAATTGTTTGAACATGTGTTAGAATGTTGAGATTATAATTTGTGCCAAACCTTTGTAATTTTTTAAGAGTGTGATTTAATATTTAATTTGGGTTTGATAAATAATTTAAGAAATTGGGGTATAATTCAAATTTTTCACAAAAAAATTGATTTTTATATAATTGTCACAGAAGTTAAAGTAAAATAATTTTTTTTTATGCAACTCCAACAACAAAAACAATTTTCTGCCAAATTTTCCATGATGTGCTCAAACAGTAGAAAATTATTTGCCTAACAAATCAATTGTCTGGCAAATGTGTTTTCTCTGCAATCAAACACGCCTACGTACATTTACCATGATCTGTAACGTTTCCAGCATCGATATTTCTGTTCCCACCCAAATATACCTATTCTAGATATTGGATTTCGGTGGCAGATCTGAATCTTTGAAAACTCAACTCATTTGTTGCAATGTGGTAGGTATTTCATACTAAATTGCATTGATTGTTTAGACCATACAAATAGTATTTCATACTATTTTCATAAATACTAAATTCATTTTAGCTTTATATGCTCCATATGAGTAGTTAGCTAATAATGTTATTTTGTTATATTTATTTATTTGGTTTTTGACACGTGGTAACAATAAAATGACTAAGAATTCAATATTTTCTTTTCATATATTTTATCCTTTATGTTGGATTGTACATCTTTTTTTCATTTTTTTCTTTCTTCTTAGGCCTTGCTTGGTACAAATCTCTCATATTTTTGGTAATACTCATGAGTTGCTCATGTTTTTGTGATTCAATTTTGGATCATTATTTAATCGGGTTTTTCTTACCGATGCCACTTCTTGAGAACAAGTAAAAGTTGGGTTGCCAATATAAACTCTCTGTTATTATTTGTATTGCTAGATTTTTATGAGCCTAATCACAATTGTAAACAAAGGATTTTGTATTAGTCAGTCGATGGCTTACTCGTAGAATTTTACAAATTTTTGGAAAAAAATTTCAGAGAATTTTGTGACTATAGTGTCATCTGGTTGGGATATGCCTAGAGTTA
This sequence comes from Akebia trifoliata, assembly GCF_017979445.1. Classification (NCBI taxonomy): domain Eukaryota; kingdom Viridiplantae; phylum Streptophyta; class Magnoliopsida; order Ranunculales; family Lardizabalaceae; genus Akebia; species Akebia trifoliata. The sequence goes on along the minus strand of NC_141389.1, from coordinate 3,900,757 downwards.
CGGCATCCCTATAGTCCTAAGCCCACCAAAGGATTAAGAAATTATTGAATCCAACATATATGCTTTTTAATATTTATGAAAATAGACAATCCTATCAGGCTTAGATATATAATAAAAAGTTCTTAGCAGATTGATACCTATTTAATACGAATCCAACTGAAACCCGATCAACAAAACTAAGACATCCAAATATTAAATCTTTAGTAAGATAATTAGCACTCTGTGCGTGTGATGTGCGAGCTCTTCTGGTCCTCCTAGTCGGACATAAGTTCGGACACCCTCATCATCAAAAAGTTAAAAAAAAAAAAGATGAACTAGACTTTAATTGGCATATTTCCAATACATGCATGGAGAAATGTTTTCCTTCCCTTCTACTATCATTCCCATCTACTATCATAGATACAAATAATTATACTACTATACATTAATCTTTTTCTTAATTAACTGAAATTGATTGGATCACGAGGTTGCTTCCGTGGCAGCAACTTTCACAACTTAAGAAAAAGGTCGGAGGATCAGGTGATGGTACCGAATTGAAATTGATTGGATACACTGGTTGTCTGCTTGGAAAAAAAAGTCCAAAATTTTGCTCAATCAGTGCGCTCTTGAGATTCTCGTTGAACATGGCAAACACATAAGTGTCTATAGGCCTTCCAGACCTCTTCGGCGTACCTCCTTTCACATGGTTGATCAAATTTTGGTTGTAGGTTCGTGCATTTTCGATTGAAGTATAAGCACCATCAGGAGAAGGCCATCCACTCTCCGATACAACAATTTCTAAAGCTGATCCCCCGGCCTTCTCTAGAGCAGAGTAGAAAGCGTCAACGATAGCATCAAAGAGGTTTCGATATTGAAATTGACCATCTTGATTAACTATGTTAGATCCGAATAAAGCATAATCAAGAGGGGCAATTGACGGATCAGCAATGTAAGTTAAGTAAGGGTACACATTGGCTAAAAGTGGTGCTCGGTTGTTTACTAGGAACTCAATGATTGGGTCAATAAATGAACGCACGTCAGGTCTAAAGGCACCTCGCGATGGTGGATAGGATTCACCAAGAAGACCTGTGTCGATCGCGGTTGACACCTTGATTTGGTTTTGTAGGCCAGCTGATGCAATTGCATTGTAAATGTTTCGCATTGCAGGCAAAACATTGGCAGCATTCGGGTCATTAGGATTTACTTCATTACCAACTGCAATGTACTTGAACCTTACACTAGAAGTGTAGTTCCTTATATTTCTGTCAACCCAGTTATTAGCGACTGAAGCATAAGATGCTAGATGTTGAAGGTCGTGGTTTGGCACACCGAGCATGAGTTCAATGTTGGATCCTCTAAGGGCTTTTAAAGTCGCTTGGTTAGGATCATAAATCCTCATACTACCTATGTTCATTGATCTATATAAATCAACTACTTCGTGTGGTGGTGGCAAATTGTTCCCTAGCGTTCCATAACAAACTCCAATGGATTGTACATCTACATAAATTGAATGAAGAATTAGACAACTTCGACTTCCCTATACAAATGCATGGGAGTATAGGCATAGTTCGGTGGGTGTGTGTTTATATATGTAATAATGACTTATAGAAAAAACTCATGACCCCAATCATTTAAGTCACAATCCATTGGTTGATACCTTTCCTTGGAGACGTATCTCCAAGATATGTGTTACGAGGGTACGCATAAATCCCAAACATTAGATTTTAAGTGTTGATAATAAGATTTTGAGTGTTGATAATATGACGCATACCCCCTGACACCCCTGACATGTTTGCTCACAGTCCAACATGCATTTGACATGTAGAGCAAATGACATCAGCGATAGAGAGAACTTCTCTCTCTTGCCCCGTTGCCTGCAGATTTATGTTTTAAGATTTCAAGTCTTCAAAAAGGTCATTGGGCACACATTGATTATCATATTGACAATCTAACATGCCTTTTAGATTTCATGAAAATGTTCATATTTAAAATATAAAAAAAATATTATTGTTTTTCGAGCTTGATCCAAGGTGCTGACAATGGACGGCCACCGAACACACAAATTTAAAAATAAAATTTGACGGTGAAAAATAACTATATTTTTTTAATTTGTTTTCTTTTTAAATTCATATAATTTTTTCTTATACATCCTCATTGCATCGGATCATGTTTTTTAATGTCACAAGGTGATCATATCAGTATTTATTTTTTTTCACTATGAGCAGGAGAGAGAAAGGGATATACGTCTAAAAACACGTCATATTATCAAAATTCTTAGATTTTGTGTTTATACGATTGGGGTCATTTATTGTCTTGTGATTTCCTAGAACCTAAACTGTATGTATGTATATAGGTCGTGAAGACTTTATCTGTTCTTGTGACTTCACCACCAAGTCAATGGGTAAGAAATATTTATGGAAAACAATAAATATTTGGAAAATGCTGGAATAACACAGGATATTTACTGCAATTCTAGCAAGTCTGACGTGGGATGTGCTCATAACCATAGATGTGTCTCCTCGCGATACGAGTAAAGATCATTTACCGTTATGTATGCATCTCCACGTCAGAATTGTAAGAATCACAGTAAATCCTGTGTCAACCCAGCACGACTAAATATTTGTCCCACCATTTGGACCCATCAAGTTTAATCTTGATTAGCAATTCTAAATTGTTGGATTTGAACATATATTTCATCAACGACTTTAGAATTATGCCAGAGTGAGGATTCCAAATCCATGATCAACAAAGAAAGCTACTATTGCCACACCAACTTTTACTAATGCCACACTAACTGTGTGCAAATCTTTGGTGATTTACATAAAAATTGGTGTGTCATTAGTAAAAGTTGGTGTGGCGATGGCAACTCTCTTAAAACAAATGTCTAAAATTGATAACATATAACCAGAATTATCAATCAAAATTTACGTGACTAACCATAATCTTATAGTTAGTAATGCTCTCCCTGTGACTTACACTTCTAGGAGTGTCGTGGGGTAGACCTTATTTTAAAGGTTACCCCATGTACTTGGGTAACCAGGTGATTGGTTATAATCGGTTTTCCCCCTCCCACACGATACACTTGTAGATGTTCCATGTGGTGGGAAAGCTTGTTTTAAAGGTTACCCCATGTACTAGAGTGACCAGCCATATAATTAGTTTTCCCTTCCCACACGTTACACTTAGACGTCGTGTGTGATAGGAGAGAGGTAATTAACTGGCTATAGCTCCCCCTCACCCACACAGTGTACCAAAGAAAGAAAGAAAGATAGAGAAAGAAAGAGAGAGATAGAGAAAGAAAGAGAGAGAGACTGACTTGTAAATTCCAAGCTAGCCAGTAGCAGTCCAAGAAACAGCAGAATAGCAGCCATTGAGAAGAAGTTACAATTGCTTATATATCTCATCATCACCACTACCCCTTGAACCTATTTGTTGAGAGAGGCATTTGTATTCGACGTGAGTCAGTGGGTGGATTCGCCTAATCTATACGAGGGGGCATATAAAGCTCTCGATCGAATATGGTGTTTGGATTCTTTATTGGTCTTCAAATTTCATCATCTAGAGAGAGAGAGAGATATTGAGAGGTCCCAAATTAACAATTTACTCGTCAATTATTACATAGAAACTAATACTTTCATCATCATAATTTCCATGTACATTCCTTAATCTGTCCATCTTCCAAGTCTTAGGTCTCTCTCTACTTTTTTAAAAGTCTTGGGGTCATGAAGTCTTTTATTTTAATGACTACTGATAATCTGATTCAGAGACGTGGCAATTCAATCAATTTATTTGATGTGACAGGCTTGGGAATCATTGATCTGCTTTCCTCCCTCGGGACCCTCTTTAGTTAGGATTACATGATCCTATTACATCTAAAATAGTTGAAAATTTTACGCCAGTAATAACCATAACAAACAATATAAAAAGATGTAAAATCAGATCTAAAGAAAGAACACAACACGAAAATTTTGTCGGTCGGCATTGATGAGATCTTTTCACTATTTCTGTGAAAACTAAGGTTACAATCTCTCTATTACACTTCTTCTAAGAAAAATATAAATATCTCATTCCAATCATAAGACTTTGCTATTAGGGTTGCAATTTGGGCAAACCGATGCTAAGTGAAAAGAAAGGGGTAAATTCGACACGACTCTTTAATTAACACTAAGTGAAAAAGGGACTAATTTTGATGGACCTTGCTTTCAATTTACCCCTTTTTCACGTAATGAAAACCTGAAGCCAATGGGTTCAACCTGACCTCGGGTCAAGTCTCAGCATAGCTCGCTAGAGTTCAGGCCTGAGTTTGGGCAAAAAAAATTAAAAATATTGACCAAACCGAACAGGGTTGGGATCGAGCGTAGACGTCAAGTTGCCCAAATTGCCCGAATCCTAACTTAATATGATTATAATTTCACATTTCTGACCTTAGTTAATTATCATCATCTTTTTATTAACATTTACTTATAAGTTAATGTATGTGAACTTTGAAATATATTTTTATGACAAACAATTGCAAATTTTATATTTTATCTTTACATACCACTTACCTTTATATAAGTCATTATCATTACTACATTATCTAATATTAATGAGGAATGAGCCAACTTGACTAACCAGACTTGCATAGGGCTTGGGTTGAGAATTTCATGCCCGGGGTGGGTTGGGCACGATACGGGTTGGTGTTTGTCATTTGTGGGTTGGGTGCAGGTTGACTCCAAATCAACCCAACCCGACCGAGTTGTAGCCCAATTTGCTATGATATATAAACCATCGAAAGGGGAACTTGATCCTAGAACGGATAGTAATAAAATTGGTGTACAGTCCCTGGTGTACAATTCCTTCTATTAATACAAAACTCTACCGCCAATAGGATTCAAGGTACTAACATCGCAAAAAACATCATGATTAGTGATATCTAACAGTCGGATTCAATTATTTGGTGGGGCTAAAAGTGATCAACGCCCAATATTCACCCGACCCAAGATCCGACAACATGAAGGACTTGGATCAGAATTGTGTTTAATCAAGAGTCAAGATTCGAAGTCAGTGGTTCAAATAAGTGGATGTTAATTTGTACAAATGATGTTATTTTTGTTTCTTCCCAAAATCTTTCTCTTCGTTTGTTCTTGAGGTTTTAAGGTTAAAGAACAAAATGTTACCATATTTGACGATTAATTGATAAATTATCAATCAATTTATTGATTGAACAATTTAATCCGTTGAATTCTTCCATGTAGACTTTTATGAATTTTTGGCAATTTTTTGGAGAATTTTGCCACAATAGTATGAGGATCACACCATAGTGAATATAGTCCACAGCTAATTACCCAAGGATTAAGAACTTATTGAATCAAACATAATTTTTTATTTATTTTTAAATATTTATGAAAATAGACAATCCTAAGATCGACAAAACTAAGACACCATGACATTATCAAGTATTATCTCTTTATCAAGATAACTAGCCCTTTAATAGGCCTACTGCCATAGATAAGACAGTTCTTATTCAGAAACTAATACACGTTAATCTTTCTCTTAATTAACTAAAATTGATTGGATACACAGGTTGTCTATTTGGAAAACAGAGTCCAAATTTTTTCTCAATCCCTGCGCTCTTGAGATTCTCATTGAACAGGGCAAACACACAAGTGTCTATAGGCCTTCCCGACCTCTTCGGTGTACCTCCTTTCACATTGTTGATCAAATTCTGGTTGTAGGTTTGTGCATTGTCGATTGATGCAGCAGCACCAGCAGCGGAAGGCCATCCACTCTCCGATACAACAATTTCTAAAGCCGATCCACCGGCCTTCTCTACAGCAGAGTAGAGAGCGTAGACAAGTGCATCAAAGAGATTTGGATATTGAAATTGACCATCTTGATTAACTTTGTTAGATCTGAATAAAGCACAATCAAGATGGACACTTGAAGGATTACGGACGTGAACGAAGTAAGGGTACACATTGGCTAAAAGTGGCTCTCAGTTGTTTACTAAGAACACTATGATTTGGTCGATAAATGATCGCACGTCGGCTCTGGAGGCACCTCGCGATGGTGGATAGGATTCCCCAAGAAGACGTGTGTCAATCGTGGTTGACACCTTGATTTGGTTTTGTAGGCCAGCTGATACAATTGCATTGTAAATGTTTCGCATTGCGGGCAGACATTTGCAGCATTCGGGTCACTAGGATTTACTTCATTACCAACGGCAATGTATTTGAACCTTACATTAAAATAGTCCCTTATATTTCTCTGGACCCAGGTATTAGCGGCGGAAGCATCAGATGCAAGATGTTGAAGGTTTGGGTTTGGTGCACCGACTATGAGTTCAATGTTGAATCCTCTAAGGGCTTGTAGAGTTGCTTGGTCTGGATTCTCATCTTTGCTATGTTCCTTGATCTATATAGATCGACATCTTGTTGTTTTGATGTAAATTGTTCACTTGCCCTCCATGACAAACTCCAATGGATTGTACACCTTCATCAAATCAACAAAATATTAGAAAACTTTGAATTCCCAATAAAAATCTATGAGAGTAAACACATGTATGGGTTAGGTTCCCATGACTGCATGATGAATTAGGTAAAAAAATACATGATCCCAAACATTTAAACATAAAATACAACGATTGTTACTTGTCCTTGGGATAAGTATCTATGAGATATGTGTTATTAGGATACACATAAATCCCAACCATTGGATTTCGTGTTTACATGGTTGGGATCATGTATTTTCACACGAGTCATATATTCTTCACAAGTCACAGAAACTTGACCCATATATAGGTATATGGGCCACGAAGACTTTGTCTATAATCCCGCCTTCACGATGTCAATGGCAATAAACACATATTTTGGATAGAAATTTCAATAATTAAAATTTATAAATATAAAAAACTATAGTATGATTGTTGGGTCATGCTCCCGCTGTGACTAAGGACTTCTAGGCACATTGTGTGGTAGAAAAACTTGTTTTAGAGGTTACCCCAAGTATTGGTGTGTACCGGCTATTACTGGTTCCCCTCCACCATGTGGTGCGCCCAAAAGGGTTAGTGAAGCTATAACCGGTGTTTTGTTCCTATAGACTAGGAATGGTGTCTACTTGGCACGTTTTGGTTGGAGTTTAAAACGCATTGGGCTCTTATCCAAGGCGTTTTCTGTATTGTATGCAACAAGCTGCATTTAATCTCCAAGCAAAACGTACCATGTAGACATCGTCTGTTGATGTAAGAACGTTTTCGTTGGAGTTTAAAATACATTGGGCTCCTATCCAAGCCATTTTCTATATTGCATGCAACACGATGTATTAAATCTTCAACCAAAATATGCCATATAGACATCATATGTTGCTAAAGGAATGTTTTGATTGGAGCGTAAAATACATTGGGCCCCTATCCAAGCCATTTTCTATATTGCATCCAACGCGATGTATTTAATCTCCAACCAAAACGTACCACACAGACACCGTATGTTGCTATAGGAATGGAATGCCGTTCTGGATCCTGATTCCACACCAAATAGTGACATAAACATATATAAGAGAGAGAAAGACTTGTAAATTCTTAGCTTGCCATTACCAACCCTAGAAGAAGAAGCATAGCAGCCATGGAAGGGTTGTTAGTATTATAAAATGTAGCCATTGAGAAGAAGCTATAATTATCTCATCACCACTACCGCTTGAACCCTTTATATAGGGAGGGAAATGGATCCAATATTAAAGAGATAAGAGGTCCCACACCACTTACCAGTCAGACACTCCAAAGAAACTACAACCTTTTTTTTCTCCATTTTCAAGAGTATGGGTCTGGAATTCTTTCTTGCATTTATGTTTGGTTGCAATTTTCAATACTCCTTTGGAGCATTGAGAATAATACTACCTTTGCATGCCATACAGGTGGTCCATTCGATTCATCAATCAAGTTCAATCCGTGGTGATCTAGGCTGTATAATGAATAGCCAACTATTGATGGTTCAAATCCCCAATGGGATCACGGAAAAAACATATATAGAGTGTGAGGATATCTAGACATCGTATTTGATCATTTGGGCCACCTTAATTTGTTTTGTTCGTTGCAGTCAAGAATCTAGCTAACAATTATATGGAGATGGAGAAAAATCCAAGTCAATGGAAGTCAAGAACCGACTATTGCACAACATTAATGCTAATAGTCATCTAAGTGGGATCCTTGCTGTTAGATGCATTCCTACTAGCTAGATCAAATCGAACCAATCATTGGATAGAATTAATACTCCTAAAAAAAAATAAACAAATAAACAAAGGGAAATTACTTAAAAGACCATAGCGGAAGGACTTTTTTCTTATAGTCCCTAAGTTTGGGTGGTCTCTTAATGGTCCATTTAGTAAACCTTTTTTTTTCTGAACAGTCCATAGATCTCATCTCCTACATTTCTCATGATTAAATGCCCTAATCGTTCGAATTCAACGTTTTCATCTAAAAAATTAGATTTTTAACATCTCAATCGAATTTCAAAGACTCCATTCTGTCGGGAAGGATTTAAATTGGAAGAAGAAGCCATTTTCAAGGATGTTTTCAAATGTTTTGAAGATGTATGTCAAAAAATTAGGGTTTTGTACTTAAAAATTTTTTTTTTAATGAAAATCGATCAAGAATAGTTCTTTTGGTTGAAATGTATTTCAGTCGGACAAACTAGAAAATTAAAAATGGGCTGATTTTACTAGTGTCAAGTTCAACAATAAATAATGGCTAGTTCAACAGTAAAATGTGTGAACTCGACACTAAAAACTTCCTTTTTTGAAAAAATCGTGCGAAGGTTAAAAACATGTTGAACACGTTCCTTTTTTGGAACTTAAGGCCCGTGTGGATAAAATGGCTCTCTGCAAAAATGAAATTGAGAAGTACAAATTTAGGTACTTCTCATAAAAGTATTATTTTGACTTTTTTTTAAAATTGCTCCTTCAAAGCATTGAATCTCCAAACGATAAAGTGCTTCTAACTCCCTACTAGAACCAGAACCACTTAGAGAAGTCAATCCAAACAGGCCAATGTTTGGGATCATTAAAGACTCCTTTTGTTTTTTGGTTTTGTTTTGTTTTGTTTTTTAATTTTTAATTTTAGATTGATCTTTCAATTGATTTAATTTTTCCCTAAAATCAATCTTAGATTTATATGTTTAATTGCCAATTTTCTCTTAACCTTCATATTTTTTTTTTATAATTTTAGATTGATTTTTCAATTGATTTGATTTTCCCCGAAAATCAGTGGGTAAAATCAATCTCAGATTTATGTGTTTAATTGCAAATTTCCCCTTCCATATATTTTTGAGTAATTTTAGATTAATTTTTCAATTGATTTGATTTTCCCCTAAAACCAATGGATAAAATCAATCTCATATTTATGTGTTTAATTGCAAATTTCCTTTTAACCTCCATATTTTAACTTTCATATTTAAAGAGCTGTTATTGGCACCCCAACTTTTACTTATTACACCCAATTAAAAATAAAGAAAATTAGTGAATGAGGTGTAATAAATAAAAGTTGGGGTGACAATACAATCTTAATCATTTTTTTTTTTTTTTGCCTAGATTTATATTTTTTATTGATTTAAAATTTTATATGAGTCTAAATATAATTGTAAATAAATTCTATAATACGTAAAAATTGAAGTGCCAATAGAAGTTTACTTTTTTTTCTACTAGATTTATATTATTTTAAGTTTAAAATTTTATGAGATTAAACATAATTGTACAGAACTTCTATCAATAGTGTTATAATGTATCGTAGTGTTGAGATTACTCTTTGTAACGTTGGAAGAGTGCATTTTAATTTTTAATTGGGTGTGATAAATAATTTAAGAAATTGGAGTGTAATAAGTAAATGTTGGGGTGCCAATCAGATTGTAATAAGTAAAGTTGGAAATAATTGTTGAGTACACATTGGGGTAGATTGCAGATTCTAAATTGCAAATCACATGATAATTCTCTGATTCAATGAAATATCATATTACATGGTCTAAATAATTAGGTTGATGTATAGACACATTTGTGAGTAGATTAATTAATTTATTTCTTTTCTTTACAATTTTGTATTTTATTATTTAAATTTCGTTTTTGCAGTTTTTATCAAGATAATGTCTAATCAACCATCAGGAAAGGCATATTAGGATTCAGCAATGTATAAAATTTAGGTGGAATGTTATGTTAAAGTAGTTCAAAAATATGGTAAAGGAGGAAGGGGTCTAACCTTAAAAGGACATGATTAAATAATTAATTTTAAATTATTTCAATATTTGTTTTGTAAATAAAAATAGAGAACTACTCTTGGCACCCCAATTTTTATTGATTACACCCTATAAAAAATCATAAATAAAAGTTATGGAGACAATAGAAACTTTCTCAGTTTTTTGCTAGATTGTTATCTATTTTTTATTTATTTTTAGAATTTTATATGAACTTAATCATAATTGTAAACAACTACTAAAATTGTTTGAACATGTGTTAGAATGTTGAGATTATAATTTGTGCCAAACCTTTGTAATTTTTTAAGAGTGTGATTTAATATTTAATTTGGGTTTGATAAATAATTTAAGAAATTGGGGTATAATTCAAATTTTTCACAAAAAAATTGATTTTTATATAATTGTCACAGAAGTTAAAGTAAAATAATTTTTTTTTATGCAACTCCAACAACAAAAACAATTTTCTGCCAAATTTTCCATGATGTGCTCAAACAGTAGAAAATTATTTGCCTAACAAATCAATTGTCTGGCAAATGTGTTTTCTCTGCAATCAAACACGCCTACGTACATTTACCATGATCTGTAACGTTTCCAGCATCGATATTTCTGTTCCCACCCAAATATACCTATTCTAGATATTGGATTTCGGTGGCAGATCTGAATCTTTGAAAACTCAACTCATTTGTTGCAATGTGGTAGGTATTTCATACTAAATTGCATTGATTGTTTAGACCATACAAATAGTATTTCATACTATTTTCATAAATACTAAATTCATTTTAGCTTTATATGCTCCATATGAGTAGTTAGCTAATAATGTTATTTTGTTATATTTATTTATTTGGTTTTTGACACGTGGTAACAATAAAATGACTAAGAATTCAATATTTTCTTTTCATATATTTTATCCTTTATGTTGGATTGTACATCTTTTTTTCATTTTTTTCTTTCTTCTTAGGCCTTGCTTGGTACAAATCTCTCATATTTTTGGTAATACTCATGAGTTGCTCATGTTTTTGTGATTCAATTTTGGATCATTATTTAATCGGGTTTTTCTTACCGATGCCACTTCTTGAGAACAAGTAAAAGTTGGGTTGCCAATATAAACTCTCTGTTATTATTTGTATTGCTAGATTTTTATGAGCCTAATCACAATTGTAAACAAAGGATTTTGTATTAGTCAGTCGATGGCTTACTCGTAGAATTTTACAAATTTTTGGAAAAAAATTTCAGAGAATTTTGTGACTATAGTGTCATCTGGTTGGGATATGCCTAGAGTTACGGCATCCCTATAGTCCTAAGCCCACCAAAGGATTAAGAAATTATTGAATCCAACATATATGCTTTTTAATATTTATGAAAATAGACAATCCTATCAGGCTTAGATATATAATAAAAAGTTCTTAGCAGATTGATACCTATTTAATACGAATCCAACTGAAACCCGATCAACAAAACTAAGACATCCAAATATTAAATCTTTAGTAAGATAATTAGCACTCTGTGCGTGTGATGTGCGAGCTCTTCTGGTCCTCCTAGTCGGACATAAGTTCGGACACCCTCATCATCAAAAAGTTAAAAAAAAAAAAGATGAACTAGACTTTAATTGGCATATTTCCAATACATGCATGGAGAAATGTTTTCCTTCCCTTCTACTATCATTCCCATCTACTATCATAGATACAAATAATTATACTACTATACATTAATCTTTTTCTTAATTAACTGAAATTGATTGGATCACGAGGTTGCTTCCGTGGCAGCAACTTTCACAACTTAAGAAAAAGGTCGGAGGATCAGGTGATGGTACCGAATTGAAATTGATTGGATACACTGGTTGTCTGCTTGGAAAAAAAAGTCCAAAATTTTGCTCAATCAGTGCGCTCTTGAGATTCTCGTTGAACATGGCAAACACATAAGTGTCTATAGGCCTTCCAGACCTCTTCGGCGTACCTCCTTTCACATGGTTGATCAAATTTTGGTTGTAGGTTCGTGCATTTTCGATTGAAGTATAAGCACCATCAGGAGAAGGCCATCCACTCTCCGATACAACAATTTCTAAAGCTGATCCCCCGGCCTTCTCTAGAGCAGAGTAGAAAGCGTCAACGATAGCATCAAAGAGGTTTCGATATTGAAATTGACCATCTTGATTAACTATGTTAGATCCGAATAAAGCATAATCAAGAGGGGCAATTGACGGATCAGCAATGTAAGTTAAGTAAGGGTACACATTGGCTAAAAGTGGTGCTCGGTTGTTTACTAGGAACTCAATGATTGGGTCAATAAATGAACGCACGTCAGGTCTAAAGGCACCTCGCGATGGTGGATAGGATTCACCAAGAAGACCTGTGTCGATCGCGGTTGACACCTTGATTTGGTTTTGTAGGCCAGCTGATGCAATTGCATTGTAAATGTTTCGCATTGCAGGCAAAACATTGGCAGCATTCGGGTCATTAGGATTTACTTCATTACCAACTGCAATGTACTTGAACCTTACACTAGAAGTGTAGTTCCTTATATTTCTGTCAACCCAGTTATTAGCGACTGAAGCATAAGATGCTAGATGTTGAAGGTCGTGGTTTGGCACACCGAGCATGAGTTCAATGTTGGATCCTCTAAGGGCTTTTAAAGTCGCTTGGTTAGGATCATAAATCCTCATACTACCTATGTTCATTGATCTATATAAATCAACTACTTCGTGTGGTGGTGGCAAATTGTTCCCTAGCGTTCCATAACAAACTCCAATGGATTGTACATCTACATAAATTGAATGAAGAATTAGACAACTTCGACTTCCCTATACAAATGCATGGGAGTATAGGCATAGTTCGGTGGGTGTGTGTTTATATATGTAATAATGACTTATAGAAAAAACTCATGACCCCAATCATTTAAGTCACAATCCATTGGTTGATACCTTTCCTTGGAGACGTATCTCCAAGATATGTGTTACGAGGGTACGCATAAATCCCAAACATTAGATTTTAAGTGTTGATAATAAGATTTTGAGTGTTGATAATATGACGCATACCCCCTGACACCCCTGACATGTTTGCTCACAGTCCAACATGCATTTGACATGTAGAGCAAATGACATCAGCGATAGAGAGAACTTCTCTCTCTTGCCCCGTTGCCTGCAGATTTATGTTTTAAGATTTCAAGTCTTCAAAAAGGTCATTGGGCACACATTGATTATCATATTGACAATCTAACATGCCTTTTAGATTTCATGAAAATGTTCATATTTAAAATATAAAAAAAATATTATTGTTTTTCGAGCTTGATCCAAGGTGCTGACAATGGACGGCCACCGAACACACAAATTTAAAAATAAAATTTGACGGTGAAAAATAACTATATTTTTTTAATTTGTTTTCTTTTTAAATTCATATAATTTTTTCTTATACATCCTCATTGCATCGGATCATGTTTTTTAATGTCACAAGGTGATCATATCAGTATTTATTTTTTTTCACTATGAGCAGGAGAGAGAAAGGGATATACGTCTAAAAACACGTCATATTATCAAAATTCTTAGATTTTGTGTTTATACGATTGGGGTCATTTATTGTCTTGTGATTTCCTAGAACCTAAACTGTATGTATGTATATAGGTCGTGAAGACTTTATCTGTTCTTGTGACTTCACCACCAAGTCAATGGGTAAGAAATATTTATGGAAAACAATAAATATTTGGAAAATGCTGGAATAACACAGGATATTTACTGCAATTCTAGCAAGTCTGACGTGGGATGTGCTCATAACCATAGATGTGTCTCCTCGCGATACGAGTAAAGATCATTTACCGTTATGTATGCATCTCCACGTCAGAATTGTAAGAATCACAGTAAATCCTGTGTCAACCCAGCACGACTAAATATTTGTCCCACCATTTGGACCCATCAAGTTTAATCTTGATTAGCAATTCTAAATTGTTGGATTTGAACATATATTTCATCAACGACTTTAGAATTATGCCAGAGTGAGGATTCCAAATCCATGATCAACAAAGAAAGCTACTATTGCCACACCAACTTTTACTAATGCCACACTAACTGTGTGCAAATCTTTGGTGATTTACATAAAAATTGGTGTGTCATTAGTAAAAGTTGGTGTGGCGATGGCAACTCTCTTAAAACAAATGTCTAAAATTGATAACATATAACCAGAATTATCAATCAAAATTTACGTGACTAACCATAATCTTATAGTTAGTAATGCTCTCCCTGTGACTTACACTTCTAGGAGTGTCGTGGGGTAGACCTTATTTTAAAGGTTACCCCATGTACTTGGGTAACCAGGTGATTGGTTATAATCGGTTTTCCCCCTCCCACACGATACACTTGTAGATGTTCCATGTGGTGGGAAAGCTTGTTTTAAAGGTTACCCCATGTACTAGAGTGACCAGCCATATAATTAGTTTTCCCTTCCCACACGTTACACTTAGACGTCGTGTGTGATAGGAGAGAGGTAATTAACTGGCTATAGCTCCCCCTCACCCACACAGTGTACCAAAGAAAGAAAGAAAGATAGAGAAAGAAAGAGAGAGATAGAGAAAGAAAGAGAGAGAGACTGACTTGTAAATTCCAAGCTAGCCAGTAGCAGTCCAAGAAACAGCAGAATAGCAGCCATTGAGAAGAAGTTACAATTGCTTATATATCTCATCATCACCACTACCCCTTGAACCTATTTGTTGAGAGAGGCATTTGTATTCGACGTGAGTCAGTGGGTGGATTCGCCTAATCTATACGAGGGGGCATATAAAGCTCTCGATCGAATATGGTGTTTGGATTCTTTATTGGTCTTCAAATTTCATCATCTAGAGAGAGAGAGAGATATTGAGAGGTCCCAAATTAACAATTTACTCGTCAATTATTACATAGAAACTAATACTTTCATCATCATAATTTCCATGTACATTCCTTAATCTGTCCATCTTCCAAGTCTTAGGTCTCTCTCTACTTTTTTAAAAGTCTTGGGGTCATGAAGTCTTTTATTTTAATGACTACTGATAATCTGATTCAGAGACGTGGCAATTCAATCAATTTATTTGATGTGACAGGCTTGGAATCATTGATCTGCTTTCCTCCCTCGGGACCCTCTTTAGTTAGGATTACATGATCCTATTACATCTAAAATAGTTGAAAATTTTACGCCAGTAATAACCATAACAAACAATATAAAAAGATGTAAAATCAGATCTAAAGAAAGAACACAACACGAAAATTTTGTCGGTCGGCATTGATGAGATCTTTTCACTATTTCTGTGAAAACTAAGGTTACAATCTCTCTATTACACTTCTTCTAAGAAAAATATAAATATCTCATTCCAATCATAAGACTTTGCTATTAGGGTTGCAATTTGGGCAAACCGATGCTAAGTGAAAAGAAAGGGGTAAATTCGACACGACTCTTTAATTAACACTAAGTGAAAAAGGGACTAATTTTGATGGACCTTGCTTTCAATTTACCCCTTTTTCACGTAATGAAAACCTGAAGCCAATGGGTTCAACCTGACCTCGGGTCAAGTCTCAGCATAGCTCGCTAGAGTTCAGGCCTGAGTTTGGGCAAAAAAAATTAAAAATATTGACCAAACCGAACAGGGTTGGGATCGAGCGTAGACGTCAAGTTGCCCAAATTGCCCGAATCCTAACTTAATATGATTATAATTTCACATTTCTGACCTTAGTTAATTATCATCATCTTTTTATTAACATTTACTTATAAGTTAATGTATGTGAACTTTGAAATATATTTTTATGACAAACAATTGCAAATTTTATATTTTATCTTTACATACCACTTACCTTTATATAAGTCATTATCATTACTACATTATCTAATATTAATGAGGAATGAGCCAACTTGACTAACCAGACTTGCATAGGGCTTGGGTTGAGAATTTCATGCCCGGGGTGGGTTGGGCACGATACGGGTTGGTGTTTGTCATTTGTGGGTTGGGTGCAGGTTGACTCCAAATCAACCCAACCCGACCGAGTTGTAGCCCAATTTGCTATGATATATAAACCATCGAAAGGGGAACTTGATCCTAGAACGGATAGTAATAAAATTGGTGTACAGTCCCTGGTGTACAATTCCTTCTATTAATACAAAACTCTACCGCCAATAGGATTCAAGGTACTAACATCGCAAAAAACATCATGATTAGTGATATCTAACAGTCGGATTCAATTATTTGGTGGGGCTAAAAGTGATCAACGCCCAATATTCACCCGACCCAAGATCCGACAACATGAAGGACTTGGATCAGAATTGTGTTTAATCAAGAGTCAAGATTCGAAGTCAGTGGTTCAAATAAGTGGATGTTAATTTGTACAAATGATGTTATTTTTGTTTCTTCCCAAAATCTTTCTCTTCGTTTGTTCTTGAGGTTTTAAGGTTAAAGAACAAAATGTTACCATATTTGACGATTAATTGATAAATTATCAATCAATTTATTGATTGAACAATTTAATCCGTTGAATTCTTCCATGTAGACTTTTATGAATTTTTGGCAATTTTTTGGAGAATTTTGCCACAATAGTATGAGGATCACACCATAGTGAATATAGTCCACAGCTAATTACCCAAGGATTAAGAACTTATTGAATCAAACATAATTTTTTATTTATTTTTAAATATTTATGAAAATAGACAATCCTAAGATCGACAAAACTAAGACACCATGACATTATCAAGTATTATCTCTTTATCAAGATAACTAGCCCTTTAATAGGCCTACTGCCATAGATAAGACAGTTCTTATTCAGAAACTAATACACGTTAATCTTTCTCTTAATTAACTAAAATTGATTGGATACACAGGTTGTCTATTTGGAAAACAGAGTCCAAATTTTTTCTCAATCCCTGCGCTCTTGAGATTCTCATTGAACAGGGCAAACACACAAGTGTCTATAGGCCTTCCCGACCTCTTCGGTGTACCTCCTTTCACATTGTTGATCAAATTCTGGTTGTAGGTTTGTGCATTGTCGATTGATGCAGCAGCACCAGCAGCGGAAGGCCATCCACTCTCCGATACAACAATTTCTAAAGCCGATCCACCGGCCTTCTCTACAGCAGAGTAGAGAGCGTAGACAAGTGCATCAAAGAGATTTGGATATTGAAATTGACCATCTTGATTAACTTTGTTAGATCTGAATAAAGCACAATCAAGATGGACACTTGAAGGATTACGGACGTGAACGAAGTAAGGGTACACATTGGCTAAAAGTGGCTCTCAGTTGTTTACTAAGAACACTATGATTTGGTCGATAAATGATCGCACGTCGGCTCTGGAGGCACCTCGCGATGGTGGATAGGATTCCCCAAGAAGACGTGTGTCAATCGTGGTTGACACCTTGATTTGGTTTTGTAGGCCAGCTGATACAATTGCATTGTAAATGTTTCGCATTGCGGGCAGACATTTGCAGCATTCGGGTCACTAGGATTTACTTCATTACCAACGGCAATGTATTTGAACCTTACATTAAAATAGTCCCTTATATTTCTCTGGACCCAGGTATTAGCGGCGGAAGCATCAGATGCAAGATGTTGAAGGTTTGGGTTTGGTGCACCGACTATGAGTTCAATGTTGAATCCTCTAAGGGCTTGTAGAGTTGCTTGGTCTGGATTCTCATCTTTGCTATGTTCCTTGATCTATATAGATCGACATCTTGTTGTTTTGATGTAAATTGTTCACTTGCCCTCCATGACAAACTCCAATGGATTGTACACCTTCATCAAATCAACAAAATATTAGAAAACTTTGAATTCCCAATAAAAATCTATGAGAGTAAACACATGTATGGGTTAGGTTCCCATGACTGCATGATGAATTAGGTAAAAAAATACATGATCCCAAACATTTAAACATAAAATACAACGATTGTTACTTGTCCTTGGGATAAGTATCTATGAGATATGTGTTATTAGGATACACATAAATCCCAACCATTGGATTTCGTGTTTACATGGTTGGGATCATGTATTTTCACACGAGTCATATATTCTTCACAAGTCACAGAAACTTGACCCATATATAGGTATATGGGCCACGAAGACTTTGTCTATAATCCCGCCTTCACGATGTCAATGGCAATAAACACATATTTTGGATAGAAATTTCAATAATTAAAATTTATAAATATAAAAAACTATAGTATGATTGTTGGGTCATGCTCCCGCTGTGACTAAGGACTTCTAGGCACATTGTGTGGTAGAAAAACTTGTTTTAGAGGTTACCCCAAGTATTGGTGTGTACCGGCTATTACTGGTTCCCCTCCACCATGTGGTGCGCCCAAAAGGGTTAGTGAAGCTATAACCGGTGTTTTGTTCCTATAGACTAGGAATGGTGTCTACTTGGCACGTTTTGGTTGGAGTTTAAAACGCATTGGGCTCTTATCCAAGGCGTTTTCTGTATTGTATGCAACAAGCTGCATTTAATCTCCAAGCAAAACGTACCATGTAGACATCGTCTGTTGATGTAAGAACGTTTTCGTTGGAGTTTAAAATACATTGGGCTCCTATCCAAGCCATTTTCTATATTGCATGCAACACGATGTATTAAATCTTCAACCAAAATATGCCATATAGACATCATATGTTGCTAAAGGAATGTTTTGATTGGAGCGTAAAATACATTGGGCCCCTATCCAAGCCATTTTCTATATTGCATCCAACGCGATGTATTTAATCTCCAACCAAAACGTACCACACAGACACCGTATGTTGCTATAGGAATGGAATGCCGTTCTGGATCCTGATTCCACACCAAATAGTGACATAAACATATATAAGAGAGAGAAAGACTTGTAAATTCTTAGCTTGCCATTACCAACCCTAGAAGAAGAAGCATAGCAGCCATGGAAGGGTTGTTAGTATTATAAAATGTAGCCATTGAGAAGAAGCTATAATTATCTCATCACCACTACCGCTTGAACCCTTTATATAGGGAGGGAAATGGATCCAATATTAAAGAGATAAGAGGTCCCACACCACTTACCAGTCAGACACTCCAAAGAAACTACAACCTTTTTTTTCTCCATTTTCAAGAGTATGGGTCTGGAATTCTTTCTTGCATTTATGTTTGGTTGCAATTTTCAATACTCCTTTGGAGCATTGAGAATAATACTACCTTTGCATGCCATACAGGTGGTCCATTCGATTCATCAATCAAGTTCAATCCGTGGTGATCTAGGCTGTATAATGAATAGCCAACTATTGATGGTTCAAATCCCCAATGGGATCACGGAAAAAACATATATAGAGTGTGAGGATATCTAGACATCGTATTTGATCATTTGGGCCACCTTAATTTGTTTTGTTCGTTGCAGTCAAGAATCTAGCTAACAATTATATGGAGATGGAGAAAAATCCAAGTCAATGGAAGTCAAGAACCGACTATTGCACAACATTAATGCTAATAGTCATCTAAGTGGGATCCTTGCTGTTAGATGCATTCCTACTAGCTAGATCAAATCGAACCAATCATTGGATAGAATTAATACTCCTAAAAAAAAATAAACAAATAAACAAAGGGAAATTACTTAAAAGACCATAGCGGAAGGACTTTTTTCTTATAGTCCCTAAGTTTGGGTGGTCTCTTAATGGTCCATTTAGTAAACCTTTTTTTTTCTGAACAGTCCATAGATCTCATCTCCTACATTTCTCATGATTAAATGCCCTAATCGTTCGAATTCAACGTTTTCATCTAAAAAATTAGATTTTTAACATCTCAATCGAATTTCAAAGACTCCATTCTGTCGGGAAGGATTTAAATTGGAAGAAGAAGCCATTTTCAAGGATGTTTTCAAATGTTTTGAAGATGTATGTCAAAAAATTAGGGTTTTGTACTTAAAAATTTTTTTTTTAATGAAAATCGATCAAGAATAGTTCTTTTGGTTGAAATGTATTTCAGTCGGACAAACTAGAAAATTAAAAATGGGCTGATTTTACTAGTGTCAAGTTCAACAATAAATAATGGCTAGTTCAACAGTAAAATGTGTGAACTCGACACTAAAAACTTCCTTTTTTGAAAAAATCGTGCGAAGGTTAAAAACATGTTGAACACGTTCCTTTTTTGGAACTTAAGGCCCGTGTGGATAAAATGGCTCTCTGCAAAAATGAAATTGAGAAGTACAAATTTAGGTACTTCTCATAAAAGTATTATTTTGACTTTTTTTTAAAATTGCTCCTTCAAAGCATTGAATCTCCAAACGATAAAGTGCTTCTAACTCCCTACTAGAACCAGAACCACTTAGAGAAGTCAATCCAAACAGGCCAATGTTTGGGATCATTAAAGACTCCTTTTGTTTTTTGGTTTTGTTTTGTTTTGTTTTTTAATTTTTAATTTTAGATTGATCTTTCAATTGATTTAATTTTTCCCTAAAATCAATCTTAGATTTATATGTTTAATTGCCAATTTTCTCTTAACCTTCATATTTTTTTTTTATAATTTTAGATTGATTTTTCAATTGATTTGATTTTCCCCGAAAATCAGTGGGTAAAATCAATCTCAGATTTATGTGTTTAATTGCAAATTTCCCCTTCCATATATTTTTGAGTAATTTTAGATTAATTTTTCAATTGATTTGATTTTCCCCTAAAACCAATGGATAAAATCAATCTCATATTTATGTGTTTAATTGCAAATTTCCTTTTAACCTCCATATTTTAACTTTCATATTTAAAGAGCTGTTATTGGCACCCCAACTTTTACTTATTACACCCAATTAAAAATAAAGAAAATTAGTGAATGAGGTGTAATAAATAAAAGTTGGGGTGACAATACAATCTTAATCATTTTTTTTTTTTTTTTGCCTAGATTTATATTTTTTATTGATTTAAAATTTTATATGAGTCTAAATATAATTGTAAATAAATTCTATAATACGTAAAAATTGAAGTGCCAATAGAAGTTTACTTTTTTTTCTACTAGATTTATATTATTTTAAGTTTAAAATTTTATGAGATTAAACATAATTGTACAGAACTTCTATCAATAGTGTTATAATGTATCGTAGTGTTGAGATTACTCTTTGTAACGTTGGAAGAGTGCATTTTAATTTTTAATTGGGTGTGATAAATAATTTAAGAAATTGGAGTGTAATAAGTAAATGTTGGGGTGCCAATCAGATTGTAATAAGTAAAGTTGGAAATAATTGTTGAGTACACATTGGGGTAGATTGCAGATTCTAAATTGCAAATCACATGATAATTCTCTGATTCAATGAAATATCATATTACATGGTCTAAATAATTAGGTTGATGTATAGACACATTTGTGAGTAGATTAATTAATTTATTTCTTTTCTTTACAATTTTGTATTTTATTATTTAAATTTCGTTTTTGCAGTTTTTATCAAGATAATGTCTAATCAACCATCAGGAAAGGCATATTAGGATTCAGCAATGTATAAAATTTAGGTGGAATGTTATGTTAAAGTAGTTCAAAAATATGGTAAAGGAGGAAGGGGTCTAACCTTAAAAGGACATGATTAAATAATTAATTTTAAATTATTTCAATATTTGTTTTGTAAATAAAAATAGAGAACTACTCTTGGCACCCCAATTTTTATTGATTACACCCTATAAAAAATCATAAATAAAAGTTATGGAGACAATAGAAACTTTCTCAGTTTTTTGCTAGATTGTTATCTATTTTTTATTTATTTTTAGAATTTTATATGAACTTAATCATAATTGTAAACAACTACTAAAATTGTTTGAACATGTGTTAGAATGTTGAGATTATAATTTGTGCCAAACCTTTGTAATTTTTTAAGAGTGTGATTTAATATTTAATTTGGGTTTGATAAATAATTTAAGAAATTGGGGTATAATTCAAATTTTTCACAAAAAATTGATTTTTATATAATTGTCACAGAAGTTAAAGTAAAATAATTTTTTTTTATGCAACTCCAACAACAAAAACAATTTTCTGCCAAATTTTCCATGATGTGCTCAAACAGTAGAAAATTATTTGCCTAACAAATCAATTGTCTGGCAAATGTGTTTTCTCTGCAATCAAACACGCCTACGTACATTTACCATGATCTATAACGTTTCCAGCATCGATATTTCTGTTCCCACCCAAATATACCTATTCTAGATATTGGATTTCGGTGGCAGATCTGAATCTTTGAAAACTCAACTCATTTGTTGCAATGTGGTAGGTATTTCATACTAAATTGCATTGATTGTTTAGACCATACAAATAGTATTTCATACTATTTTCATAAATACTAAATTCATTTTAGCTTTATATGCTCCATATGAGTAGTTAGCTAATAATGTTATTTTGTTATATTTATTTATTTGGTTTTTGACACGTGGTAACAATAAAATGACTAAGAATTCAATATTTTCTTTTCATATATTTTATCCTTTATGTTGGATTGTACATCTTTTTTTCATTTTTTTCTTTCTTCTTAGGCCTTGCTTGGTACAAATCTCTCATATTTTTGGTAATACTCATGAGTTGCTCATGTTTTTGTGATTCAATTTTGGATCATTATTTAATCGGGTTTTTCTTACCGATGCCACTTCTTGAGAACAAGTAAAAGTTGGGTTGCCAATATAAACTCTCTGTTATTATTTGTATTGCTAGATTTTTATGAGCCTAATCACAATTGTAAACAAAGGATTTTGTATTAGTCAGTCGATGGCTTACTCGTAGAATTTTACAAATTTTTGGAAAAAAATTTCAGAGAATTTTGTGACTATAGTGTCATCTGGTTGGGATATGCCTAGAGTTACGGCATCCCTATAGTCCTAAGCCCACCAAAGGATTAAGAAATTATTGAATCCAACATATATGCTTTTTAATATTTATGAAAATAGACAATCCTATCAGGCTTAGATATATAATAAAAAGTTCTTAGCAGATTGATACCTATTTAATACGAATCCAACTGAAACCCGATCAACAAAACTAAGACATCCAAATATTAAATCTTTAGTAAGATAATTAGCACTCTGTGCGTGTGATGTGCGAGCTCTTCTGGTCCTCCTAGTCGGACATAAGTTCGGACACCCTCATCATTAAAAAGTTAAAAAAAAAAAAGATGAACTAGACTTTAATTGGCATATTTCCAATACATGCATGGAGAAATGTTTTCCTTCCCTTCTACTATCATTCCCATCTACTATCATAGATACAAATAATTATACTACTATACATTAATCTTTTTCTTAATTAACTGAAATTGATTGGATCACGAGGTTGCTTCCGTGGCAGCAACTTTCACAACTTAAGAAAAAGGTCGGAGGATCAGGTGATGGTACCGAATTGAAATTGATTGGATACACTGGTTGTCTGCTTGGAAAAAAAAGTCCAAAATTTTGCTCTATCAGTGCGCTCTTGAGATTCTCGTTATGATTATAATTTCACATTTCTGACCTTAGTTAATTATCATCATCTTTTTATTAACATTTACTTATAAGTTAATGTATGTGAACTTTGAAATATATTTTTATGACAAACAATTGCAAATTTTATATTTTATCTTTACATACCACTTATCTTTATATAAGTCATTATCATTACTACATTATCTAATATTAATGAGGAATGAGCCAACTTGACTAACCAGACTTGCGTAGGGTTTGGGTTGAGAGTTTCATGCCTGGGGTGGGGTTGGGCACGATACGGGTTGGTGTTTGTCATTTGTGGGTTGGGTGCAGGTTGACTCCAAATCAACCCAACCCGACCGAGTTGTAGCCCAATTTGCTATGATATATAAACCATCGAAAGGGGTACTTGATCCTAGAACAGATAGTAATAAAATTGGTGTACAGTCCCTGGTGTACAATTCCTTCTATTAATACAAAACTCTACCACCAATAGGATTCAAGGTACTAACATCACAAAAAACATCATGATTAGTGATATCTAACAGTCGGATTCAATTATTTGGTGGGGCTAAATGTGATCAACGCCCAATATTCACCCGACCCAAGATCCGACAACATGAAGGACTTGGATCAGAATTGTGTTTAATCAAGAGTCAAGATTTGAAGTCAGTAATTCAAATTAGTGGATGTTATTTGTACAAATGATGTTATTTTTGTTTCTTCCAAAAATCTTTCTCTTCGTTTGTTCTTGAGGTTTTAAGGTTAAAGAACAAAATGTTACCATATTTGACGATTAATTGATAAATTATCAATCAATTTATTGATTGAACAATTTAATCCGTTGAATTCTTCTATGTAGACTTTTATGAATTTTTGGCAATTTTTTGGAGAATTTTGCGACAATAGTGTGAGGATCACACCATAGTGAATATAGTCCACAGCTAATTACCCAACGATTAAGAACTTATTGAATCAAACATAATTTTTTATTTATTTTTAAATATTTATGAAAATAGACAATCCTAAGATCGACAAAACTAAGACACCATGACATTACCAAGTATTAAAATTTCTTTGCAAATCGATGCCAATTAAATACGAATCCAACTCAAAATCCAATTGACAAAACTCAGACACCATGACATTATCAAGTAGTCTCTCTTTATCAAGATAACTAGCCCTTTAATAGGCCTACTGCCATAGATAAGACAGTTCTTATTCAGAAACTAATACACGTTAATCTTTCTCTTAATTAACTAAAATTGATTGGATACACAGGTTGTCTATTTGGAAAACAGAGTCCAAAATTTTTCTCAATCCCTGCGCTCTTGAGATTCTCATTGAACAGGGCAAACACACAAGTGTCTATAGGCCTTCCCGACCACTTTGGTGTACCTCCTTTCACATTGTTGATCAAATTCGGTTTGTAGGTTCATGCATTGTCGATTGATGCAGCAGCACCACCAGCGGAAGGCCATCCACTCTCCGATACAACAATTTCTAAAGCCGATCCACCGGCCTTCTTTACAGCAGAGTAGAGAGCATAGACAAGTGCATCAAAGAGATTTGGATATTGAAATTGACCATCTTGATTAACTATGTTAGATCTGAATAAAGCACAATCAAGATGGACACTTGAGGGATTACGGACGTGAACGAAGTAAGGGTACACATTGGCTAAAAGTGGCTCTCAGTTGTTTACTAAGAACACTATGATTTGGTCGATAAATGATCACATGTCGGCTCTGGAGGCACCTCGCGATGGTGGATAGGATTCCCCAAGAAGACGTGTGTCAATCGTGGTTGACACCTTGATTTGGTTTTGTAGGCCAGCTGATACAATTGCATTGTAAATGTTTCGCATTGCGGGCAGACATTTGCAGCATTCGGGTCACTAGGATTTACTTCATTACCAACGGCAATGTATTTGAACCTTACATTAAAATAGTCCCTTATATTTCTCTGGACCCAGGTATTAGCGGTGGAAGCATCAGATGCTAGACGTTGAAGGATTGGGTTTGGTGCACCGACTATGAGTTCAATGTTGAATCCTCTAAGGGCTTGTAGAGTTGCTTGGTCTGGATTCTCGTCTTTGCTATGTTCCTTGATCTATATAGATCGACACCTTGTTGTTTTGATGTAAATTGTTCACTTGCCCTCCATAACAAACTCCAATGGATTGTACACCTTCATCAAATCAACAAAATATTAGAAAACTTTGAATTCCCAAAAAAAATCTATGAGAGTAAACACATATATGGGTTAGGTTCCCATGACTGCATAATGAATTAGGGAAAAAAATACATGATCCCAAACATTTAAACATAAAATACAACGATTGTTACTTGTCCTTGGGATAAGTATCTATGGGATATGTGTTATTAGGATACACATAAATCCCAACCATTGGATTTCGTGTTTACATGGTCGGGATCATGTATTTTCACACGAGTCATATATTCTTCACAAGTCACAGAAACTTGACCCATATATAGGTATATGGGCCACGAAGACTTTGTCTATAATCCCACCTTCACTATGTCAATGGCAATAAACACATATTTATGAGAAACTATAAATATTCACACCCCCCCCCCCCCACCACGACCTTTGGATAGAAATATCAATAATTAAAATTTATAAATATAAAAATCTATAGTATGATTGTTGGGTCATGCTCCCGCTGTGACTAACGACTTCTAGGCACATTGTGTGGTAGAAAAACTTGTTTTAGAGGTTACCCCAAGTATTGGTGTGTACCGGCTATTACTAGTTTCCCCTCCACCATGTGGTGCGCCCAGAAGGGTTAGTGAAGCTATAACCGGTGTTTTGTTCCTATAGAATAGGAATGGTGTCTACTTGGCACGTTTTGGTTGGAGTTTAAAATGCATTGGGCTCTTATCCAAGGCGTTTTCTATATTGTATGCAACAAGATGCATTTAATTTCCAAGCAAAACATACCATGTAGACATCGTCTGTTGATATAAGAACGTTTTCGTTGGAGTTTAAAATACATTGGGCTCCTATCCAAGCCATTTTCTATATTGCATGCAACACTATGTATTAAATCTTCAACCAAAATATGCCATATATATAGACATCATATGTTGCTAAAGGAATGTTTTGGTCGGAGCTTAAAATACATTGGGCTCCTATCCAAGCCATTTTCTATATTGCATCCAACACGATGTATTTAATCTCCAACCAAAACGTACCACACAGACACCGTATGTTGCTATAGGAATGGAATGCCGTTCTGGATCCCGACTCCACACCAAATAGTGACATAAACATATATAAGAGAGAGAGAGACTTGTAAATTCTAAGCTTGCCATTAGCTACCCTAGAAGAAGAAGCATAGCAGCCATGGAGGGGTTGTTAGTATTATAAAATGTAAGCATTGAGAATAAGCTATAATTATCTCATCACCACTACGGCTTGAACCCTTTACATAGGGAGGAAAATGGATCCAATATTAAAGAGATTAGAGGTCCCACACCCATTACCAGTCAGACACTCCAAAGAAACTACAACCTTTTTTTTTCTCCATTTTCAAGAGTATGGGTCTGGAATTCTTTCTTGCATTTATGTTTGGTTGCAATTTTCAATAGTCCTTTGGAGCATTCAGAATAATACTACCTTTGCATGCCATACATGTGGTCCATTCGATTCATCAATCAAGTTCAATCCATGGTGATCGAGGCTGTATAATGAATAGCCAACTATTGATGGTTCAAATCCCCAATGGGATCATGGAAAAAACATATATAGAGTGTGAGGATATCTAGACATCATATTTGATCATTTGGGCCACCTTAATTTGTTTTGTTCGTTGCAGTCAAGAATCTAGCGAATCTAGCTAACAATTATATGGAGATGGAGAAAAATCCAAGTCAATGGAAGTCAAGAACCGACTATAGCACAACATTAATGCTAATAGTCATCTAAGTGGGATCCTTGCTATTAGATGCATTCCTACTAGCTAGATCAAATCCAACCAATCATTGGATAGAATTAATACTCCTAAAAAAAAAACAAATAAACAAAGGGAAAATTACTTAAAAGACCATAGCGGAAGGACATTTTTCTAAATAGTCCCTAAGTTTGGGTGGTCTCTTAATAGTCCATTTAGTAAACTTTTTTTTTTTTTTCTGAACAGTCCATAGATCTCATCTCCTACATTCCTCATGATTAAATGCCCTAATCGTTCGAATTCATCGTTTTCATCTAAAAAAATTGGATTTTTAACATCTCAATCGAATTTCAAAGACTCCATTCTGTCGGGAAGGATTTAAATTGGAAGAAGAAGCCATTTTCAAGGATTTTTCAAATGTTTTGAAGATGTATGTAAAAAAATTAGGGTTTTGTACTTTTTAAAAAAAAAAAAATTTTAATGAAAATCGATCAAAAATAGTTCTTTTGGGTTGAAATGTATTTCAGTCGGACAAACTAGAAAATTAAAAATGGGCTGGTTTTACTAGTGTCAAGTTCAACAATAAATACTAGCTAGTTCAACTGTAAAATGTGTGAACTCGACACTAAAAACTTCCTTTTTTGAAAAAATCGTGCGAAGGTTAAAAACATGTTCAACACGTTCCTTTTTTGGAACTTAAGGCCCGTGTGGATAAAATGGCTCTCCGCAAAAACGAAATTGAGAAGTACAAATTTAGGTACTTCTCATAAAAGTATTATTTTGACTTTTTTTTAAAATTGCTCTTTCAAAGCATTGAATGTCCAAACAATGAAGTGCTTCTGACTCCCTACTAGAACCAGAACCACTTAGAGAAGTCAATCCAAACAAGCCAATGTTTGGGATCATTAAAGACTCCTTATGTTTTTTTGTTTTGTTTTGTTTTGTTTTTTATTTTATTTTTTAATTTCAGATTGATCTTTCAATTGATTTAATTTTTCCCTAAAATCAATCTTAGATTTATGTGTTTAATTGCCAATTTTCTCTTAACCTTCATATTTTTTTTTTTTTATAATTTTAGATTGATTTTCCCCGAAAATCAGTGGGTAAAATCAATCTCAGATTTATGTGTTTAATTGCAAATTTCCCCTTCCATATATTTTTTAGTAATTTTAGATTAATTTTTCAATTGATTTGATTTTCCCCTAAAACCAATG
The DNA here is from genome assembly GCF_017979445.1 of Akebia trifoliata. Classification (NCBI taxonomy): domain Eukaryota; kingdom Viridiplantae; phylum Streptophyta; class Magnoliopsida; order Ranunculales; family Lardizabalaceae; genus Akebia; species Akebia trifoliata. The sequence continues at coordinate 3,872,085 of NC_141389.1, read as the reverse complement.
GGTAAAATCAATCTCATATTTATGTGTTTAATTGCAAATTTCCTTTTAACCTTCATGTTTTAACTTTCATATTTAAAGAGCTGTTATTGGCACCCCAACTTTTACTTATTACACCCAATTAAAAATAAAGAAAATAAGTGAATGAGGTGTAATGAATAAAAGTTGGGGGTGCCAATAGAATCTTAATCATTTTTTTTTTAATTTTTTTGTCTAGATTTATATTTTTTATTGATTTAAAATTTTATATGAGTCTAAATACAATTGTAAATAAATTTTGTAATAAGTAAAAGTTGGAATGACAATAGAAGTTTACTCTTTTTTTTTTACTAGATTTATATTTTTGTAAGTTTAAAATTTTATGAGCCTAAACATAATTGTATAGAACTTCTATCAACTAGTGTGATAATGTATTATAGTGTGGAGATTACCCTTTGTAATGTTGGAAGAGTGCATTTTAATCTTTAATTGGGTGTGATAAATAATTTAAGAAATTGGGGTGTAATAAGTAAAAGTTGGGGTGCCAATCAAATTGTAATAAGTAAAGTTGGAAATAATTATTGAGTACACATTGGGGTAGATTGCAGATCTTAAATTGCAAATCACATGATAATTCTCTGATTTAATGAAATATCATATTGCATGGTCTAAAGAATTAGGTTGATGTATAGATACATTTGTGGGTGGATTAATTTATTATTTTATTTTTCTTAAATTTTTTTTTTTAAATTTAAATTTCATTTTTGTAGTTTTTATCAAGATAATGTCTAGTCAATCATCATTAAAGGCATATTGGAATTCAACAATGCATAAAATTTAGGTGAAATATTAATGTTGAAGTAGCTCAAAAATATGGTAAAAGAGGAAGGAGTCCAACCTTAAGAGGACATGATTAAATATTAATTTTAAATTATTTCAATATTTGCTTTGTAAATAAAAATAGAAAACTACTCTTGACACCCCAACTTTTATTGATTACACCTCATAAAAAATCATAAATAAAAGTTGTGGAGCCTATAGAAACTCTCTCAATTTTTTGCTAGATTGTTATCTATTTTTTATTTTTTTTAGAATTTGATATGAACTTAATCATAATTGTAAACAACTATTAAAATTGCTTGTACGAGTGTTATAATGTTGAGATTATAATTTGTGCCAAACCTTTGTAATTCTTGAAGAGTGTGTTTTAATAGTTAATTTGGGTTTGATAAATAATTTAAGAAATTGGGGTGTAATAATTAAAATTTGGGGGGCCAATAGTAACTCTCTAATAATTTAAGAAATTGGCGTATAATTCAAATTTTTCACAAAAAAAAAAAAAATTGATTTTTATATAGTTATCACAGAAGTTAAAGTAAAATAATATTTTATTATGCAACCCCAACAACAAAAACAATTTTCCGTGAAATTTTCCATGATGTGCTCAAACAGTAAAAAATGATTTGCCTGACAAATCAATTGCCTGGAAAATGTATTTTCTCTGCAATCAATCACACCCTAAGTACATTTAACGTAATCTGTAATGGTTCCAGCATTGATATTTTTGTTCCCACCCAAATATACCTATTCCAGATATTGGATTTCAGTGGCAGATCTGAATCTTTGAAAACTCAACTCATTTGTTGCAATGTGGTAGATATTTCATACTAAATTGCATTGATTGTTTAGACCTTACAAATCTTCCATTGGTAAGTTAAATTCATTTTAGGCCCTGCTTGTTTGCGTCGCAAACCACTGTAAATGCAAAATTTTGTGGTTTCAGAGTTTTACATTTATTAGATTTTACGTAATTTTACAATTACAGTGCTTGGTTGTATCCAATGAAAATTTTTGTGTTTGCTTGGTTATTTCGAAAATACACAAAAAATTGCAATTTATGTTTTCTTTGAAAAATCATAATTTTCTTATAAAATCTAATTTAAAATATAAAGAAATTGACATTTGGCTCCATCATTTTTAAACAACTTGAAAAACCACAAACTAATATTTATTTCCGTAAGAGATTAACATTTGAAAGATAATTGCCTATTTGAACCAACATTTGAAAGATCTTCCAATTTGAACCAACCAAAAAGGTAAATTAATAAATAAAATAAATGTCAAACCTACCATTGTCATTAGTAGAAACCAAATACAAACAAACTTTTTAACATGAGCAAATGAGTCTACATTTAACATAATTCATATTAGTGTGTTGATATGTAATGTATCAACTAATTAAGCTATTTTTTTTTTTTTTTCGCTAAGCAAACAAGGGATTATTAGTTAAAGGAGATTTGAACCTTAGGTCATGGGATCAACTCTCCTCAAGCCTTACCACTTAGCTTAGTGGCATCTTCATTGTCAACTAACTAAGCTATTCATATAGGGTGAATCATACCATTAGGGGTTAGTTGAGATGGTAAGGGTGATTGGGTATGATCCCAAGTGTAGGCATCAAAATTTAAATGGATTCCCATCACTTTCTAAATTAACAAAAGCCTCTTACGATCATATTTCATGAATCTCGAGGTAGATCTGTTGAAATTTATTGTCGATACCAGGTCACACCTTTGAATCTCTATAGACCACTCCACTTAAAAAAGTGATTATATTTAACTACTAACATGTACTAGGGTGGTTGATATGTGCGGCCCGCCAAAGCAAAACAAAAATATAGGGTGAATTACTATTTCATAAGTTGAAAATGAGTATTACAATTTCAACTACTTTTACCAAAATGTGAACAATCATGTTAGGGAAGGATAGAGACAAAGGGGTGGAGAGAGATAAAGAGAGAAAGAGAGAAGTGAGCTTGGATTGTTCTTAGATCGTCTGAAAAAGAAGAAAATAAAAATGTAAAGTTTTATGGAGGTTTTTGCTCCACAAAGTTTTACGGTGTTTTTGGATGATTTTTTGTAAAATGTCACAATTATTTATGGTGGGGCTCATAAAAATGTTTACATCCAAGTAACCACATTGGGTAAATTATTATAAAAGTTTCTGTTTGCGGCTTTTTGTAGGGCAAACAAACCATGACTTAGCTTAATATGCTCCATATGAGTAGATAACTAATAATGTTATTTTGTTATTATTTCTTCTTTGGCCTTGCTGAGTACAAATCTCTCATATTGTTGGTAATACTCATGAATTGCTCATGTTTTTGTGGTTCATTTTTGGATCATTATTTAATTGGGTTTTACTTACCGATGCCACTTCTTCAGAACAAGTAAAAGTTGGGGTGCCAATATAAGCTCTCTCTCATTACTTGTTTTGCTAGATTTGTATGAGCCAAATCACAATTGTAAACAAAGGATTTTGTATTAGTCAGTTGATATGCTTAGAGTAATGGCATCCCCATGGTCCTAAGCCCACCAAAGCATTAAGAAATTATTGAATCAAACATACATGTTTTTCAATATTTATGAAAATAAACAATCCTATCAGGCTTGGATATATAATTAAAAGTTCTTAGCAGATCAATTCAATTCCAATTTAATACGAATCCAACTCAAACCCAATCAACAAAACTAAGACATCTTAATATTAACTCTTTATTAAGATAATTAGCACTCTGTGCGAGTGATGTGTGGGCTCTTCCATCCCCCCTAGTCGGACATAAGTTCAGACACCCTCATCTTAAAAAAAGAGAAAAAAATAAAAAAGATAACTAGCCTTTAATAGGCATATTTCGAATACATGCATGGAGAAATGTCACTGCGTCAAAACAGTAAATTTTCGACATTATTGTAGTGCTAAATTCGGCAGCCCAAATCCATCGTTTATATTTCGTCAATCCACAACCCACGTTTAGGCCCATAAAAGAATTCGACAGGCTTTGTCCACCGAATTTTTTTCCCTCGTTTTAATGGCCCGCCCATGGTCTTAACGAACTCTCCCTCTTTCATTCGGTTTTTTCTCCCCAAATTTTTGAGTTTCTGTCTGTAAGCTCTCCTCTCCCTTTTCTCTGTCTCGACCTCTCAACCAGTGTAAGTCTCTCGATCTCTCCTCTCTTTGTAACTCTCTCGATCTGTAACTCTCTCAATCTCTCGATCTCTCCTCTCTCTATAACTCTCTCGATCTGTAAGTCTCTCGATCTCTCCGCTATCTGCAAGTCTCTCTCAATCTCCCATCTCTCTGTATTGGATCTCTCTCTCTCTTAGCTATTTCGATTGGTTGATTCAGAAAATTATTGATCGTCTTCTTCGACTTAAGCTCAAATCGAAGAACCGAAGATCAAATCCTCTCGATCTCGTCGTCATCATCGCCTTCCAAGAACTGAAGCTCAAATCGAAGAACTGAGCTCAAATCCTTGATCTTTTCATCTCAGCCAGCTATTTTTGAAGCTCAAATTGAGATAGCCATTTGATTGGTTCAGTTCCAGTAGGTATTTACTCATATTTCTTCTCCTTATTCATCGTTCATCAAATTTCTGTTGTTTATTCATTTGGAATCTGATGTTACACTTTTCTGTAATCTATCAAGTTTTTTTTTCTCTGTTACAGCTTCTAACTTACCAATTTCCATCAGATTAAGCATTTAGCTCACCTATAATGTTGACTGAGTTTGACTCATACATACATTCAACATCATGTCAGCAATATAATCCATCATTCTAAGGCATTTAGTAATTTGCATCTTTTTTTATCAAGATTCGGCTGCATTTGGTTACTTGGAGATTGAGTATCGTTAGATATATTCAAATGTATAAGTTGGAATACTTGACCAAACTCTGAATTGGAACACTTGATGTTACAATTCAATTAGAAATACAAAATATCTTAGAATTTGCCTTTGTTTAAGATGAGCACTTATATGCCTAGTGCCCAAGATCAACTATCCAAATTGGCTGGTACTATCTTAATATGCAAATTGTATGAGTTTTTTCTCCATTTCCCTTGCAACTCAGAGTGAATCTGAACGTTTTTCAAACTTGATGGCTTTGAGCATCTTTGTAGTAACTGTTATTGTCAATATCTGTATACAGATGGCCACTAGTGTGATCTTCTTGGTCATTTTTGAACATGTCATAATCATGTCTTGCATGCTACTATTGCTTACTGCGTTGTTGTTTGCTGTCGATATCAATAAATATTCATCAACTCAAATTATTCATCAACACAAGCTCTCCACAAATAATTTCACAATCTTAAATTCATCAAATCCTTTTATTTATTTTCTGACATTTTATCTTCAATGATCTTATTTCTCCTTTTCTAGTGATAAAACTTCTATTTTCTTAGATGATTTTATTACTTTTCATCATGAACTTATTGGTGATATTTTGCATTTATGTTCCATTTGATTGTCTAGAATTTAAGGGATCGTTCCACGTTTCACCCTTGGAATGACAATCAACATCTAGCATTTGTTTCTTCAACTTTGATGGACCATTAGAGTCCAAAGATCAAGCTTGGTTGATGGGGCTAGCAACCTATCGCCTAGAACCCACTTTCATACTTAATCATTTTCCAACATTCGCTAATATCAGTGATGTAATCACCCCTATGTACATTATTTCACCTATATGTGGCGATCATGTTTATGGAGTTCAAATATTTTGTCCCACTTAGCAATAAGTACATTATCTACTATTACATCCCCTGTCATGTCTTAAATAATTCCATTATTTTATAAAGAGGACGACAACATCCTCTTGTAGTTACAGCACATCTAGAATTGAACATTGGATCATGACATGATAAAGTATGATACTTAAACTCTTGAATAAGAAAGGCAGTTTGTTTTCTTTAAGTTATTGCTTTTGGAAGCAATTCATATTGATCTCTCGATCAAGACCTTTGGATATATAGTAAAGGAATATGATACCTATATTCTTGAGAAAGAAAGGTAATACATTTTATTCATTTGTTTTTACCTTTTTATTTCTTTTGGAGGGGTTACTAATTAATTTTTGTTGGATGCATTCGATGTATAATCTCAAGATTAATAATTACTTCTATTTTCTTGGGGGCATCTCCCAAGACCCCCATCGGGTGTCTCAATTGTCTTTTTTCATCCCACTTGGCATATTCTTTGGATCCACTAATAGTTTCAAATTTTCAATGTAAGGTGTAAGCGTTGGGGGGCCTATTCTCTCAAAATCAAAATGGTATAAATAAATATAATATCGTGTGTGTGTAGAGAATGCCCACACCTAGAATTATTTCCACCAATTCTTTACACTTCGCTACATCAACATCTCAAATTAATTCTTCCAAAATATGATATTTTTGTTTTGTCGTTAGAGATTGGAAAGTCCCAAACACTTATGTACATCAATGCTTCTAGAATAACAAAGAAATTCATGCTTTAGATCCTCAGGATATGTAATATTAACTTTGAAAACACTTGAGCAGTCTTAGGAGTGAGGAGAGATTCGATTTTGGTAGGTTTACATCTCATACAGTCTCTAATCTTTTCTATTGAGAATTGTTTGGTCTATACTTTCCACCTAAACCAGTCACTTTAGTTATGTTTATTTATATATCCTATAATTTTTTTAATCACTTCTCCTTGCAAATCAACCATGGTATTCAAGCATCCTTAGCCTAATATTTCCCTATGTTGGATTGATTTATGAGATTTAGATGGTTTTTATTTTATTTTAATCTTTGACATGTAGATATAAACAACACAATTTTTGCTCCAACAAACATCACACAAACTTCATATGTTGTGATATTAAAGGAAGTACTGACGATGTTTTTTAGTTGATTGATCTCATCATCATTATATAACATTACCATCATCATCAACATCATCAATAACCACCTTATTCCAAAGATTCAATTGGCTAAACGAATCCTATTCCTCCATTCTACCCTGTTAATTCATACCTTAAGGATACAGAGTTTCAATCTCAATTGGACTTAGGTTATACACATCAGATTATCGAAGTATTAGAAGAAATAAGTGATAGAACTTCCTTTCCTTCGACTTTTCACAAACGTTATCATGTAATTAAATATACAGAAATCATATTTAAACTTATAATGGTACAACAATATTAGGGGTAGATAGTGCAATTATTTGTGAACATGTTGCACTATATTCTCTGTCAACTTCCACGTGTCTTATTCTTTGTATGATTTCAGCATATACTTGGTCTATAAAGAATGGTTTTGGTCCACCTTGTGGTCCCTTTTAAATCATATATATGATGGATTTGTATAGGTAAATTTACCATGTGTTGTCTACATGGGATGGTTTTGGTCCACATTGTGATCCCCTTAAACCTTGTGCATGCGTGCGTGCACAACTTAGTAAGTATTAGCATATATCTTCATCACTTAAGATCCAATCTTTCTTATTTTCAACTTATTTTATGAATCTATCCTTTATTTTTTCCTCTTACTTATCAGTTGTATGCTTAATGGAGAGGTTTGAAGTTCCAAGCAAAGAGTGGATGTCGAAACCTAGGCTATCAACAGAATACATTGATAGTGTAGTGTCATTTATTGAGTACTTGAAAACGAATAAACAGAATTTCGGTTATGATAATCATTATTTTTGTCCTTGTGTCAAATGCCGTAATACTTTATCAAGAAGGAAAGATATAGAAACAATCGTAGAACACTTAGTTTGTGACGGTGTAGATACTTCTTACACGAGATGGATATTCCATGGAGAACATTGGAGGGACAGGGATCATGTAACAGTCGGGGCTAGTACGTCTATTCGTCAGTGTGATGGAGATATGGTCCCAAGAATGACAGACATGTTGAATGATGCGCTTGGACGTTTTTCCAACGAAGAAGATGAAGTTACTTGTATGGACGAGTGTTCTGATAGAAACGATGACCAAGTTCATGATGATTCAACAAATGATATTCAATATCACCAAGTGATAAAAGAAGCAATGTAACCCTTATATCATTCATGTCGAAAAGAGGATACAAAATTATCAATTATAGTGGAGTTGTTGAGTATGAAAACTAGACATCAATGGTCTCAGAAGAGTTTTGATGAATTGTTGCAAAGGATATTGCCACATGATAACTCTTTACCAGAAAGTACCTTTTCTACAAAGAAAATGATCAAGACTTTACGGATGAAATGCGAGATTATTCATGCATGTCCTAATGATTGTATATTGTATTGGAAAGAGAATAAAGGTAGAGATAGTTGTCCAAAATGTGGCGAGAGTAGATGGAAACCGGTTAATGAAAATAAGTCGAGGAAAAAACTTTTACCGATGAAAATATTGAGGTATTTCCCACTAACAGAAAGGTTGAAACGAATGTATAGTGTGCCATAAATTGCTGATAACATGAAATGGCATTCTAAAGGATGTCAACAATGAAAAGAGTTTATGTGTCATCCAGTGAATTCATCATGTTGGAGAGGTGTGGATAGTAAATGCGGAGATTTTATTGTTGAGCCACGCAATGTTCGGTTGGGACTTGCAATAGATGGATTTAATCCATTTGGATGAAAAATAACTCATACAATTGTTGGCCTGTTATGGTTGTTCCGTATAATCTACCACCATCTTTATGCATGCGGAAGGAGTTTACGATGTTGACACTTTTGATTCCTGGGAGAAATAGTCCAGGACATGACATTGATGTGTACTTATAGCTACTGATTGCAGAACTAAATGAGTTGTGGTCTACATGAATTGAAACGTATGATGCTAGCACTAAACATATGTTTACAATGAGAGCAATTTTGTTATGTGCTATACATGATTTTTCAGCGTACGGTCATTTATCGGGTTGTAACATAGCGGAAAAATTTGCATGTCCTGTTTGTAGTGAAGGAACAGATTCAATATGATTAAAACATGGTAGAAAATTTGCTTATATAGGACACAGAAAATTTTTAACTGATCTCAACCATTCTTTCAGAAGTCAAAAATCTCAATTTAATGGGTATGAAGAAAAAGAGAAGCAGAATCGTCGGTTGAGTGGAGTTGATTTATTAGCCAAGTTGGAAACAATTCATACAGAGTTTGGAAAATTACCATGTAAGAAAAGGAAAAAAATCTATGAATGATGAGACTCCATGGTCGAAGAGATCAATATTTTTTTATTTGCCTTATTGAAAGGATTTGCCACTTCGTCACAATCTTGATGTGATGCACATTGAGAAAAATGTGACTGAAAATCTCTTCGCAACAATTATGAAGACGAAGGACAAGACCAAGGATGGCCGCAAAGCTCGATTAGACTTGAAAGAAATGAAGATAAAAAAGAATTTGTAGCCGATGAACATTAATGGCAATGAGGTTTTACCAAAAGCTTTTTACGAATTACAAGAACTTCAATTGAAAATTTTGAAATCATATAATTATTACATACTTATGCAACATTTATTACCGATGTTGCTAATGCACGCATTCAAGATGAAGAATCAAAAGTCGTTGTGTGCCGTTATTCGACAACTCTCGATATTTTTCAATGTCTTATGCTCGAAAAAAATCAATCATTTGGAGCTACAAAATTTTAAATGACGTATTGTAGAAACAGTGTGTGTATTTGAAAAATATTTTCCACCTTTTTTTATTTCTATGATACATCTCCTTATGCACTTGGTGGAGGAAGCGCTAATGTGCGGACTAGTTAGATATCGATGGATGTATCCTTTTGAACGGTATGTGATGATCAATAAACAATGAATATTTTTATTTGTCTTATCGTTATCTAATTCGTAAAACATTATTAGGATGATAAAGAATTATAAACGATACGTGGTGAACCAAACATTCTCAAAAGGTTCTATCACAGAATGTTATCTTATGGAAAAAGTAATGATGTATGCTATGCATTACATGCCCGATGATTTACGTAAAATAGGAAGTCATCAACGAGGCCAACATATGATTATGAATGATGACTGTGAACCTGCCTACCATATTGATAAGAATGGGAAACGTTATGTTCTGAACAATGTGGAGTACGAGCAAGTTCGCAAATGAGTACTTCGTCAGTCTACTGAGAATTCTCATTAATTTATACTATCTTCTATAGAAAATATAATGAATACCTTCAAAGTCTTGCGTCAAGGGCTAATAGTCGAAAGACTAATTCACAAGCAGAGAAAGAAATGTCATACGCTCATTGGGTTAGAGAACAACTACATGACGATTTCAGCCCCTCAATCATGAAAAAGCTTGCTACCGGCCCAAATGCTTCTGCAATTTCATATAACGCATATGCAGTAAATGGGTATGTTTTATATACAGCGAAATATGAAATGAATTTATCAACACAAAACTCTGGAGTGTCAATAAAAGCTGTAACGAGTTTCCGGGCAAATGCTAGAGATACGAATTATGTAGATGAAGAAGTTATCTATTATGGTATTGTAAAGAAAATACTTGAGTTGGACTACCTAGATTTCAAAAACACGGTATTTTATTGTGATTGGATTCGTATAGAAGATTCAAATGGGTATATGGTTGATCGAGACACAAATTTACGATATGTTAATCTAGAGAGATTGATGAGAAATACAAAAGTGGACGATGAACCATTTATTCTTGCCTCACAAGCAACTCAAGTTTTTTATTGTAAAGATCAAAGTCGGCCTACGGAAGCTTGGCACGTAGTTTTAGAAGCTCCAAAGAGATTGAATAAAGATGTAGACGCTTTTAAAGATCATTTAGCATTTACAGCAAGTAATGTGGATGTTTTATCATCTGTTCTTAAAGAAGATATCATTGAAAATGATGATGAAAACTAACTATATTGGTACGTTATGTATCTATTTATGAAAAATAGTGTGTTATAATAGTAATGATCTAGTTTTATTTCTTTCAAATACAAATTCATTGTTGATATTGTGTAATATTTCTACTTTGATTGTTATTTAACTCACTATTTGATTTATTGCTTTCAAATATCTATACTATTTTTTTTAATGTTATTCCATACAGGCATTATATCGTTGATAGAGGATTCTAATAGCTCGTTAATGGAGAATTCTGACAGCTCGTCGACATCGAATTTTGATAGCTTGACACCTTCGATTCCTACACGAGATAGTCATCAGAGCTCATAGACATCAGATCCACATTCATCATCTGATTGACGCCTCCATATGGAATTCAATTCTATGGGGCAATGCATTGGGGAGAATTCGACAGACTTTTCGAATAATATAGGCCGTTATGCGATGGCACACGTGCCACCTTTCTATTCTTCTTGGAGAAAGGTACCGACGGAGTTGCTTGAACTTATTTGACATCTCCTCAAAGTTGTTTAAATATTCTATTGATTAGTTGTAATAATTATGAATATTTTTCATTATATTATAATTGATTTATTTGTTCATATTTTGACAGTCCCGTTATGACATTTCTGAGGACCACAAAAGTTCTGCCTACAGAAAGCCGGCCATGCATGGAGAGATTGAAAATATCGATTGGGAAAGGAATATTGCAGAGTTGGTAGTACTGATGCAGAGCAAAAGTTGAATAAGCCCAAAAGTAGATGAATCAAACAGGATGATTAGGAGAAATTTGTCGATTTAAAATCGACATCGACTGACCAAGAAAAGTGTGACAAAATGAAAAAGCTTCGTAAGAAAAATAGAACTCCACACACAGCCGGTAGAAAGGGTATAGCAAAAAAGACAGAAGAAATGGTAAGTATTAATCTAATTATTAATTTATATATTCTGTTTCAAATGTTCATTAATTTGTATTGCTTTTTATTGATGCATTTTTGCTTTTTAATATTTTGCACATTTTTGATGTGGTACATTTTTTGTCTAAACAGAAAAAATATAAGACAGGTGGTTAGCAGCCCACAAGAACAGAGCTCTTCATCGATAATCATACGAGGAGTGATGGTAGTGCTCTCACTCCTGAGTTGGCCAAATCCCTTGTAAGTGATGTCATTTTTTTGGTCAAATTGTTTATTTTTATGTTTGATTATGCAAATTAATTATGTTTTCTAAATGCATTGGTTTTCATTATTTTGTAGGGTCAATTAAACAATCTTATTAAAGAAGATCCTAGCTTTACCTATAAAGATATTGACCATGATCCTATTTCCATTGTATGTATGATTTATATTATTTAATTTTAATTTTTTATTTACATACATTATATTAATTGTAGTTGTGCATAGGTGTTTGGAAAATATGGAAAAGGTAGAGTAAGAGGTATGGGATGTGGAGTTTCAAAGATTTCATTACGTTATACAACTCAAAGTCGGAATTATATGGATAAGTTTGAAAGAGACATGGTTAATTTAACTCAATTATTTCATGCACTAATAAAAGATAAGAAGAAGAAAAAGAAGAACACGAACAAGCACAAGAAGAAAAAATCATCTACATATAAAGTTAGAGGTCTTTCTACTCAAGTAAAATGTAAAAACACTTTAGCTTTAGAGATTCTTCATTTAATTTTTTATTAATATTTAATTCATATAAATGATGGATTTTAGCATACATATCTAATCATAAACAATAATTTTATAGGTGACATCGAATTCCACAATTCCTAATAGGCGAGGAGGTAAAGAACCAATATCAGAACCATTACCATCCTTGAATAATGGTAGGGTATGCTTATTGATGAACTTTAGAAGGAATGCGATCTATGCCAAAGGAGCACTAGTAGATCCTGAGAAACCAGATATGGAGTATTATTCAATTTGTATCGATGAGATCATTGACTCTTCGACTGAGCTAATGGATAGAGATGGACCCCAAGGGACTTTACTTGATATTCGTGTATTTTGATGATGAGGTAATTTCCATAAATGTTGGATAGATGGTTACCTTTATTTATATAGAATTTTATATCACTAACATTCAGGTTCTTTTAGATCTATTGAAGGTGCACATACCATCTAGGATCCTTAGCAATTAGTGAACTATGCCCACCATTTTGATGAAAATGTATCTCAGACTTGCACCTTTGTATTTGGGCAGTGGAATGATGATGTGATAGGACGAGGATGATTGCTACACTTCACTATTTTGCTAACTTAACCTTTGCTTTATAGAATTTACTAATAATAACTTTTTTTTTTATTTTTTTTATTTTATAATTTCCTTCAAAATTGGATTACATTTTTTTCTCTTCTATCTATTGTATAGCATTGAGTATGTGATTTATAAATACAAGTATACTTTTTTATTTGTTTAAAACTAATGCTGGAACTAACTCTTACTTTCTTGAACCTCTTAAGGTTGGACAAGACAAAGTTCCATGTCATTAGAGCTTTCCTCTTTGCTGCTCAATCGGCCCTACTACATCCAACAGCAGTTGTAAAGACAAGAATGCAAGTTGATGGATCCAGGATATCCCACATGCATGGAATGTCAGTATTTAGACATCTATTGAAAACTGATGGTATCCCTGGCATTTTCAGAGGTTTTGGTACAGCAGCTATTGGGTCATTGCCGGGTAGGGTCTTAGCCTTGACATCGCTTGAAGTATCAAAAGATACAATGCTAAAGTACACTGAAGATTTTGGTATGCCTGAAACCACACGGATTGGTATTGCAAATGGGGTCGCAGGCATGCTGTCAAATCTAGCCTCTTGTGCGTACTATGTGCCTTTGGATGTGGTAAGTCCACTATTCTTGCTTCTTGGTTCTTCTTCAATTAGAGAATGTAAAAGACTATTAATGTCAATGTAGTTGCAATATTTTAGAACCATAGAAGGTCACGCAGTGCATGCAATTGGTCCATTAATTGGATAACATTTTTTCTCAGATTTGCCAGAGGCTAATGGTCCAAGGCCTACCGGGGACTACGGTCTGTAATGGGCCATTTGATGTAGTCCGTAAAGTGGTCAGGGTTGAGGGTTTTCGTGGTTTGTATAGAGGGTTTGGATTAACAGCAGTGACTCAAACGCCAGCATCAGCACTTTGGTGGGGTGTCTATTGGGTATTTGGATATCGAGTTTCAATGTTGGTGGATGAATTGTGGACCCAAAGGTGGCTAGATACTTAATTGTAAAGTCTAAAAACTTGGACCCAAACCAAGTTATATGTCTTGAATATTGATGGTGTTCCTGTTCAAAGTCAAAGTCATAACAAAGGTTTTAAAGAGTCCATTATAATGGTGCAACGGTTGATAAAGAAACAACGCCAAGTGACTCACAAATAATATTAAGGGAAAATTACTTGAAGGACCCTGGTGGAGGAATTTCATTTTAATTAATCCATGAGTTTTGAGTGGTTGCTTGATGGTCCATTTATTAATATTTCTATTTCTTAATGGTCCCTCAACCTCATCTCAAGTTATAATATTTTTGAAAAACCCAACTTAGGTTTTTCAACGACGATTTTAATCATATTTGATGATTTTTTTTATCGTGAATGATGAACGAAAATAATATACTTCTAATTTTGAACACTTCGATGTGTTTTTTGCATTTATTTCGATGATTTATAATAAAAAATAAATAATGAAATTGAGATTCAAACAAATTTATACACTGTCCAGCTCACCAATTGTTTGTTGTTCTAAACCTAAAAGAATTGTTTGTTCACATATCTTTATTGTATAATATGATTTTGAAAGATTATTTTTTTCTTTTTTTGTATATTTTTGTTACGGTACTTTTGGGATATTCCAATTGGTCTGGTAATTTTCAATATCATTAATATAATATTTTTCATGTTAAAAACATCTAGATTTTTTGAATCTTAACTTGTTTTTCTTGAAATAAATTTGATTAAAGAATTCATTTTTAATTAGAAGATTAACAATTCTCGAATTGTCAACGATTTATTCCCATAGTACGGTTATTTATTAGACGGGACGTTAAACTTTTAATTTAACATTAAGTTTATAGTCATCGGAATTTTAGGTTATAACAGAATTCAATCATGAACCTTTAGAAATTTTTAATATTATCTTTGGTATAAAAGGGATTTAACTCAATCGTTGGTAAGTTGAAACTTTTATGTCTCAATACCTATCTTTAGGGATCGAGAGACATCTTTTAGTTACCTTGAAAAATAAAATTTCAAAATGAACGTGGCTCTTATACCTTGAAAGATAAAACGCCCCCAACACATATAGATTTAATCTTAATATCATAACTATCATTTTTGTCAAAACGAATAAAATTTTCACTTTAAGAAAAATGACGAATAAGAAACGACTTGTTAAAACGGGTTTTAGTCATTTTTCCTTTAATTAAAAACGGTTCGGATCCGTTTCACTATCGAAAGCCGTTTCCCAAAGGTGCTTTAATTTATGTTACAAATATTTGGATAAATCATTAAGGTCTCATATTCGAACAAGAACGAACAAATCATAAAGCTACATCGTTAACAAACGATTTTTCCTATTTTTCGATTTTAAATCGATTTCTCCAATTTTCGATTTTGACATGGAAATCAACTAGTCTCCCATCTTCGATTTCGTCCCAAAACCCTCTCATCTTCGATTTCGACATGGAAATCAACTACCTAGTAAACCATCAAGCTCACTTCTGATCTCTGTTTCTCAAACCCTAACCATCTTCGATTTCATCACAAAACCCTGACCATCTTTAATTTTGAGAAGTAAATCAGCTAGCAAATCAGGCTTTACAGCCGTTGAAGCCATAAAAGAGAATATATTGAAGATAAACCTGAACTGTGCACTTTTCTTTCTCCAACCGACTCATAATGTAAGAAATTTAGATAATTTCTTCTTATTGTTTTACATAAATTGTTGCTTGTGAATCTAAATTAAATTTGCTCAATTTTCTTCAATCAATCCATGATAAACCATAGTTGATCGTCCTCGAGCTAGAAATGCATTCTAACTCGACAGTTTTTTATTTAATTGGTATTGTTTTTATTTTAACCCTATAATCTGCTGTGTTTCCCAACTCTGACCTAAAATTTCTATTTAATTTTTTTATTTGTGGACCAAATTAGATCGATTAGTTTGCAATTTTATTTTTCTTTTGCATTCTTGTCTACCCCAATTTCGGTAGATGGTCAGGAATTTAGTGTGTTTTTGAGATTTAGAAAAATAATAATTATTATTAATGTTTTGGCAGAAAATTCAGTTTTTTTTTTATTTTATTTAATTGAGTATTAGAGTTTTGGGAGAAAATTAGGCAAATTTCTATGAGAAAAATTAGGTTGTTGGTCCTAGGTTTCGATAGAGAGTGAAGAATCGAGGTTCTTATTTGAAAAGTTTTTAGAGAAAAAGAAACAAGGCCTTTTGGGGTTTTTGATCCTCCAATTTAAATTTCCACATATTTACCTTTATGGTACGACACTGAACTAGGTACTTCTTGCATTCTATGGAATTCAAGTTGATTCTTGAGTTTATTGTTGATTTTCCCTTTCAATCATAAATATCTATATATTTTTGCTACTCATTCAAGGTTGATCCTTTAGTTAAAGTTAGTTGGTCTCAAAAATTATTATACGTTGCTTTGTTTGAGGTGGTCTTCTCGACCCCCGTTTTCTTGCATCAAAATATCTTTACCTATAAAAAAATAAAAAATAATAAAAAAATAAAAAAATTATTGTATGATGCCGGTCAATTAATGAGTTTGGAGACTAAGGGTACGTTTGCTTGCATGGAAAATCAGGCGGAAATTGCAATTCCATGGAAAATTGTTATTTTCAAGTGTTTGGTATGTCAAAAATTAGAAAATTACGGGGAAAATGATTTGGCAACACACGCGATTTTCCTTCGTTAGCAATGAATCACTTTCTTACCCTTCCCCCCTAGGAAAATGATTCGCCGTCACATGTAACATTCAAAATTTTAAAAATTATGTTTTATTTGTAAAATAAATATTTAAATTGGGTGATTAAAAAATAATAATAAGATCATAGTTTTATTTGTAAAATAAATATTTAAATTGTTAAAAATTGATTATTTTTCAAAAAAAAAATTAAAATTAGCTTTGTCTATCGTTTTTTAATTTCTGATTAAATAATTAATTTTAAATTATTTCAATATTTTTTTTGTAAATAAAAATAGAGAACTACTCTTGGCACCCCAACTTTTATTGATTACACCCCATAAAAAATCATAAATAAAAGTGGTGGAGCCAATAGAAACTCTCTCAATTTTTTGCTAGATTGTTATCTATTTTCTTATTTTTTTAAGAATTTTATATGAATTTAATCATAATTGTAAACAACTAGTAAATTTTTTGAATGAGTGTTATAATGTTGAGATTATAATTTATGCCAAACCTTTGTAATTTTTGAAGAGTGTGTTTTAATATTTAATTTGGGTTTGATAAATAATTTAAGAAATTGGGGTGTAACAATTAAAATTTGGTGTGCCAATAGTAGCTCTCTAATAATTTAAGAAATTGGGGTATAATTCAAATTTTTCACAAAAAAATGATTTTTATATAGTTATCCTAGAAGTTAAATTAAAATAATATTTTTTTATGCAACTCCAACAACAAAAACAATTTTCCGCGAAATTTTCCATGATGTGCTCAAACAGTAGAAAATGATTTGCCTGACAAATCAATTGCCTGGCAAATGTATTTTCTCTGTTATCAAACACACTTAAGTACATTTAATGTAACTTTGAAATCTGAACTCATTTGTTGCAATGTGGTAGGTATTTCATACTAAATTGCATTGACTGTTTAGACCGTACAAAGGTTTCACTGGTAAGTTAAATTCATTTTAGCTTAATATTCTCCATAGGTGTAGATAGCTAATAATATTATTTTGTTATATTTATTTATTTGTTTTTCGACACGTGGTAACAATAAAATGACTAAGATTTCAATATTTTCTTTTCATGTATTTTATCCTTTATGTTGGATTGTACATCCTTTTTTTTTCTTTCTTTTTTGTTAGGCCTTGCTTGGTACAAATCTCTTGTATTTTTGGTAATACTCATGAATTGCCATTGTTTTTTAGGTTCATTTTTGGATCATTATTTAATTGGGTTTTACTTACCGATGCCACTTCTTTAGAACAAGTAAAAGTTGGGTGCCAATATAAGCTCTCTCTTATTATTTGTTTTGCTAGATTTCTATTTTTGGGTTTAAGATTTTGTATGAGCCTAATCATAATTGTAAACAAAGGATTTTGTATGTAAGTCAGTTGATTTCTTATGTGTAGAATTTTACGACTTTTTGGAAAAAATTATGCCGAGAGTAATGGCATCCCTATAGTCCTAAGCCCACCAAAGGATTAAGAAATTATTGAATCAAACATATATGTTTTTCAATATATATGAAAATAGACAACCCTATTAGGCTTGGATATATAATTAAAATTTCTTAGCAAATCGATACCTATTTAATACGAATCCAACTCAAACCCAATCAACAAAACTAAGACATCTTCATATTAACTCTTTATTAAGATAATTAACACTCTATGCGTGTGATGTGCGGGTTCTTCCGTCCCCCTAGTTGGACATAAGTTTGAACACCCTCATCATAAAAAAAATAAAAAATAAAAACGATAACTTATTAAAACATCATTAGTAATTAGTTAGCTAGTTTGTTAGTTAGTTAATAAGCTAATTTGTTAGTTGTAACTACTTTCTCTGTTTTTTATTGTTTAGCTTAGCTATATATTGCGGAAGCATCTCGTGTAATGAAGAAGTGTTTTTGAATGAGAAAGTACACTTCTTCTTCATTGTTCTTAAAATGGCATTAGAGCATTATTGCTTGGCACTGCGCGTTCTCTTCTAGATCTAAAGTTGTTTGATCTTTTTTTCGGTCTATTATTCTAGTTTCTTCTATATTTTTGAGCGTTTCTTCTCCTTGGTTGTTTGAGTGTTTCTTCTGCATTCTCGTTTCCATGGAGTCGATTGGTTTTGGAGGGATCGTCTGCCATTGATAAAGCTTCGAGTCCTTATTTTCTTCATCATTCAGATAGTCCAGGTTTATTCTGATGTCACAAGCTTTGATTAGAGATAACTACGCCTCCTGGAGTCGAGCAATGATGATCGCCTTGTCGGTGAAGAACAAGCTGGGCCTCATTGATGGATCTCCATTACCAAACCTGAAGGTAATAATCTTAATCTCCTTAACTCCTGGATTAGGAATAATAATGTCGTCATCTCTTGAATACTTAATT
Source organism: Akebia trifoliata (assembly GCF_017979445.1). NCBI lineage: Eukaryota > Viridiplantae > Streptophyta > Magnoliopsida > Ranunculales > Lardizabalaceae > Akebia > Akebia trifoliata. The sequence goes on along the minus strand of NC_141389.1, from coordinate 3,853,116 downwards.
CTGTTTCCAAAGAGATCTCTGCGAGTGTGATTTATGCTGAATCTGCTTATGAGATTTGGAATGATCTCAAAGATCGATTTCAGCAAAGAAATGGACTTATGATTTTTCAGTTAAGGTGTGAGTTAATGAATCTAGTCCAAGATCAAAGTTCTGTCAGCATTTATTTCACTAAGCTGAAGACTATATGGGAGGAGTTGAATAACTATAGACCTATATGCTCGTGTGGAAAATGTACTTGTGGTAGAGTCAAAGATCTGATTTCACACTTCCAGATGGAGTATATCATGTCCTTTCTTATGGGGCTACATGATTTTTTTTCTCAATTTCGTGGTTAATTACTTCTTATGGATCCCCTTCCGCCTATAAATAAGGTGTTTGCTTTAGTGTCCCAAGAGGAACACCAACGAAAAATTGGAGTTCATAGTAATACTAGTTCTAATTCAGCAAACAGTATGGCTTTTACTGTTAAGAATGATAATAATAGTAAAAGGAATAATAGTCGAAGTCAAAATTTTGGTTGTTACAGAGGTCAAAGAAAAGATAAGCCGCTTTGTACACATTGCAATCTCCATGGTCACACTGTTGAAAGATGCTATAAGTTTTATGGCTATCCATCTGGTTTTAAATCAAGGCAGAAAGATAATTTTTCACAGTCTAATATGGTGGCTATTAATCAAGTTTCTAGTCACTCTTCTTGTAATTCAGAAGTCAAGGCAGATCTACAAAGCAATATTGGGAGTTTCTTGCAAAATCTCAACAATGATCAATGTCAACAATTGATGTATTTACTTTCAAGTCAGTTGACAGCCACTATTAAGACTACTAATGAGGAGGTTCCCTCTACTTCTTACACTAAAGGTATATGTTTCTCAGTATCTTTAAATCTTGTATTTTCTTCCACTCACTATTGTATAGTTGATTCGGGAGCTACTCAACACATATGTTCGCATGCTACCAATTTTATTTCTATGAAGTCCATTCAGAATTCATTTGTCACCTTACCAAATCACACTCGTATACCAATCAATTACAGTGGAGATGTTAGGCTAGTTTCTTGCTTGTTCTCAAAGATGTATTATTTGTACCACAGTTCAAGTTCAACTTGATTTTTGTGGGTGCTCTTACCAAAGATTCCCACCGTAGAGTTGGTTTTCTTTCTGGTTGCTTCATGATTCAGGATGTTCCCAGCAAGAAAATGATTAGCAAGGGTGAGAAGATTGAAGGCTTATATGTTCTAGATAGTGGAACTTTAGTTTCTAATTCTACAATGTACATAAACAATTTGTCTGCTCATACATGGCACAATAGACTTGGCCATTTGTCCTCTAGGCAATTGGATAATTTGAAAGACCATTTAAACTGTGATGCTTCGAAGTTCAATAAGGCTCCTTGTTATGTTTGTCCTTTAACTAAACAAAGAAGATTATCTTTTATTTCTAATAATTATATGTCTCAATTTTCGTTTGATTTGGTTCACTGTGATATTTAGGGGCCATATCATATCTCATCTTATGCTGGCTATAGGTGCTTTGCTACCTTAGTTGATGATTGTACATGGTTCACATGGATATTTTTACTTAAGCAAAAATCTGATGTCAGCAGTATTATTCCCAAATTTTTCAATATGATGGTAAATCAATTCAATGCTAAGATCAAGATTTTTAGATATGATAATGCATGGGAGTTAGCATTTCCTAAATTTTTTAATGAAAAATGAGTTCTTCATCAATTTCTTTGTGTGGACACTCCACAACAAAATGCAGTTATCAAAAGAAAACATCAGCATTTACTCAATATTGCCAAGGTTTTATTCTTTCAGTCCTGAGTTCCTATTCAATTATGGACTGAATGTATTCTTACAGCCACATACATCATCAATAGAACTCCTTCACCTCTATTACATCAAAAGACTCCTTATGAAGCTCTGCATCAAAATGATGTTGATTACTCATTTTTTAGAGCATTTGGATGTCTTGCTTTTGCTTCCACTCTTAAGGCTCATTGTACCGAGTTCCAACCAAGGTCTAGGATATGTATTTTTTTGGGATATCCTTCTGGTATAAAAGACTACAAACTCTATGACATTCAAACTAAACAGGTTTTTATTTCAAGGAATGTAATTTTTCATGAGGATATATTTCCATTCCATTCAATTGTCACTCCTAATATACTCATTGATCCTTTTCCTAACCTTATATTACCTATGTCTTCTCTTGATATTACCATCTAACACAAAGATCCACCCACATCTGTTTTATCAGATTCATCACTAATTTCAAAAAATGAAGACTTTGTTGTACTAGAATTGGCTTCTTCTGAGGTTATTTCTCTTAGGAAGTCTTCATGAGTTTCTAAAATTCCTTCCTATTTTCGTGATTTTTATTGCAGTTTATTGATGCATCATGAGTTGTCTTCCTGCACCACCTCATATCCATTATCCAAGTATTTGTCCTATGATTCCTTATTTCCATCTCACAAGGAATTTGTCTTGACTGTTTCTTCTCATTATGAACCACAATATTACCACCAAGCTATCAAATTCCCACAATGGAGGAAACTATGCAAGCAAAGTTAGATCCCATGAAATTCAACAAAACTTGGACAGTTGTTTCTTTGCCTCAAGGAATACACTCTATTGGCTGTAAGTGGATTTACAAGGTTAAGTATAATTCAGATGGTAATCTAGAGAAACACAAAGCCCGTTTAGTTGCTAAGAGTTATAATCAGCAAGAAGGTGTTGATTTCATTGAAACCTTCTCACCAGTAGCAAAGTTAGTTACTGTCAAAGTCTTATTGGCACTTGCTATAAGTCAACATTGGCATCTTACTCAGCTAGATGTTAATAATGCGTTTCTTAATGGAGATTTATTTGAAGAAGTGTACATGGATCTTCCTCTTGGTTATAAGAGTAAGGTGGAGAATTTATAACATGGTGAAAGGCTTGTTTGCAGTTACATAAGTCTATATATGGACTTAAGCAAGCTTCAAGGCAATGGAATTTTACTCATGCTCTTATAAAATTTGGTTTTGTTCAATCGAAGGCAGATTACTCTTTGTTTACCAAAGGATCAAGTTCATCTTTTGTTGCATTATTGGTATATGTTGATGATATAATAATTACTGGTCATAATAGTCAAATTATAGATTCTTTGAAGAGTTTTCTCCATAGTCAGTTTAAGCTTAAAGACCTAAGCCAATTGAAGTATTTTCTTGGTCTTAAAATTGCAAGATCTACTCATGGCATGGTGCTTTCTCAATGCCATTATGTTTTTCAGTTACTTGAAAATATAGGCTACTTGGCTTGTAAGCTTGCTAGTGTTCCTTTTAGATCCCAAAGTCAAGTTGAATAGCAGTGATGGTGAATAAATAATTGATATTTCTCAGTATCGCAGACTCATTGGTAGATTGTTTTACCTTTCCATTTCCAGGCCTGATATTACCTTTGTTGTACATAAACTAAGTCAGTTTTTGACTCATCCTCGAGCTCCACATGTGCAAGCAGCTCATCATTTACTTAGATATCTTAAATCAAATCTTGGCTAAGGATTATTTTTTTATTCCAATTCTTCTATTCAATTCAAGGCCTTTTTGGATGCTGAATGGGGAGCTTATTTGGATACAAGAAGATGAGTTACTGACTTTTGTGTGTTTCTTGGCGATTCTTTGATCTCTTAGAAGGTTAAAAAGCAAACAACCATATCCAGGTCTTCAGCTGAAGCAGAATATCGTGCATTGGCCTCTACCGCTAGTAAATTAATGTGGCTTCGGTAGTTATTACAAGATTCTCAATTTAATGTCTCATCTCCAGCTCTTTTGTTTTGCGATAATCAAACCGCCATACACATAGCATCTAAACCCCTTTTTCATGAACGGACAAAACACATCGAGCTTGATTGTCATTTTGTTCGGGATAAAGTTACAGATGGATTTATTCGACTTATGCAAATTAGAATTCAGCATCAACTTGCATACTTTTTTACAAAAGCTTTGCCATCCTCATTATTGATTCCACTTCTATCTAAGATGGCTGTCAAGGATCTTCACAGTCCATCTTGAGGGGGAGTATTAAGACATCATTAGTAATTAGTTAATTAGTTAATTAGTTAGTTAGTTAGTTAGTTAGTTAGTTTGTTAGTTAGTTTTTCTGTTTTTGTTATAGTTGGCACAGTTGTAACTACTTTCTCTATTTTCTATTGCTTAGCTTAGCAATATATAGTAGAAGCATCTCGTGATGAAGAAGTTTTTTTGAATGAGAAAATACATTTCTTCTTCCTTGTTCTTAAAATAACTAGCCTTTAATAGGCATATTTCCAATACAAGCATGGAGAAATGTTTTCCTTCCCTTCTACTATCATAGATACAAATAATTATACTACTAGACATTAATCTTTCTCTTAATTAACTGAAGAGAATTGGATCACGAGGTTGCTTCCGTGGCAGCAACTTTCACATCCTAACAAAAAGGTCTGAGGATCAGGTGATGGTACTGAACTGAAATTGATTGGATACACAGGTTGTTTATTTGGAAAAAAGAGTCCACAATTTTGCTCAATCCCTGCGCTCCTGAGATTCTCATTGAACATGGCAAACACATAAATCTCTATAGGCCTCCCTGACCTCTTCGGTGTACCTCCTTTCACATGGTTGATCAAATTTTGGTTGTAGGTTCGCGCATTTTCGATTGAAGTAGCAGCACCATCAGCAGAAGGCCATCCAGTCTCCGATACAACAATTTCTAAAGCCGATCCCCCGGCCTTCTCTAGAGCAGAGTAGAAAGCATCGACAATGGCATCAAAGAGGTTTCGATATTGAAATTGACCGTCTTGATTAACTATGTTCGATCTGAATAAAGCATAATCAAGAGGGGCACTTGAGGGGTTATTACTGATGTAAATTAAGTAAGGGTGCACAATGGCTAAAAGTGGTGATTGGTTGTTTACTAGGAACTCTATGATTGGGTCAATAAATGAACGCATGTCGGATCTAAAGGCACCTTGCGATGGTGGATGGGATTCACCAAGAAGACCGATGTCAATCGTAGTTGACACCTTGATTTGTTTTTGTAGGCCAGCTGATGCAATTGCATTGTAAATGTTTTGCATTGCAGGCAAAACATTGGCAGTGGTCGGGTCGTTAGGCTTTACGTTAGTACCAACTGCAATGTACTTGAACCTTACACTAGAAGTGTAGTTCCTTATATTTCTCTCGACCCAGTTATTAGCGGCGGAAGCATCAGATGCTAGACGTTGAAGGTCTTGGTTTGGCACACCAAGCATGAGTTCAATGTTGGATCCTCTAAGGGCTTGTAGAGTCGCTTGGTTAGGATCGTAAATCCTCATACTACCTATGTTCATTGATCTATATAAATCAACAACTTCCTGTGGTGGTGGCAAATTGTTCCCTAGCGTTCCGTAACAAACTCCAATGGATTGTACACCTACATCAATTCAACGAAGAATTAGACACCTTTGCCTTCCCTATACAAATGCGAGAGTATAAGCATAGTTTGGTGGTTGTGTGTTTATATATATAATAATGACTTATAGAAAAAACTCATTACCCCAATCATTTAAACACACAATCCATTGGTTGATACTTTTCCTTAGATAAGTATCTCCAAGATATGTGTTAGGACGGTACGCATAAATCGCATCAATTAGATTTTGAGTGTTGATAATATGACGCATTTTTGAGTGTTGATAATATGACGCATTTTTTGGCACATGCCCTTGACGCCCCTGACGTGTTTGCTCACAGGCCAATAGATGATTGACATGTGGTGCGAATGACATCAGCAATAGAGAGATCTTCTCTCTCTTGCCCTGCTGCCTACAGATTTATGTTTTAAGATTTCAAATCTCAAAAAGGGTCCGTTGGACCCACATTGATTATGATCCAACATCACAATCTTTTAAATTTTTTTTTAAAAAATTCATGTAAATTTATCCTCTACAACCCCATTGCATCAGATCATGTTTTTGAATGTCACAAGGTGATCAGATCAGAAAGTCAAAACTTTCTTTCACTATGGGCAGAAGAGAGAAAGGGGCATGTGCCAAAAAACCCGTCATATTATCAGAATTCTTAGATTTTGTGTTTATACAGTTGGGGTCATGTATTGTCCGATGAGTCACTAGAACCTGAACTGTATATATGTATATGGGTCGTGAAGAGTTCATCTATTCTTGTGATTTCACCAGGTCAATGGCTACGAAATATTCATGGAAAACTATAAATATTTGTCCCACCATTTAGACCCATCAAGTTTAATCCTGAGTAGCAATTTAAACTATTGGATTTGAACATATATTTCATCAATTCTGCTTTCGAATTATGCCAAAGGGAGGATTCCAATTCCATGATTAACAAAGAAAGCTACTATTGCCTCACCCACTTTTACAAACGCCACACCAACTATGTGGAATTCTTTGGGGATTTACATGGGAATTGGTGTGTGTTATTAGTAAAAGTTAGTGTGGCAATAGCAACTCTCTTTTAAAAAATGCCTAAAATCGATATCATATGACCAGAATTATCAATCAAAATTTATGTGACTAACCATAATCTAATACTTAGTGCTTCCTCTGTGATTTATACTTCTAGGCATGTCGTGGGGTAGACCTTATTTTAGAGGTAACCCAATGTACTGGTTATAGTCGATTTTCCCTCTCCACACAATAAACTTGTAGATATCCCATGTGGTGGGAAATTAAGTTTGTCTTAAAGATTACCCCATGTACTAGAGTAACCAATTATGGCCAGTTTGCCCTCCCCACACGGTACACTTAGATGTCTCGTGTGATAGGAGAGAGGTCACCCCATGTACTAGGGGAACCACGTAACCGGCTATAACTCCCCCACATGGTCTACCAAAGAAAGAAAGAAAAAAGAGAGAGAGAGAGAGACTGACTTGTAAATTCTAAGCTAGCCAATAGCAGTCCAAGAAACAGCAGAATAGCAGCCATTGAGAAGAAGCTACAATTACTTATATATCTCATCACCACCACCACCCCTTGAACCTACTTTGTCGAGAGAGGCGTGAGGCGTTCGTAATCGACGTAAGCTAGTGTATTCACCCAATCTACACAAGAGGGCATAGAAAGCTCTCGAACGAATCTGGTGGGTTGGTGTTCTTCATTGGTCTTCAAATTTCATCCCCTCTAAGGAGAGAGAGAGAGATATTGAGAGGTCCAAGATTAACACTTTCCCAGTCAATCACCCCATAGAAACTAAGACTTTCATCATCATAATTTTCACATGTACATTCCTTAATCTGTCCATTTTGAAAAGTCTTGCGTTCTTGAAGTCCTTTATTTTATGAGTACTGAGAATCTGACTTAGCCACCTGTCACGACTCTTATTTTATTTATGTTTAATTAGACTTTAGATAATATATTCAGTACTTCTTTGAAGCATTGAGTATGATGCACTTCTTTGTATACAATACATTTGGTCCATGTAACTCATCAGTCAGATTCAATGGTGAATCATGAGGCCATATAATGGAAGGACCCACTTTTTATTGTTTAAATCTTTCAATGGGATGTCACACTCTTTTGGGTTCATTAGGATTACATGATCCTATTACACCCTAAATAGTTGAAAATTTTATGCCACAAATAATCATAACAAACAATATAAATAACAAAAAAGCAAATCAGTTCTAAAGAAAGAACACGACACAAAAATTTTGTCAGTGGGCATTGATGAGATCTTTTCACTATTTCTGTGAAAATTAAGGTTACAATCTCTCGATTACACTTCTTTTAAGAAAAATATAAATCTCTCTCATTCCAATCATAAGACTTTACTATTAGGGTTGCAATTTGGACAGACTGATAGTAAGTGAAAAGAAAGGGGTAAATTCGACACGACTCTTTAATTAACACTAAGTGAAAAAATGGTTAATTTTGATGAATCTTGGTGTCAAATTTACCCATTTTTCATGTAATGAAGACCTGAAGCCGATGGGTTCAACAAGACCTCGGGTCAGGTCTCGGCATAGCTCGTTAGAGTTCGGGCCCGAATTTGGGCAAAAATAAAAATAAAAATATTGACCAAACCAAACTAGGTTGGGTTCGAGGGTAGACATCAGGTTGCCCAAATTGCCCGAATCCTAACTTAATATGATTATAATTTCACATTTCTGACTTTAGTTAATTATCATCATGTTTTTATTAACATTTGCTGGCATGGAAAATCAGGTGGAAATTGCAATTCTATGAAAAATTGTTATTTTCAAGTATTTGGTGTGTCAAAAATTAGAAAATTGCGGGGAAAATGATTTGCCAACACACGGATTTTGCTTCGTTAGCGGCAAATCATTTTCTTACGCCTCCCCTTCGGAAAATGATTTGCCATCATGTGTAACATTAACATTTTATAATAATGAATTATTTTAAATTATTAAAAATTATGTTTTATTTGTAAAATATATATTTAAATTGGGTGGTTACAAATTTTTTTTTTAATAATAATAAGACCATAGTTTTATTTGTAAAATAAATATTTAAATTGCTAAAAATTAATTATTTTTATAAAAAAAAAAATTTAATTAGCTTTGTCGATCATTTTTTAATTCTGATTAAATAATTAATTTTAAATTATTTTAATATTTGTTTTGTAAATTAAAATAGAGTGCTACTCTTGGCACCCCAACTTTTATTGATTACACCTCATAAAAATTCATAAATAAAACTGGTGGAGCCAATTGAACTCTCTCAATTTTTTGCTAGATTGTTATCCTTATTTTTTTTAGAATTTTATACGAACTTAATCATAATTATAAACAACTACTAAAATTGTTTGAACGAGTGTTATAATATTGAGATTATAATTTGTGCCAAACCTTTGTAATTTTTGAAGAGTGTGTTTTAATATTTAATTTGGGTTTGATAAATAATTTAAGAAATTGGAGTGTAATAATTAAAATTTGAGGTGCCAATAGTACCTCTCTAATAATTTAAGAAATTGGGATATGATTCAATTTTTTTTTTAATGAGTTTTATATACTTATTACAAAAGTTAAAGTAAAATATTATTTTTTTATGCAACTCTAACAACAAATCAATTTGCCGCAAAATTTTCCACGATGTGCTCAAACAATAGAATTGGATATATATGTTTCCAACAGCAAACATATATGTTTTTCAATATTTATGAAAATAGACAATCCTATCAGGCTTGGATATATAGTTAAAAGTTCTTAGCAGATCAATACCTATTTACTACGAATCCAACTCGAACCCAATCAACAAAACTAAGACATCTTAAAATTAACTCTTTACTAAGATAATTAGCACTTTGTGTGTGTGATGTGTGGACTCTTCCGTCCCCCCTAGTCGAACAGAAGTTCGGACACCCTCATCATAAAAATAAATAAAAAATAAAAAAGATAACTAGCTTTTTAATAGGCATATTTCAAAAACATGCATGGAGAGATGTTTTCCTTCCCTTCTATTATCATAGATACAAATAATTATACTACTACAATTTAATCTTTCTCTTAATTAACTAAGTTAATTGGATCACGAGGTTGCTTCCGTGGCAGCAACTTTCACAACTTAACAAAAAGGTCGGAAGATCAGGTGATGGTACTGAACTGAAATTGATTGGATACACAGGTTGTTTATTTGGAAAAAAGAGTCCAAAATTTTGCTCAATCCCCGTGCTCTTTTCATTTTCATTGAACATGGCAAACACATAAGTGTCTATAGGCCTTCCTGACCTCTTTGGTGTACCTCCGTTCACATGGTTGATCAAATTCTGGTTGTAAGTTCGCGCATTGTCAATTGATGCAGCAGCACCACCAGCGGAAGGCCATCCACTCTCCGATATAACAATTTCTAAAGTCGATCCCCCGGCCTTCTCTAAAGCAGAGTAGAGAGCATCGACAATAGCATCAAAGAGATTTCGATATTGTAATTGACCATCTTGATTGACTATGTTAGATCTAAATAAAGCATAATCAAGAGGAACACTTGAGGGATTACCAACGTGACTGAAGTATGGATACACATTGGCTAAAAGTGGTGCTCTGTTGGTTACTAAGAACGCTATGATTGGGTCGATAAATGATCGCACGTTGGCTCTGAAGGCACCTCGTGATGGTGGATAGGATTCCCCAATAAGACCTGTGTCAATCACAGTAGACACCTTGGTTTGGTTTTGTAGGACAGCTGATACAATTGCATTGTAAATGTTTCGCATTGCGGGCAAGATATTTGCAGCGTTCAGGTCACTAGGATTTACTTCATTTCCAACAGCAATGTATTTGAACCTTACATTAGGATAGTCCCTTATATTTCTCTGGACCCAGGCATTAGCGGCGGAAGCATCAGATGCTAGACGTTGAAGGTCTAGATTTGGCACTCCGAGTATGACTTCAATGTTGGATCCTCTAAGGGCTTGTAGAGTTCCTTGGTCTGGATTGTAAATTCTCATCTTTGCTATGTTCCTTGATCTATATAGTTCAACAACTTCTTGTTGTGATGGTAAATTGTTCCCTAGCATTCCGTAACAAACTCCGATGGATTGTACACCTTCATCAAATCGATGAAGAATTAGAAAACTGTGAATTCCCAATAAAAATGTATGAGAGTACACATATATATGATATATATATATATAATAATGACTGATAGAAAAAACTCATGACCCCAATCATTTAAACATACAAATCCATTGGTTGATACTTTTCCTTAGATAAGTATCTCCAAGATATGTGTTAGGAGGATAGGCATAAATCCCAACAATTAGATTTTGAGTGTTGATAATATGACTCATTTTTTGGCACACGCCCTTGACACTCTTGACGCGTTTGCTCACAGTCCAACAGACGTTTGACATGTGGTGTGAATGACATCAGTAATAGAGAGATCTTCTCTCTCTTGCCCTGCTGCGCACAGATTTATGTTTTTAAGATTTCAAATCTTAAAAAAAAAAATCATTGGGCTCACATTGATTATCACATTGACAATCCAACATCACAGCTTTTTAAATTTCATGAAAATATTCATATTAAATATATATATATATATATATATATATATATATATATATATATATATATATATATATATATAGGGAACAGTTCAACAGCCCCATTATGGTGTCACACATGGTGCCACACATTTTTCAAAACATGGATTACAAGCTTTGGAATGAGTTGATTTTTTGTGAGTATGATCTCTATGACGAGGAGATCATCCTCACCAAAAATCAGCCTATTTCAAAACTTTTAACCTCATCAAAAGTGATTTATAAAAATTGGACGGCCAACGATTCTTCAACTTGTAAACTTGGGTTAGAAGTTTCAAAATGAGCTCATTTTTTGTGAGGATGATTTTTTCACCGTAGAGATCATCCTCACAAAAAAATCAGCCTATTCCAAAACTTGTAACCCCATCAAAAGTAATTTACAAAAAATGTGAGGCACCATAAGGGGCTGCTGAACCGCTCCCATATATATATATGGAAATGTTTAGCACCCAACCATTTCCCCAATCATTTTTGTCTTACATGGGTTAGAAGTTTTGGAATGGGCTGATTTTTGGTGAGGAGGACCAAAAATGATTGGGCCAATTGTTGGGTAAATGGTTGGGTGCCAAACGGAACTCATATATATAGGGGGCAGTTCAAGAGCCATATGTAAAAACATATGAAAAAAACAATGGTTTTTCAAAATATGGGTTAAAGGTTTTGGATTGATCTGATTTTTTGCAAGAATGGTCACTATGACTAGAAGATCATCCTCACAAAAAATCAGCTCAATCAGAAACCTCTAAATCCATCAAAAGTGATTTACAAATTATTGACAAAAATTGGTAAAAAATCGACGGTCCACATTCTAAATCACTTTTAATGGGGTAAGAAGTTTTAGATTGGACTGGTTTTTTTTTTTCGGATGATCTTCCCATCATAGAGATCAATCTCACAAAAAATCAGCTCATTTTGAAACTTCTAACCCTAGTTTACAAGTTGAAGAATCGTGGACCATTAAATTTTTGTAAATCACTTTTGATGGGGTTAGAAGTTTTGGAATAGGCTGATTTTTGGTGAGGATGATCTCCTCATCATAGAGATCATCCTCACAAAAATCAACTCATTCCAAAGCTTCTAACCCATGTTTTGAAAAATGTTTGGCAAACTTTAGGACTATTGAACCGCCCCCATATATATATATATATATATATATATATAGAGGAGACAGTTCAAGGGTCATATGTAAAAATATATGAAAAAACAATGGTTTTTCAAAATATGGGTTAGAGGTTTTGGATTGAACTGATTTTTTTTTGCAAAGATGGCCACTATGATGAGAAGATCATCTTCACAAAAAATCAGCTCAATCAGAAACTTCTAAATCACTTTTAATGGGGTTAGAAGTTTCAGATTAGGCTGATTTTTTTTTCGGATGATCTTCCCATCATAGAGATCAACCTCACAAAAAATCAGCTCAATTCGAAATTTCCCATCATGATTATCACATTGACAGTCCAACATCACAATCTTTTAAATTTCATGAAAATATTCATATTCAAAAAAAAATATTGTTTTTTGAGCTTAATCCAAGGTGTTGACAATGGATGGCCACTGACCACCCAAATTTAAAAATAAAATTTAACGGTAAAAAATAACAATTTTTTTAATTGTTTTTTAATTCATATAATTTTATCCAATACAACCCCATTGCTTGGATCATGTTTTTAAATGTCACAAAGCGATCAAATCAGAAAGTTAAAACTTTCTTTCACTATGAGCAGGAGAGAGATAGGGACATGCGCAAAAAAAAAAAAAATGCGTCATATTATCAAAATTCTTAGATTTTGTGTTTATACGGTTGGGGTCATGTACTAGAGTAATCAGCTATCGCCAATTTTCCCTCCCCACACGATACACTTAGCTGTCTTGTGTGATAGGAGAGAGGTCACCCCATGTACTGGGGTAACCAAGTAACCGGCTATAGCTCCCCCACACGATCTACCAAAAGAAGAAAGAAAAAAAAGACGAAGAGAGAAAGAGAGAGAGAGAGAGAGACTGACTTGTAAATTCTAAGCTAGCCATTAGCAATCCAAGAAGCAACTGAATAGAAGCCATTGAGAAGAAGTTACAATTACTTATATATCTCATCATCACCACTACCCCTTGAAATTACTTTGTTCGAGAGAGGCGATCGTAATTGACGTGAGTCAGTGGATTCTTCCAATCTATACAAGGGGGCATAGAAAGCTCTCAAACGAATCTAGTGGGTTGGGATTCTTCATTCGTCTTCAAATTTCATCCCCTTTGAAAAGTCTTTGGTCATGAATTCCTTTATTTTATGAGTACTGACTTAGACTTGGGAACCGTTGACGTGGTTTCCTGGGGTTTTCGAGTCTGTCACGATTCTTATTTTATTTATGTTTAATTAGACTTTAGATAATATATACACTACTTCTTTGGAGCATTGAGGATGATGCACTCCTTTGTATACAATACATTTGGTCCATGTGTCTCACCTCATCAAACATATTCAATGGTGATCGAGGCCATATCATGGATGGACCCACTTTTTATTGTTTAAATCTTTCAATGGGATGTCACACTCTTTTAGGTTCATTAGAATTACATGATCCTATTACACCCAATATAGTTGAAAATTTTATGCCACAAATAATCATAACAAACAATATCCAAAAGCAAATCAGATCTAAAGAAAGAACACGACACAAAAAATTTGTCGGTAGGTAGTGATGAGATTTTTTTACTATTTTTGTGAAAACTAAGGTTACAATCTCTCACGATTACACTTCTTCTAAGAAAAATATAAATCTCTCTCATTCCAATAATAAGACTTTGCTATTAGGGTTGCAACTTGGGCAGACCGATACTAAGTGAAAAGAAAGGGGTAAATTCGACATGACTCTTTAATTAACACTAAGTGAAAAGGGGTTAATTTTGATGGATCTTAGTGTCAAATTTACCCCTTTTTCATGTAATGAAAACATGAAGCCGATGGGTTCAACCTGACCTCGGGTCAGGTCTCGGCATAGCTCACTAGAGTTCGAGCCAAAAAATTTAAAAATATTGACATAACCAAAAAGGGTTGTTCGAGGGTAGACATCAGGTTGCCCAAATTGCCCGAATCCTAAGTTAATATGATTATAATTTCACATTTCTGACTTTAGTTAATTATCATCATCTTTTTATTAACATTTGCTTGCATGGAAAATCCTAACATAAGGGTACATTTGCTTGCATGGAAAATCAGGCGGAAATTGCAATTCTATGGAAAATTGTTATTTTCAAGTATTTGGTGTGTCAAAAATTAGAAAATTGTGGGGAAATTGATTTGCCATCACATGTAATATTAAAATTTTATAATAATGAATTATTTTAAATTATTAAAAATTATATTTTATTTGTAAAATAAATATTTAAATTGGGTGGTTACAAAATAATAATAATAATAATAATAACAAGATCATAGTTTTATTTGTAAAATAAATATTTAAATTGCTAAAGATTAATTATTTTTATAAAAAAAAAATATATTTAAAATTAGCTTTGTCGATCATTTTTTAATTTCTGATTAAATAATTAATTTTAAATTATTTCAATATTTGTTTTGTAAATAAAGATAGAGAGCTACACTTGGCACCCCAACTTTTATTGATTACACCCCATAAAAATCATAAATAAAAGGGGTGGAGCCAATAGAAACTCTCTCATTTTTTTTGCTAGATTGTTATCTTTTTTTTTTTCTTTTTTTTTTTTTTTAGAATTTTATATGAACTTAATCATAATTGCAAACAACTACTAAAATTGTTTGAACAAGTGTTATAATGTTGAGATTATAATTTGTGCCAAACCTTTGTAATTTTTGTAGAGTGTGTTTTAATATTTAATTTGGGTTTGATAAATAATTTATGAAAATTAGGTGTAATAATTAAAATTTGAGATGCCAATAGTACCTCTCTAATAATTTAAGAAATTGGGTTATAATTCAATATTTTCACAAAAAAATTATTTTTATATACTTATTACTAAAGTTAAAGTAAAATATTATTTTTTTATGCAACTCTAACAATAAAAACAATTTTTCGCAAAATTTTCTAAGATGTGCTCAAACAATAGAAAATGGTTTATATCAGTAGAAAATTTTTCACGAAATCATTGAAAGCTCAACTCATTTGTTGCAATGTGGTAGGTCTTTCATACTAAATAGCATTGATTGTTTAGACCGTACAAATGTTACACTGGTAAGTTGAATTCATTTTAGCTTAATATTCTCCATATGTGTAGATAGCTGATAACGTTATTTTGTTATATTTTTTTATTTGTTTTTCAACACATGGTAACAGTACAATGACTAAGAATTCAATATTTTCTTTTCATATATTTTATCCTTTACGTTGGATTGTACATCTTTTTTTTTTTTTTTTTTTTTCTTTCCTTTTAGGCATTACTTGGTGCAAATCTCTGGTATATTTGGTAATACTCATGAATTGTTCATGTTTTTGTGGTTCATTTTTGGATCATTATTTAATTGGGTTTTACTTGCTGATGCCACATCTTGAGAACAAGTAAAAGTTGGGGTGCCAATATAAGCTCTCTCTTATTAATTGTTTTCTTAGATTTCTATTTTTTGGGTTTAAGATTTTGTATGAACCTAATCACAATTGTAAACAAAGGATTTTGTATTAGTCAGTTGATCTCTAACTTGTACAATTTTACGAATTTTTTAAAAGAAAAACAAACCAAGAATTTTGTGACTATGGCGTCATTTGGTTGGGATATGCCCAGAGTTATGGCATCCCTATTGTCCTAAGCCCACCAAAGGATTAAGAAAATATTGAATCAAACGTATATGTTTTTCAATATTTATGAAAATAGACAATCCTATCAAGCTTGGATATATTATTAAAAGTTCTTAGCAGATCGCTACCTATTTAATTCAACAAAACTAAGACATCTTAATATTAACTCTTTATTAAGATAATTAGCACTTTGTGCGAGTGATGTGCGGGCTTTTCCGACCCCCTTATTCAGACATAAATTCGGACACCCTCATCATCCAAAAAAACAAAAAAACAAAAAAATAAAAACGATAACTAGCCTTTAATAGGCATATTTCCAATACATGCATGGAGAAATGTTTTCCTTCCCTTCTACTATCATAGATACAAATAATTGTACTACAATACATTAATCTTTCTCTTAATTAACTTAAATTGATTGGATCACGAGGTTGCTTCCGTGGCAACAACTTTCACAACTTAACGAAAAGGTTAGAAGATCAGGTGATGGTACCAAACTGAAATTGATTGGATACACAGGTTGTCTATTTGGAAAAAAGAGTCCAAAATTTTGCTCAACCCCTGCACTCTTGAGATTCTCATTGAACATGGCAAACACATAAGTCTCTATAGGCCTCCCCGACCTCTTCGGTGTACCTCCTTTCACATGGTTGATCAAATTTTGGTTGTAGGTTCGCGCATTTTCAATTGTAGTAGCAGCACCATCAGCAGAAGGCCATCCACTCTCTGATACAACAATTTCTAAAGCCGATCCCCCGGCCTTCTCTAAAGCAGAGTAGAGAGCGTCGACAATAGCATCAAAGAGGTTTCGATATTGAAATTGACCATCTTGATTAACTATGTTAGATCTGAATAAAGCATAATCAAGAGGGACACTTGAGGGATTATTACCAATGTAACTTAAGTAAGCATGCACATTGGCTAAAAGTGGTGCTCGGGTTTTTACTAGGAACTCTATGATTGGGTCAATAAATGAACGCATGTCGGATCTAAAGGCACCTCGCGATGGTGGATGGGATTCACCAAGAAGACCCGTGTCAATCGTGGTTGACACCTTGATTTGGTTTTGTAGGCCAGCTGATGCAATTGCATTGTAAATGTTTTGCATTGCGGGCAAAACATTGGCAGTGTTCGGGTCATTAGGATTTACTTTATTACCAACTGCAATGTACTTGAACCTTACACTAGAAGTGTAGTTCCTTATATTTCTCTCAACCCAGTTATTAGCGGCGGAAGCATCAGATGCTAGACGTTGAAGGTCTTCGTTTGGCACACCGAGCATGAGTTCAATGTTAGATCCTTTTAGGACTTGTAGAGTCGCTTGGTTAGGATCGTAAATCCTCATACTACCTATGTTCATTGATCTATATAAATCAACAACTTGTTGTGGTGGTGGCAAATTGTTCCCCAGTGTTCCGTAACAAACTCCAATGGATTGTATACCTACATCGATCAATTCAACGAAGAATTAGACAACTTTGACTTCCCTATACAAATGCGAGAGTATAAGCATAGTTTGGTGGGTGTGTGTTTATATATATAATAATGACTTATAGAAAAAACTCATTACCCCAATCATTTAAACACACAATCCATTGGTTGATACTTTTCCTTAGATAAGTATCTCCAAGATATGTGTTAGGACGATACGCATAAATCGCAACAATTAGATTTTGAGTGTTGATAATATGACGCATTTTTTGGCACATGCCCTTGACGCCCCTGACGTGTTTGCTCACAGGCCAATAGATGATTGACATGTGGTGCGAATGACATCAACAATAGAGAGATCTTCTCTCTCTTGCCCCGCTGCCCACAGATTTATGTTTTAAGATTTCAAATCTTAAAAAGGGTCCGTTGGACCCACATTGATTATGGTCCAATATCATAACCTTTAAAAAAAAAAATTTTAAATTCATATAAATTTATCCTCTACAACCCCATTGCATCAGATCATGTTTTTGAATGTCACAAGGTGATCAGATCAGAAAGTTAAAACTTTCTTTCACTATGGGCAGGAGAGAGAAAGGGGCATGCGCCAAAAAACCCATCATATTATCAGAATTCTTAGATTTTGTGTTTATACGGTTGGGGTCATGTATTGTTCGATGAGTCACTAGAACCTGAACTGTATATATGTATATGGGTCGTGAAGAGTTCATCTATTCTTGTGATTTCACCAGGTCAATGGCTACGAAATATTCATGGAAAACTATAAATATTTGTCCCACCATTTAGACCCATCAAGTTTAATCCTGAGTAGCAATTTAAACTATTGGATTTGAACATATATTTCATCAATTCTGCTTTCGAATTATGCCAAAGGGAGGATTCCAATTCCATGATTAACAAAGAAAGCTACTATTGCCTCACCCACTTTTACAAACGCCACACCAACTATGTGGAATTCTTTGGGGATTTACATGGGAATTTGTGTGTGTTATTAGTAAAAGTTAGTGTGGCAATAGCAACTCTCTTTTAAAAAATGCCTAAAATCGATATCATATGACCAGAATTATCAATCAAAATTTATGTGACTAACCATAATCTAATACTTAGTAGTGCTTCCTCTGTGATTTATACTTCTAGGCATGTCGTGGGGTAGACCTTATTTTAGAGGTAACCCAATGTACTGGTTATAGTCGATTTTCCCTCTCCACACAATAAACTTGTAGATATCCCATGTGGTGGGAAATTAAGTTTGTCTTAAAGATTACCCCATGTACTAGAGTAACCAATTACGGCCAGTTTGCCCTCCCCACACGGTACACTTAGATGTCTCGTGTGATAGGGGAGAGGTCACCCCATGTACTAGGGGAACCACGTAACCGGCTATAACTCCCCCACATGGTCTACCAAAGAAAGAAAGAAAAAGAGAGAGAGAAAGAGAGAGACTGACTTGTAAATTCTAAGCTAGCCAATAGCAGTCCAAGAAACAGCAGAATAGCAGCCATTGAGAAGAAGCTACAATTACTTATATATCTCATCACCACCACCACCCCTTGAACCTACTTTGTCGAGAGAGGCGTGAGGCGTGAGGAGTTCGTAATCGACGTGAGTTGGTTTATTCACCCAATCTATACAAGAGAGCATAGAAAGCTCTCGAACGAATCTGGTGGGTTGGTATTCTTCATTGGTCTTCAAATTTCATCCCCTCTAAGGAGAGAGAGATTGAGAGGTCCAAAATTAACACTTTCCCAGTCAATCACCCCATAGAAACTAAGACTTTCATCATCATAATTTTCACATGAACATACCTTAATCTGACTTAGCCGCCTGTCAACTCAATCGACTTACTTAACGTGACAGACTTGGGAACCGTTGATATGCTGTCACAACTCTTATTTTATTTATGTTTAAATAGACTTTAGATAATATATTCAGTACTTCTTTGAAGCATTGAGTATGATGCACTCTTCTGTATACAATACATTTGATCCATGTAACTCATCAGTCAGATTCAATGGTGAGTCATGAGGCCATATAATGGAAGGACCCACTTTTTATTATTTAAATCTTTCAATGGGATGTCACACTCTTTTGGGTTCATTAGGATTACATGATCCTATTACACCAAAAATAGTTGAAAATTTTATGCCACAAATAATCATATCAAACAATATAAAAAAAAGGCAAATCAAATCTAAAGAAAGAACACCACACAAAAATTTTGTCAGTGGGCATTGATGACATATTTTCACTATTTCTATGAAAATTAAGGTTGCAATCTCTCGATTACACTTCTTTTAAGAAAAATATAAATCTCTCTCATGCCAATCATAAGACTTTACCATTAGGGTTGCAACTTGGACAGACTAATAGTAAGTGAAAAGAAAGGGGTAAATTTGACACGACTCTTTAATTAACACTAAGTGAAAAAATGGCTAATTTTGATGAACCTTGGTGTTAAATTTACCCATTTTTCAAGTAATGAAGACCTGAAGCCGATGGGTTCAACAAGACCTCGGTTCATGTCTCGGCATAGCTCGTTAGAGTTCGGGCCCGAATTTGGGCAAAAAAAAAATAAAAAAAAATAAAAAATATTGACCGAACCAAACTAGGTTGGGTTCGAGTGTAGACATCAGGTTGCCCAAATTGCCCGAATCCTTACTTAATATGATTATAATTTCACATTTCTGACTTTAGTTAATTATCATCATCTTTTTATTAACATTTGTTGGCATGGAAAATTAGGCGGAAATTGCAATTCCATAGAAAATTGTTACTTTCAAGTGTTTGGTATGTCAAAAATCAGAAAATTGCGGGGAAAATGATTTGCCAACACACGCGATTTTCCTTCATTAGCGGCAAATCATTTTCTTACGCCTCCCCTTAGGAAAATGATTTGCCATCACATGTAACATTAAAATTTTATAATAATGAATTATTTTAAATTATTAAAAATTATGTTTTATTTGTAAAGTAAATATTTAAATTGGGTGGTTACAAATTTTTTTTTAATAATAATAAGACCATAGTTTTATTTGTAAAATAAATATTTAAATTGATAAAAATTAATTATTTTTATAAAAAAAATTTAAAATTAGCTTTGTCGATCATTTTTTAATTTCTGATTAAATAATTAATTTTAAATTATTTCAATATTTGTTTTGTAAATAAAAATAGAGAGCTACTCTTGGCACCCCAACTTTTATTGATTACACCTCATAAAAAATCATAAATAAAAGTGGTGGAGCCAATAGAAACTCTCTCAATTTTTTGCTAGATTGTTATCCTTATTTTTTTTAGAATTTTATATGAACTTAATCATAATTATAAACAACTACTAAAATTGTTTGAACGAGTGTTATAATGTTGAGATTATAATTTGTGCCAAACCTTTGTAATTTTTGAAGAGTATGTTTTAATATTTAATTTGGGTTTGATAAATAATTTAAGAAATTGGAGTGTAATAATTAAATTTGAGGTGCCAATAGTACCTCTCTAATAATTTAAGAAATTGGGATATGATTCAAAAAAAAATTTTAAATGATTTTTATATACTTATTACAAAAGTTAAAGTAAAATATTATTTTTTTATGCAACTCTAACAACAAATCAATTTTCCGCAAAAATTTCCACGATGTGCTCAAACAATAGAAAATGATTTGTATTAGTAGAAAATTTTCCACAAAATCTTTGAAAACTCAACTCATTTGTTGCAATGTGATAGGTATTTCATACTAAATTGCATTGATTGTTTAGACCGTACAAATGTTGCACTGCTAAGTTAAATTCATTTTATATATATATATATATATATTTTCATCACGTAGCAACAATAAAATGACTAAGAATTCAATATTTTCTTTTCATATATTTTATCCTTTATGTTGGATTGTACATCTTTTTTCTTTTCTTTCTTCTTAGGCCTTGTTTGGTACAAATCTCTCGTATTTTTGGTAATACTCATGGATTGCTCACGTTTTTGTGGTTCATTTTTGGATTATTATTTAATTGGGTTTTACTTACTGATGCCACTTCTTGTGAACAAGTAAAAGTTGGGGTGCCAATATAAGCTCTGTCTATTATTTGTTTTTGCTAGATTTCTATTTTTTGGATTTAAGATTTTGTATGAGCCTAATCACAATTGTAAATAATGGATTTTGTATGTTAGTTGATTTCTTATTTGTAAAATTTTACGAATTTTTGGAAAAACTTATGCCGAGAGTACTGGCATCCCTATAGTCCTAAGCCCACCAAAGGATTAAGAAATTATTGAATCAAACATATATGTTTTTCAATATTTATGAAAATAGACAATCCTATCAGGCTTGGATATATAATTAAAAGTTCTTAGCAGATCAATACTTATTTACTACAAATCCAACTCGAACCCAATCAACAAAACTAAGACATCTTAAAATTAACTCTTTATTAAGATAATTAGCACTTTGTGTGTGTGATGTGCGGACTCTTCCGTACCCCCTAGTTGAACAGAAGTTCGGACACCTTCATCATAAAAATAAATAAAAAATAAAAAAGATAACTAACTTTTTAATAGGCATATTTCTAATACATGCATGGAGAAATGTTTTCCTTCCCTTCTATTATCATAGATTAAAATAATTATACTACTACACATTAATCTTTCTCTCAATTAACTAAGTTAATTGGATCACGAGGTTGCTTCCGTGGCAACTACTTTCACAACTTAACAAAAAGGTCGGAAGATCAGGTGATGGTACTGAACTGAAATTGATTTCCCTATATATATGGGTCAGGTTCAAAGGACAACCATTTCTACACACATATAGACAACGTGTTTTGTCTTATATGGGCAAAAATGTTTGGAATGGACTGATTTTTTGTGAGGATGATCTCTGTGATGAGGAGATCATCCTTGCCAAAAATCAGCTCATTATGAAACTTCTAGACCGTCCAATTTTTGTTGAAAAATTATAGACCGTCCAATTTTTGTAAATCAATTTTGATGGGGTTACAAGTTTTGGAATGGGATGATTTTTTGCCAGGATGATCCCCTCATCACAGAGATCATCCTCACAAAAAATCAGTCCATTCCAAACATTTTTGCCCATATAAGACAAAACACGTTGTCTATATGTGTGTAGAAATGGTTGTCCTTTGAACCTGACCCTATATTTATATGGGTCACGTTATTACGACCCCCTTTGCGACCCCCTTTGCGACACACCTTTTTGTCTTATATGGGCAAAAATGTTTGGAATGGGCTGATTTTTTGTGAGGATGATCTCTATGGTGAGGGGATCATCCTGGCAAAAAATCATCCCATTCCAAAACTTCTAACCCCATCAAAATTGATTTACAAAAATTGGACGGTCTATAATTTTTCAACAAAAATCGGACGGTTTAGAAGTTTTGGAATGGGATGATTTTTTGCCAGGATGATCCCCTCACCATAGAGATCATCCTCACAAAAAATCAGCCCATTCCAAACATTTTTGCCCATATAAGATAAAAAGGTGTGTCGCAAAGGGGGTCGTAATAACGCGACCCTACATATATATATATATTCCTGCAACACACATTGCAACACACATATAGACAACGTGTTTGTCTTATATGGGCAAAAATGTTTGGAATGGGCTGATTTTTTGTGAGGATGATCTCTGTGATGAGGGGATCATCCTGGCAAAAAATCATCCCATTCCAAAACTTGTAACCCCATCAAAATTGATTTACAAAAATTGGACGATCTATAATTTTTCAATAAAAATTGGACGGTCTAGAAGTTTCATAATGAGCTGATTTTTGGCAAGGATGATATCCTCACCACAGAGATCATCCTCACAAAAAATCAGCCCATTCCAAACATTTTTGCCCATATAAGACAAAACACGTTATCTATATGTGTGTTGAAATGGTTGTCGTTTGAACCTGACCCATATATATATATATATATATATGGGGGCCGGTTCAAGGGCCATATGAGAAAACATATGAAAAAACTTTCGTTTTTCAAAATAAGGGTTAGAGGTTTTGGATTGAGCTGATTTTTTGCAAGAATGGTCACTATGATGAAAAGATCATCCTCACAAAAAATCAGCTCAATCAGAAACTTCTAAATCCATCAAAAGTGATTTACAAATTAGTGATAAAAATTGATAAAAAATCGATGGTCCACATTCTAAATCACTTTTAATGGGGTTAGAAGTTTCAGATTGGGCTGATTTTTTTTTTTGAATGATCTTCCCATCATAGAGATCATCCTCACAAAAAATCAGCTCAATCCAAAATTTCTAACTCATATTTTAAAATTTTATAAAAAACAAAAGTTTTTACATATGTTTTCTCATATGGCCCTTGAACCTGACCTATATATATATATATATATATATGGGTCCCGTTCATAAACAAACTTTTTGACAAACATTTTGGCAAAACATTTTTCAAAACATGGGTTAGAGGTTTTGGAATGGGCTGATTTTTGGTGAGGATGATCTCTACGGTGAGGCGATCATCATCACCAAAAATCAGCCCATTCCAAAACTTCTAACCCCATCAAAAATGGTTTACAAAAAATGGACAGTTCACGATTTTTCAACTTGTAAACTGGGGCTAGAAGTTTTGGAATGGGCTGATTTTTAGTGATGATGATCTCCTCAGTGTAGAGATCATCCTCACCAAAAATCAGCCCATTCCAAAACCTCTAACCCATGTTTTGAAAAATGTTTTGCCAAAATGTTTGTTGCAAAACATTTCCCATATATATATATATATATATATATATATATATATATATATATATATATATATATATATATGTTTTGTCATATATATTGTTTTTCGAGTTTGATCCAAGGTGTTGACAATGGATGGCAACCGAGCACCCAAATTTAAAAATAAAATTCAACGATAAACATTAACTATATTTTATAATAATAAAAAAATTAATTCATATAATTTTATCTTATACAACCCCATTGCATCGGATCATGTTTTTGAATGTCACAAGGTGATCAGATCTGAAAGTTTTCTTTTTTTTCACTATTGTCTCATGAGTCACTAGAACCTTGGTGAAGACTTTATCTACTCTTGAGACTTCACCAAGTCAATGGCTATGAAATATTCATGGAAAACTATAAATATTTGTCTCACCATTCGGACCCATCAAGTTTAACCTGATTAGCAATTTTAAACTATTGGATTTGAGCATATATTTCATCAACGGCTTTAGAATTATGCCAAAGGGAGGATTCCAAATCCATGATTAACAAAGATAATTACTATTACCACACCAACTTTTACTAATGCCACACTAACTGTGTGCAATTTTTTTGTGATTTACATAAGAATTAGTGTCATTAGTAAAAGTTGGTGTGGTAATAGCAACTCTCTTAAAAAAATTACTAAAATCGATATCATATGACCAGAATTATCTATCAAAATTTACATGACTAACCATAATCTAATAGTTAGTAATACTCTCTGTAACTTACACTTCTAGGCGTTTCGTGGGGTAGACCTTAATTTATAGGCTACCCCATGTACTAGAGTAACCAAGTAACTGGTTATAGCAAGTTTTCCCTCCCCACACGATACACTTGTAGATGTCCCGTATGATGGGAAAGCTCGTTTTAAAAGATTGCCCCCATGTACAAGAGTAATCAGCTATATAGTTAGTTTTCCCTTCCCACATGGTACAGACGTCACGTGTGATAGGAGAGAGGTCACCCCATGTACTAGGGTAACCAAGTAACCAGTTATAGCTCCCCCACACGGCCTATCAAAGAGAGAGAGAGAGAGACTGACTTGTAATTTCTAAGCTAGCCACTAGCAGTCCAAGAAGCAGCAGAATAGCAACCATTGAGAAGTAGCTACAATAGCTTATATATCTCATCATCACCATTACCCCTTGAACCTACCTTGTCGGGAGAGGCATTTGTATTCGACGTATCAGTAGATTCATCCAATCTATACAAGGGGGCATACAAAGCTCTCGATCGAATCTGGTGGGTTGGAATTCTTCATTGGTCTTCAAATTTTATCATCTAGAAAGAGAGAGAGAGAGAGAGAGAGATTGAGAGGTCCAAAATTAACGATTTCCCCGTCAATCACTCCATAGAAACTAAGACTTTCATCATCATAATTTCCATATTTCAAGTCTTGGGTGGTCCCTCTCTCTCTTTTGAAACGTCTTAAGGTCATGAAGTCCTTTATTTTATGAGTACTACTTAGCCACGTGGCACTCAATCGACTTACCTGATGTGACAGGTTTGGAAACCATTCATGTGCTCTCGTCGGGACGTCCCCATGAATAAGTGCAGATTTGTATCCCCAGGAGACCACATCTACGATTTTCGAGTCTGTCATGTCACGTAAGTCGATTAAGTATGCCACATATGCCTAAGTCAGATTATCACGATTCTTATTTTATTTATGTTTAATTAGACTTTAGATATAACATATTCAGTACTTCTTCGGATCGTTGAGGATGATGCACTCCTATGTATACAATACATTTGGTCCATGTGACTCATCAATCATATTCAATGGTTATTGAGGCCATATATGATTAGAGATATCTAAAAGTCGGAATCAATTATTTGGTGGGGCTAAAAGTGATCAACGCCCAATATTCACTCTAGCCAAGTTCCAACAACATGAAGGACTTGGATCCGATTTGTGTTGAATCAAGAGTCAAGATTTGAAGTCAATGGGTCAAATAAGTGGATGCAAGGGGAGGGGGGGTTGGAATTAAACCACTAGACCACCTTCGTTTAGGAAAAATGATGTAAATTTGTACAAATGCTGTTATTTTTGTTTCTTCCCAAAATCTGTCCCTTCGTTTGTTCTTGAGATTTGAAGGTTAAAGAAGATGGCATTTTGATGTTAAAGGATAAAAATGTTACCATATTTGACGATAAATTGATAAATAATCAATCAATTTATTGATTCAACAATTTAATCAGTTGAATTCTTCTATGTAGACTTTTATGAATTTTTGGGAATTTTTTTGAGAATATTGTGACTAGTGTGATCTGATTAGGATCACACCATAGTGAAAATAGTCCAAAGCTAATTACCCAAGGATTAAGAACTTATTGAATCAAACACAATTTTTTTTTTTAAACATTTATGAAAATTGACAATCCTAAGGAGTCTTAATATATTAAAATTTCTTAGCAGATCGATACCAATTAAATAGGAATCCAACTCAAAATCCAATCGACAAAACTAAGACACCATGACATTATCAAGTATTTCATTACGTGTTTGGATAAATGTTTTCCATCCCCTATACTGCCATAGATAAGACAGTTCTTATTCATATACTAATACATATTAATCTTTCTCTTAATTAACTGAAATTGATCGGGTATACAGGTTGTCTATTTGGAAAAAAGAGTCCAAAATTTTGCTCAATCCCCGCGCTCTTTCCATTCTCATTGAACATGGCAAATACATAAGTGTCTATAGGCCTTCCCGACCTCTTCGGAGTACCTCCTTTCACATGGTCGATCAAATTCTGGTTGTAGGTTCGCGCATTGTCGACTGATGCAGCATCACCACCGGCTGAAGGCCATCCACTCTCTGATATAACAATTTCTAAAGCCGATCCCCCGGCCTTCTCTAGAGCAGAGTAGAGAGCATCGACAATAGCATCGAAGAGATTTCGATATTGAAATTGACCATCTTGATTAACTATGTTAGATCTGAATAAAGCATAATCAAGAGGGACACTTGAGGGATTACCGACGTGACTGAAGTAAGGGTACACATTGGCTAAAAGTGGCGCTTGGTTGGTTGTTAGGAACCCTATGATTGAGTCGATAAATGATCGCACATCGGCTCTGAAGGCACCTGCCGATGGTGGATAGGATTCCCCAAGAAGACCTGTGTCAATCGCGGTAGACACCTTGATTTGGTTTTGTAGGCCAGCTGATACAATTGCATTGTAAATGTTTCGCATTGCGGGCAAGATATTTGCAGCGTTCGGGTCGCTAGGATTTACTTCATTACCAACAGCAATGTATTTGAACCTTACATTAGAATGGTCCCTTATATTACTCTGGACCCAGGCATTAGCGGCGGAAGCATCAGATGCTAGACGTTGAAGGTCTGGATTTGGCACACCGAGTATGACTTCAATGTTGGATCCTCCAAGGGCTTGTAGAGTTCCTTGGTCTGGATCGTAAATTCTCATCTTCGCTATGTTCCTTGATTTATATAGTTCAACAACTTCTTGTTGTGATGGTAAATTGTTCCCTAGCCTTCCGTAACAAACTCCAATGGATTGTACACCTTCATCAAATCAACGAAGAATTAGAAAACTTTGAATTCCCAATAAAAATGTATGAGAGTACACATATATATGGGCTAGGTTCCCGGGACTCATGAATAATGACTTAGGTAAAAAAACACATGACCCCAAACATTTAAACATAAAATACAACCGTAGTTACTTGTCCTTGGGATAAGTATCTCTGAGATATGTATTATTAGGATACACATAAATCCCAACCATTGGATTTCATGTTTACATGGTCGGGATCATGTATTTTCACAAGAGTCATATATTCTTCACGAGTCACAGAAACTTGACCCATATATAGGTATATGGGTCGCGAAGACTTGTTCTATAATCCCACCTTCACTATGTCAATGGCAATAAATACATATTTATGAGATTTAATCCTGAATTAGCAATTTTTAGCTGTTGGATTTGAACATTTCTTTTGTCAACGGCTTTAGAAATGCGCCCAAAGTGGATTCCAAACCCATAATGAAAAAAATGTTAAATCTTTTGGACAGAAAATATCAATTTCCAAAATTTATAAATATAAAAAAAAAAAGTAGAGTATGATTGTTGGGTCATACTCCCGCTCTGACTAATGACTTCTAGGAGCATCATGTGGTAGGAAAACTTGTTTTAGAGGTTACCCCGAGTATTGGGGGGTACCAGCAATAACTGGTTTTCCCTCCACCATATGGTGCGCCCAGAAGGGTTAGTGAAGCTTTAACCGGTGTCTTGTTCCTATAGAATAGGAATGGTCTCTACTAGGCATGTTATGGCTGGAGTTCAAAACACATTGGGCTCTTATCCAAGCCTTTTTCTATAGTGCAAGTAACAAAATGTATTTAATCTCCAACCAAAACATGCCACGTAGACATCGTATGTTGCTATAGGAACGTTTTGATTAGACTTTAAAATACATTGGGCTCCTATCCAAGCCATTTTCTATATTGCATACAATACAATGTATTTAATCTTCAACCAAAACGTGCCACATAGACATTGTATGTTGCTATAGGAACGGAATGCCGTTCTGGACAGCAACTCCACCAAATAGTGACATAAACATATATTAGAGAGAGAGAGAGAGAGAGAGAGAGACTTGTAAATTCTAAGCTTGCCATTAGCAGCCCTAGAAGAAGCATAGCAGCCACGGAAGGGTTGTTAGTATTATAAAATGTAGCCATTGAGAAGAAGCTATAATTATCTATATATCTCATCACCACTACCTCTTGAACCCTTTATATAGGGAGAGAAATGGATCCAATATTAAAGAGAGAAGAGGTCCCACCACACTTACCAGTCAAGCACTCCATAGAAACTACAACCTTCATCACCTTTCTATGCATCCATAAATGGTCAAGTCTTTCATACCCATCCCTTTTTTTTCTCCATTTGAAAAGTATGGGTCATGAATTCTTTCTTGTATTTATGTTTGGTTACAATTTTCAATACTTCGATGGAGCATTGAGAATAATACTACCTTTGCACGCCATACATGTGGTCCATTCAATTCATCAATCAAGTTCAATCCGTGGTGAGCCAGGTTGTATCATGAATAGCCCAATATTGATGGTTCAAATCCCCCAATGGCATCACCTAAAAATCCAAAAATAGAGTGTGTAGATATCTAGCCATCGTACTTGATCATTTAGGCCACCTTAATTTGTTTCGTTCACTACAGTCAAGAATCTACCTAACAAGTGTATGGAGATGAAGAACAATTCAAGTCAATGGAAGTGGAGAACCAACTATAGTACAAGATTAATATTAATAGTTGTCAAAGTGGGACCCGTGTTATTAAATGCATTCCTTCTAGGTAGATCAAATCATTGAATAGACTTAATAATCCTAAAAAAAAAAAAAAAAAACAAATAAACGAAGGGAAATTACTTAAAAGACCATAGCGGTGGGACTTTTTTTCTAAATAATACTTAAGTTTGGACGGTCTCTTGATAGTCTATTTAATATATATATATATATTTCTGATCAGTCCATGGATCTCATCTCTCACACTTCTCACAATTAAATGTCCGAACCATTCGAATTTTCATTTTCATATAAAATTTTAGATTTCTCTCAATGGAGTTTAAAAGATTCCATTTCGTCGGAAAGAATTTAAGATGCAAGAAGAAATCATTTTCAAGGGTTTGTTAATATATTTTGAAAATGTATGTAAAAAATTAGGGTTTTGCACTTTTTTTTCCTTAATTTTTGAATAAAAATCAATCAAGAATAGTTCTTTTGAGTTGAAATACATTTCAGTCGAAAAAATTAAAAAATTGAAAATGAGTGTGTTTTACCAATGTCAAGTTCGACAATAAATAATGGTTAATTCGACAATAAAAAATGTGAACTCGACATTAAATAAAAAAGCGTCTAACTCAACAATAAATAAAAAGTGGTCATGAACTCGACAATAACTAAAAAGTGATGAGTTCATAAGTAATGAGGGACCATTAAGAAATAAAAAATTTATTAAATGTCTTGTCAAACTAATGGTCAAAAATTTAAAGATTATTTAGACTTAAATCCCTCTGCAAGAGTCTTTTTAAGTAATTTTCCCAACAAATTATCTCTGCCTAACCCACAAACGGATTCAAGCAAGACTGACCAACCAAAAATATCTGAATTCTAATCCACGAACCAAGCAACATAGCTAAAGGAGGACCAAATATTACTAAAATGGATCAGTTCTATTGGGTATTTGGATATCGAGTTGGTAGATGAAATGTCCACCAAAAGGTGGCTAGATACTTAATTGAAAAGTCTTTAAAACGTGGGTCCAAACCCGAGAATATTGATGGCGTCCCTACTAATAAAAGACAAAAGTCAAATCGAGGTTTAACGGTAGATATAGAAATTACGTTATGTGACCCACAACTTATATTAAAAACAAAAGAGTCGTGCTCTCGTGACCTCAACCTGGAATATCATTTCGCAATTTTTTTTTTTTTTATATGAAGTGTACGGGAACCATAGATGATATGATTCCCATACACTCTCACGTCAAGAAGTGCGATATGAGATTCCAACCTGAAGTCACTTCAGTATTATTCTAAATTTAAAAAAGGGACAATCAACTCAAAAACCTATTTTTTGAAAATATGTAATAAAAAGTTCCTTCTGAAAAAATATGAACTCTTTAGTTCTCATTTTATTAAATATTAGTCTAAAAGGGAATTTTGAAATGAAAATACCGTAATTACCCTTTCAACGAATTTTGAGATTTAAATAAATGTGTTTATTTGAGAATATTTGAAATAATCCCATATTTTAAAATTAATGACATATCCCTAACTAAGGTCATCCCTCATAGAACAATGAAAAAAAATCATTATTTTCTCTACTTAAAATTAGTGTTTTTTAACTCACATAAATGATGATGATGGAGATGAGTATGATTATCATTAACATTTAATTAATTTGATCTATGTATGTTAGATTTACTAAAAAAATATAAATAATTTTAAGTAATTAAAATATTATTTTAAAAGTCGACTTAAATGTTCTTCAACTTGATTCAACTAAAAAAATAACAAGTCTACTTAAATGAATCAAATAAAATAAAATTGAATTTATACATAGATTTTAATAAATAAAAATATATTTGTTTATTTTTCACAAAAATATAGATAGTCACATAAACTGGTCAATTGTTTTTATTTGATTCGGTATATTTTTATATTAAATCACTTTGTAAAATTGTTAAATCAGTATTTTAGTTATTTTTCTTTAAAAAATCTTCAAAAGACCCTTAATAGGTGAATGTTTTATTAAGTGGGACTTAAATGGTTCGTATTCTTTTCTAAGGGACTACTCAGTATATATTCTCAATAAAGAGTCCCTCACAGTCATTGTCCCAAAAATGAAAAAAAAAAAAAAAAAAAAAAAAGGTTTTTGAGAAAATTTATCCTCATCCTCAAAAAATAAATTGAGAATTTAGTTGACTTAAGATTTAAGAAAGAGTCATGATAATCTAACGCTCCTCTAACATAAGCTCCCGTCACAGAATCATAGATCATTTTCCTCCGGATACATAACAAACAGATTTATGAGTATGCATATCCCGAGGCAAATGATCTATACTTCAACGATAAGGACGTAGGGGGTCATATGTTAGAGGAGGGCATCAAAAATCATTATTCATTCCCCCCCCCCCCCCATTACAAAAGTGTAGATCATTTGCCTCAACATACGTAGAACCATAAATTGTTTCTTATGTATCCCGAGCCAAAATATCTACGGTTCTGTGACGGGGTGTATGTCACAAGGGGGGAATCAGATTATCATGACTCTTAAGAAATAACACAACATCTAGACCTTGTAAATATAAAATTTCTCGAGATATGTATTATTGCAGGAGGTTTAAAACTCCAACCATTAAATGTTGTATATACATGATCAAGATTGAGTTTATTTCTTGAGTCCATCGAATCCAACTCTTCTATTTATTATTCCTTATCTTGATCTCTTCTTCATTATTACAATGGGAGAAGATTAAATAAGTGTTCGTGGACATAAAAATTTGAAAGATTAAAAGGCCTTGATATTTAAATTTAAATTTTTGTTAAAACGAATAAAATTACTATACCACGACCATTAATGACCAAACTAGCAAATTTTTTTAAAATTATTAAACTAAATAATGTTTTCTCCAAAATTACCTTAATTAATATTTTTAAATTACAAAAACACAAATGCTAATAATAATAAGAAGAAGAATAATCCAGATCAAGTAATGTAGGAGTTTGAAACACATCGAACTCCCAACAAGCCATTTTCTACATAGCATACAGTCCAATGTGTTTAATCTCCAACCAAAACGTGCACATAGACACTGTATATATTATAAGAATTGGAAACTTCTCTAGTTCGTGACTCTAATGACAACAATCGAGTCTGAATCGTGCACATCTAAGGAGAATGGTGACCACATCTCAAAACATGTCACATTTATATCTCAATTAAAGCTCTAAAATGTTATTCTTTTATTTAAAACAAACATTAATCTGTTTATCTGATTTAATACAATAAATTTGCAGTAAGATACAAGTATAATCCAAAATTAAGATTATTCCATCAACTTCACAATGCCACATAGATATATATCCAACTCAGATAATCACTTGAAATTTGGGTACAAGTTGGATATGTATATACTTAAAAAAAATTCAATAAATAATTGAATATGGATATCCTTGAAAATAGTGGGTGACAAATACGATACAGAAATCCAAATATAAAGATGGATATGGATATATGCTTCATCAGACCCACACCCGACCCATTGCAAGCCCCAAACAAGGTCAGAGGAGCTGTCATCCAATTAAAAACTCAAGGGTATCTCAAATATTTACCAAATGTAAAGGGGTCTTTAAATCATCAAACCTAAGTCCGCCCTTGGATGGATGGTCTAAAATGTATATTTATTCTATTACTATTAAAACTAGAAAGTGATATGTGCAGAGGCACATATATCTTAAGGGCCAATTTGTAATTTAAAATATTGATTGTGGGGTATATTTTTCATATGGCATTAGAAGTTGACATGTGGCACATTGGGATTAGGAAAGATTAAAAGGTTCTAAGGTTTTGTATCTGAGTCCAATGAAGCAAGCACTCTCAGACAAGACGGATCACATCCCTAAAAGGGGTGAACCTTGGATGGTCGGAAAAATAGAACTGGACACATGACATATAGGGTTGATCAATCAAATCCCTAAAAATCAATGATATAATAGAGACAAATCCGAAAGATCTTTATTTTCGGAGGAATAGCCCCAAAATAGAAATGAAAAAAAAATAATGGAATCTAGACTACATACATTCCTAATAAAAACAAACCTACTAAAACAGTTTAAGATAGACTTGGAAAGAGGATCAAAAGTGATCCTAGGGTTCAAACCCTATAAATACATAGGTAATGATAAAATTCTTTAACACAACCTAGTAAAGCTTAAAATCTTATTATGTTAGTAAGGCTTAACCCATTTCAAGCTCTTCAATCTTTATATTAAATTAAGTTTACTTTATTTAACCTCATCTTCAACTCATTATTTCGTATCTCGTCTTAATTCATTGTAAAAAAAAAAATCCTAATATTTTTTGACAAAAAATCCCATCATTTTTTTTTTTTTTTTTAATTCTATCTTGTTTAATATATCAATTTAAGGTTGCAGAATGGGTAAAAATACCCAAAAGGCATAAATGACTACTTTTGGGAAGAGACATAAAAAAGATTTTCATTTCAGGTTGAAGTTTAGCATATTAAGATCATTTTGAATTAGTAAATTAGAAAAGACCAAAGTCAAGGGGCATTTAAGATTTTGGTGAATATTTGGTATACACGCGGAGTTTCAAAATTTGATAAGATTGGCCCTTAACATAGTCTTTTCTCAAAGACTAATGATAAATGTTGTAAATGCTTTTTTCTTCAACCTCTTAATCAAATGCGCTTGAATTTTCTCTCCTAAATCAATTATTTTCAAGCACTTCATCATAACTAATTAATTATCATCCCCCCCTCCAAGAAAGAAAATCATGGTTTCGCCCCTACACACCAAAAGGTACATGCTCTTCCCTTTAAAATTCCTATACTATTTTTCTTAAATCTGACTTGAACGTCAGAGAGGTGTTGTTATAGGAACACCTAAAAGCATTGGAGACAAAAATCGCTAGGTGTTGTCACAAATCTCGAGGTAGTCAAAATTTGTACATCTACATTAATTAAAAGGATTTTTAAGATTACATAGAAAAATGATATTTTTGTGAGTTTGAAAACTAACCAACCCAATTATTGGATCTTGAATTGCAATTTTCTTGGTTTTGGACCAATATGACCCTGATTGTATTAAGTTGAAAAGTAATGATCGGGGCATTTGAGGGTTCAAAATTTTGGTGTCCAACAACTTCAATTTCATCTTCTCTCATTCTAATAAAAAGGGTGAGAAAGGCTGATATGGTTAACAAAAATCCACATTAGTTAATTTTTTGAATTACAAAAAATTCTTACGTTACATTAAATGTACACTACATCATAGAAAACTGAAATTATTGAAAATTCTTGGATGATCATTACCTGAATTATTTTGTTTTTAATATATAGCGACAGTATATATCATTGCTATTGATTTGAGGTTTGTTGTTCTATATTTTATCTATTTAAATTCCTAACATCATCTGCGAAATTTGCCAAAATAGTATGGTCTTATTGGCAATTTTGTATGAGCAATCAAACAAAAACAATTATTTTTTATTGAAACTGATTTTGTTGAGATACTGTGATCATATGAAGCATTTGTATTATTATTGCTTGGTGGGGTTAGTGGTTAACAAATATCATATTAGTATATGAAGGGGTTTGAACCTCAGACCTTGCAAACAACCTCTACAAGGTCTTACTACTTAGCTAAGTGGTCATTCTTGATCATAGAAAGCATTATGCATGTATTTTAACTACTTAAAATGTGACAATGTGATATTGGTTGAAAGGTGACGCCATCATGAAGTAGATATGCTACTGATAGATAAAAGTTGGATGCAATGGCCTAGACATACGATTGAGTATAAAGCTGGGGTTTTTAAGTTTTTGAATTTTACATTTGCTCGTTCAAACTGTAAAAACAAAATCCATTATCCATGCATCAGATGTCTTAATATTTTTATGAAAGATCAAGATAATATGCCTGGTGATTTATTATGGGAAGGGATACATAAGAACTATACCTATTGGATCAAACATAGAGAAGTATCTGAAGTTGAATATAGTCATGATCATGAGTTTGATAAGGGTGATGATATGCGAGGAATGTTACAAGATGCTTTTCGAATGCCAAGTTGTACTCCTAGAGAGGTTGACAAATTGAATGAATATGGTCTTGAAGAGTAGATTTTATGAAATGTTGAAGGATGCCGAGAATGAGTTATAACTGGATTGTACTAAATTCTCGAAATTATCTTTCATTGTGAAGTTACTATACTTGGAAGTGTCATAATGTGAAGGACTTGACTTAGAATTGTGTTTGGTAAAGAGACAAGAGTCAAAGTCAATGGGACAAATAAGTGGGTAGGTTAGGGGAGAAATGGAGAATTAATCCATTAGACTCCATCACTAATAGTTAATAGTCATATATGTGGGACCAAACCTTATTAAAATGGGTGGGTCTATTAGATACCCAATAGATGGTTTGTGTGCCCAAAGGTGACCCACATTGCAACCTAGATCGGATTTGGCATTTATTTGGCAGGGTTACTGTAGACACCCGAATTTGAGCGGGCCCTCGACGCAAAATACCCCGGAAACCGAAAAATTGGGATGGGCCGCAAAGCCCAAACCTACAAAAAATCCAATACGTTTCAATTAATAAATGTCCGAGGCCACTCACGTGGCCCATGGACCCAAACACCTCATCCCCAAATTCAACCCGACCACTCTCATTAAACCCAAACCCATTATCATCACTACTCATCCCCCTATCCAATTACCCACACCCAAACCCAACCTAAGCTAAGCCCATCCTATTCTACAACCAAACCCAACCTAAGCTAAGCCCATCACACAAAGCCCAAACTACCTTATTTTATAAACCCAACCCAACCAACAATCTAAAACCTTACCCAATCCATTACTAAAGCCCAAAGCCCAATCCACTACCCAAACCCAATCTAACCCATCATCATCACATCAAACCAATCACCAATTCAATACCAAAACCCAACCCAACCTATCAATCTCATCAAACCAATCACCAACTCAATACAAAAAAATGACACATGTCATCACACCCTTCCACCTCCCTCATCTAATCAACCAACTCCATCACTTCCCTCCAAAAATCAACTCAACCCATAACCCTACCCTAACCTAACCTATTACCCATTCTCTCATCATCAACCACCAACATCACAACCCATACCCTACATACCCTAACCTATTCCCCATTCTCTAACACTATCAACCACCCACATCACAACCCATATCTATCCATCACTCTCCCTTAAAACACTCCCATAAAATCACCTCAACCCATACCTCCCATACTCTTCTCTCTAATCATACAACCACCATCACCAATCAACTAATCTCTTCATCCCTACATTTGCCACATGTCATCATCCCTTCAATCCTCTCAAAATCAAACCAATCACAACTCATCTCTCCAAATCAAACACCATACTTCTTCAACCATCTCAACACTCCTCCTCCAAACAACTCCCTTACACCACCGCTCTTCCCATCAACCATCACTCATCTCACCCCACCAAACACTCTACCCAAATGGATTTGGGTAAGATCCAAATCATTTGGGTTAAAACACAACCCATTTCCCTCATTACAGAACTACCCTTATTTCTCCCTCAAATTTCATACCCTTCTTCTCTCAAACCCATGCCATTACCCCTCATTCTAAATCCTCACCCTATTATACCCCTAAAATACCTCCCAACTTCTATAAAAACCCCTCCATTCTCCTCTTACAACAACTAATGAAAATTCGAGAAAAAAATCCTCAAAACACTACAACTCTCTACTTTACTCTTCACTACACTCAACCCTCTCTCATCTCATCTCAACACTCTACTCTCAACACCTCACTCTCAACTCAACTCAATCTTCCACAACTTCAAGCAAGTCCAAGTCAACTCAAGGGAAGACATATTTGAAGATCAACTCAAGGACAAGGTGGGTTCAACAAAAGGAACTCCCCCTCCACATCCCCTCTTCTACATTCCCCTTTCCTACACACTTGCACACACCCCCATGGGTTAAATCACCAAAGGGCCCCTTCTTCATAAGGGTGCCCTTAGTGATTGAAACCAACATTGAAAATCCCTCACCCTTGAGGGCACACATCAAGTTTTTCTTTGATTTTATTTCTTTTTTTATTTTAAAAAAACCGAATCCGAGGTTACCACATTGTGTGGGTGGAGTAGGGTGCCTAACACCTTCCCTACTCCATAAATGG
This sequence comes from Akebia trifoliata, assembly GCF_017979445.1. Lineage (NCBI taxonomy): Eukaryota > Viridiplantae > Streptophyta > Magnoliopsida > Ranunculales > Lardizabalaceae > Akebia > Akebia trifoliata. The sequence goes on along the minus strand of NC_141389.1, from coordinate 3,815,629 downwards.
ACCCCCCTACCTTGAATCAAGGTTGGACCGTGCTCTATCCATATGTGAGTCATCAAATGTCTAAATGACATGTTTTTCCAAAAATATAAATTCGGGTGACCATTCACGCCCAATCCCCAATTTGAATGGTGGCGACTCCAAAACACCCCAAAGTGGAGGGATGTTTTAAAAATGTTTAAAATCCCGTGTCCACAGCTTGGCGACTCCGCTGGGGAGGCAAGACTAGTGGGTCCGACCCTCTTTTGATTCGGTCATTATTTCTAAAAACAAAAGAAAATGTGTGTTTTCATTTCCGTATTTGTGCTTACCTTCTAACATTCTTCATGTCTCTTTTTTTCTATTTTTATTTTTATTTTTATTTTTTCATTGGAGAATGCTTGTAATATTTACTTATTTCGCGCTTTGTATATGTGTTTTATTTTGTTGGACAAAGGATGTAAGGATGGATACAATTCAAAGAATGCACGCACATGCACATGCGACTCACACCCCTATGCATAAGTCACCCCTCCTCCTCTTTAAATTTCTAACCCCGGATGCCGGTACTCTCAAGCCCCCGAGATCACTATTTTGGGTGGCTGGGAGGAGAACATCCACCCCATTCACCAACCTAAGATGTGTGCGCTTTGGTGTCCATCAATGTTTGAAGAATGGGTAGCCGGAAAACTACCTACAAACCGCATGCATCAAAGCGTAACTAATAGACAAAGGACACTAAGATTTCCTAATTTTAATTTTGTATCCATCCCACGTGTGTGTGTTGTAATTTTATTTTATTGCTTTTCTTGTAGCCCACGATGGCAAGTTGTATAGATTTTAGGATTTTCATGTTTTGTTCTCATTTATATGTCCCCTAGGTAAAAGGGGGAAATCTATTTTTTTTTATGTTATCATATGCATCATAAAAAAAAAATGACATTTTTGTGGCCCAAGCCAAAAAACAGAGGCTATGTGCCTCAAAATCCAGAAAAACATGGCCAAAATGGGATGAGGATAAAAAACAGAGCAAGGTTGGAAGGCCAGAAAAGGTTCTGATCCGTGCTTGAAGCACGGACTCAAGAAATATTGTTAAGTCCGTGCTTATAAAACGGACTGGACATATTTTCTTAAGTCCGTGCATGAAGCACGGACCAGCCAAAAATAGTTAGGTCCGTGCTTGAAAAACAGACCCAAAACAAAAAAAAAAAAAAAAAAAAAATTTTTGATGTTTTGGTCCGTACTTGAAGCACGGACCAGCCAAAAAGTGCTAGGTCCGTACTTGAAAAACGGACCCTGAAAAAAAAAAAAAAAAAAAAATTTTTTTTGCTCATTTTGTTCTTTATGTCAGTCTTGACAACTTTCCTTCTCGAAGTTTTTTTTATTTTGAGTTTTAAAGCTTGAAAATGATCAAATGATTCACTTTGTTATAAAACCCAGGGCCTACTACTCATAATCGATCCCACTTCAAACGAATTTTGCCCAACGCGGCTCACTATCAATCTCAGTTATAATCAAACTTGTCCTTCATCGAGTGTTCACTTCAAAACGGGTCCACGACCCAGATCCGTTTCCAACTGGGTTCCCAACCCAGATCCATGTCCAACTGGGTCCACGACCCAGATCCAACCAAACTGGGTTCCCAACCCAGATCCATGTCCAACTGGGTCCACGACCCAGATCCATATCAAACTGGGTCCATGACCCAAATCCATGTCCAACTGGGTCCACGACCCAGATCCAACCAAACTGGGTCCACGACCCAGATCCATGTCAACTAGGTCCACGACCCAGATCCATGTCAACTGGGTCCACGACCCAAACCCAATCAAACTGGGTCTACGACCCAGATCCACTTCAACTAGGTCCACAACCCAGATCCACAACAAATCAAGTCCACGACCCATAGCGAATCAAGTTTATGATCCATCTATGATCTAATAAAGATAACAACCAATCAATCGACTCAAACACATTCAACTTTTTCAAAAAAAAAAAAAAAAAGATGTTAACAAAGCACCAATTGCAGTCCTTGATCAAAGTCGGTGCCTAGAAAGATCTTACCCTGTTGATACGAGGGGGATAGACTACGTCTATTCAGGGAACAAGGTGATTTAAGAGTGCCATTGTGCGCCGCCTCTTCCTTGGAGATCCGCCTGGCCGACGATGATTTCAGATAACTGAATTGGGGGCTGCCAAAAATATGGGTTATTCTAACTCAATTTATCTCAGAAATTTCTTTTCAAAATATCTTCCCGACTCCGTGTCGATGTCAGCCCCGTGCTGATGAAATTACCTTTTTTTTTTTAAAAAATATTTTACCGACTCCGTGTCGATGCCAGCTCTGTGCTGATGTAATGTCTTTTCAAAATGTCTTCCCGACTCCGTGTCGATGCCAGCCCCGTGCTGATGAAATTACCTTTTTTTAATGTTTTACCGACTCCGTGTCGATGCCAGCTCCGTGCTGATGTAATTTCTTTTCAAAATGTTTTCCCGACTCCGTATCGATGCCAGCTCCGTGCTGAGGTAATTTCTTTTTAAAATGTCTTACCGACTCCGCGTCGATGCCAGCTCCGCGCTGATGTAATTTCGTTTCAAAATGTTTTCCCGACTCTGTGTCGATGCCAGCTCCATGCTGAGGTAATTTCTTTTCAAAATACCTTACCGACTCCGTGTCGATGCCAGCTCCGTGCTGATGTAATTTCTTTTCAAACCGTTTTACCGACTCCGTGTCGATGCCAGCTCCGTGCTGATGTAATTTCTTTTCAAACCGTGCTGATATAATTTCTTTTCAAACCGTTTCACCAACTCCATGTCGATACCAGCTCCGTGCTGATGTAATTTCTTTTCAAACCGTTTTATCGACTCCGTGTCGATGCCAGCTCCGTACTGATGTAATTTCTTTTCAAACATTTACCGACTCCGTGTCGATGCCAGCTCCGTGCTGATGTAATTTCTGTTCAAACCGTTTTACTGACCCCGTGTCGATGCCAGCTTCGCACTGATGTAATTATTTTCTCTCAAAAATAATCCAGCTCCGCGCTGACGAACCGTATTTTCAAGCTCACCTAACTAAATTTCCCTTTCTGAGTACCATCCCATAATAATTACCGGACCTAATAAAACATCATGCATTTCCCTTTTTGTAAGTAAGATAGTAACACTTGGTCTTCTGTACCAACAGGTGGCCAAACGAAAAAAGTACAAACTCCCTGAGAAGCCTCCATACTTTCTCCGATCATCTTCATCGACTATGAGTAACTCAGATGAACCACAACCTGCGACAAATGAACTGGCCGAAGCTAATGCAATGATAGCAAAGCTGTTAGAAACAACGAAGAGGAAGGAACAAATCTTGGCGGCTGTCTTGAGTAGCACTAATTTTCTGCAAGCACAGGCAACTCAGCATCAAGCATCCGGGTCAAACCCCGAACCCCCTGAGCAAATATGACCAGACCAACAAACCACCCCACCTCCTACTGTGCCAATATATCAGGGTCCTCCGCTCTATATACCACAGAACCCACCACCTCCCGTGATGATCCCAGATGACGAGTGTGACTTTAGGGCTCCTGAAGCTAAGAGTGCTACCGACGACAAAATGGCCCGACAGATTGAATCTCTCCAAGAGGAAATGCGGCGAATGAAAGGCACAAATACTCTGGGAGGAACAAGGTTCAGGGACCTATGCTTCTATCCCAACGCACAGCTTCCAGCCAAGTTTAAATGCCCGGAATTTGAGAAATATAATGGTGTTGGGTGTCCTCTGTCACACCTCAAATTGTATTGCGGATCAATGTGCCAATACGGGGAGGATGACAGACTGCTGGTACAACTTTTCCAAAAAAGCTTGACAGGACCGGCTCTTAAGTGGTTCTCAGGATTGGACCATACACTCATCAAGAGTTGGCAGGACTTGGCTGAAATGTTCTGGCACAATTACCGGTTCAATACAGATGTGGGTCTGGATCGAAATGATATGGCTAAGATGACGAGGAAACATAAAGAAACAGTGAAAGAATATGCCCAGAGATGGCGAGAGTCCGCCTCACAAGTGCGGCCTGCGATGACTGAACAGGAGATGAACACTACGTTTATCTCGACACTGGGGCATGCCTTTTACACTCATTTGGTTGGACACACTACAGGCACATTCTCGAATTTAGTTCAAGTGGCAGACAGGGTCGAGGACGGGATCCGAACCGGTCTAATATTTGACTTTACAGCCTTGAGTGCAGCAGCGGGGACCTCGGCACAAAAGAAATCAGTGCCTTTTGTCAAAAAGAAAGAGGATACCCAGGTCAATAATGTACAACCCAGCCAACCTCTCGTCATTCAGGCACCAGCTCAAAGGCCACAGGCACCCCAGGCACCTTGGGTGCCAGTACCTCGAGCTGCTTGGGCTCCAGCACCGCAGAATCCCTTCCGAACAGTTCCTCCACAAGCTATGCCAGCACAACCAGCACCACTATATGGACAGAACCAGCAGGCACGACCCAACAGAGTAAATAGAGTGTTTACCAGGCTACCCATGACATTATCTGAGTTACTACCCATCTTGCTCAGGGGTGAGTATCTCGCAAAACGTCCGCCAAATCCTGAGGCTGTCAAGGGGCCAGGGTACAACCCCAATTTATTCTGTGAATTTCATATGGGTGCACCTGGACATTCCACAGACCAATGCTGGCAGCTCAAACATCAGGTGCAGAATCTGATTGATAAGAAGGCTCTTATCCTGGATGGACCTCCCAACCCACCCCAACAACAGAATATCAATCAGAACCCCCTACCTACTCATAACGGGGAGGGGAGTGGGCACAGGGTAAATGTCATCTGCGAAGAATTTGACTTCAATCCTTCAGATCTAATAGCACCCGTCGGAACGAAAATCAGAGTCCACTTAACCCAAAAATCAAAGATGTCAAGAATTAACACGATCAACCACCATGCAACAAATCCATCACAGAATTCACAGCTACCTCTCGGAATGGCCAACCTCACCATCCATCCCCCTCATCAAGATACTACCACCCGACCACCTTTGGTCATACCTTATGGATCACCCCATCATCAAAGTTCGACTCGACCCCCTCTTGTCATACCGTACATACCACCATATCCACAAGGATCAACTCGACCCCCCCTCCATATACCATACACTTCATCTCCACGTCTACCACTCGTCATCCCATACACTACATCGACTCCACCAATTTCCACCAGCACTACATCCAAATCACCACCACCTCCTCTCATTCTCAATATGAAACCCGATCCACCCCCCATAACCATACACTCACCTAAACCATTCCCATATAGCTCCGATCAGGCAATTCCTTGGAGCTATGAGACCACCATCACCACGACCGCCGGGGTCGAAACAATGAAGAAAGCAATGGTGGCTGATATCAGCCGTATAACCAAGGCGGGAAAGTGCCAGAAATTGTCAGAAAATGGGGTGAAAATCAGGGAAGAAAGCAAAGAGACTGCAGAAGAGGTGACCGACGAAGACAAAAGAAAAGCAAAGGGGAAAGGCAAGTTGTATAAGGATGAGAAGATGGAAGAAAAGGTGAAAGTGACAGACAAAGAAGCCACAGACTTTATTAAGCTCATCCTCAAGAGAGAGCATAACATAGTAGACAGATTGAACAAGCAGCCAGCCCAAGTCAGCATCCTAGGACTAATACAAAAATCGGAAGAGCACCAAGAGGCATTGTTGAAAGTCCTAGGGGGATCACATGTACCTTCGACCACGACACCGGCGCAGTTAGAGCAAACGGTCAGCCAGATCATGGCCTCCAATCCTATTATCTTCACAGAAAATGAGTTTACACCTGAAGGAACGGGGCACGTCGAGCCACTAAACATTATGGTCATATGCAAGGGCATGATGGTCGCCAGGGTGCTGATTGACAACGGCTCAGCGCTTAATGTTTGTCCACTTGAGACCTTCCGAAAGCTGAACGCCGATTGGTCGCATGTGAAACCCAATAACAAGGTCGTCCGAGGCTTCGATAGTTCGAGAAGGGACTCGCTGGGCGAAGTAGACCTACCAATCACAATAGGCCCATGTACGTTCGAAGTAACGTTCGAGTCATGGAGATACCAACGACATTCAACTTACTATTGGGTAGACCATGGATCCATACTGCCGGGGCTGTGCCTTCCTCGTTGCACCAAAGAGTCAAATTTATCATGGGGCAGAGGATGATATCAGTATTGGCAGAGAACCTTATTCCAGCTGGGAGAGCCCCAGACGTGCCTTTCATTGATATAGAATGACGAAGGACAAGGCACTCTACCATTCGTACCAATTCGCGGCTGTCAACCACATCGAGAAGGGAAAGGAGAATGTAAAGGCAAAGCTATCGAGAGCGAACATTATGGTTGGTCGGGTCATGAAAAGGGGAGGTTACCGGCCCAAGCAAGGGTTAGGACCAGGGGGAAGAGGAAGAGCTACACCAGTCGAAGCGAGCAAATATACTCCTTATTTTGGTCTAGGGTTCAGGCCCACAAAGAAGGATATAGCAGAAATGAAAGAAAAGAAGAAAGAACTTCGACTAGCAAGAAAGCAAAATCGGGAATCGAATGTCTGGAACCCGGGCCGAGTCCCTCACATTAGTGTCAGCTTCTCAAAGTCCCATATCAGACCCGACAACTTATCAGAACCACCACGGGCAAAAAGGGTAAAAACGGTAAATATCGCACCACTGCACTTTCAAGAAGACTCAATCGTCGAGTCCCAATCATCCTTCGTAGAAGGCATTGACGTTTTGTTCAATGGGGATTCCGAGGAAAGTCCATCGGAGACCGCTCCAAAATCCATCGAAGTAGAAATCATTACCAGCCAAGGGAACGAATCACCTTTTCCCACCGGCATTGACTGGGCATCAGTCGTCATCCCACCGAGTTTGGGAGGGACTGTGCCCCAACCTGACAACAACAAAGATCAATCGGAGATCATGGTTATCTCCGAACCACCAATCGAATCATCCAACAAATCACTTTCACATCTCATCGTCCCCTCAGAGAAGGGGAGACTCTGAACAATTGGGAAGAATTCCCTCTAACCCTTGAGGCTACCATAGCCTAAAAAAAAAAAGCCGTTAGGCAACATCAGTTTGCCCGAGGATCATAACGAGCCCTCGTCCTCGGGTAAAGACTGTTTTGAGGGCTCCCTATCTTTACTAATGCATGATTGTTCTTCTTATTTCAGATGTCCGGAAAATAGCATTCAAAACCAAAAAAAATCAAAAATTCTTCAAAAATCAAAAAAATCAAAAAGTCTGCAAAAAAAAAAAAATCAAAAAGTTTTCAAAATCTAAAAAAAAACATATATATTCCAAAAACCAAAAAAAGAGTTTTCTCAAAATTTAAGGGATTTGTCTCAATCGAATGGACCTTTGAACAGAACAGAATATGAAAAGGACGAGTATGACTTCGATCTTGAACTCGACTTCGATATCATGGGAATTGAAGAAGAGTCTGAGGACGAAGTGGAATACCCTCCTAAAGAAATCAAGGACCTGTTAGAACGACATGAAAAAGGTGTTCAGCCAAACATTGAGGATACAGACTCAGTTAATCTCGGCACTGAAGATGACCCACGTGTTGTAAAAATCGGAGCCTTGTTAACCCCTCAGTAAAAGGAAGAAATGATTGAACTATTGCGTAACTATCAAGACATCTTCGCCTGGTCCTACAAAGATATGCCGGTTTAGACACGGATCTTGTTGTTCATAAGTTGCCGATCGCACCTGGGAGCAAGCCGATCAAGCAAAAATTAAGAAGACTTAAGCCAGAATGGACACTCAAAGTCAAAGACGAAGTGATGAAACAGTTCCAAGCAGGATTTCTCGCAGTCTCCACGTACCCCGAATGGCTAGCCAATGTCGTTCCGGTACCAAAGAAGGACGGGAAAGTACGAATGTGTGTCGACTATCGGGATTTGAACAAAGCCAGTCCTAAGGACGATTTTCCACTACCTCATATCGACACTCTAGTCGATAGTACAGCGGGGCATGGTATGTTCTCATTCATGGATGGTTTCTCCGGGTACAATCAGATAAAAATGGCAGAAGAAGACCAAGAGAAGACAGCATTCATTACACCCTGGGGTACTTTTCATTACAAAGTCATGCCGTTTGGGCTTAAAAACGCAGGGGCAACCTATCAACGTGCAATGACGGCTTTATTCCACGACATGATCCATAAAGAAATGGAAGTCTACGTAGATGATATGATCGCTAAATCGGGCATAGAAGAAGACCATCTGTAAATCTGAAAAAGTTGTTCGACAGGCTAAGGAAATACAGCTTAAGGCTCAATCCAGCAAAGTGTGTCTTTGGGGCAACATCAGGCAAACTATTGGCTTCATCGTTAGTAGAAGAGGCATCGAGATAGATCCAGCAAAGACCAAGTACATTCCTCGAAATGAAAGCACCGGTATCAGAAAAGGACGTCCGAGCATTTCTGGGTAGAATACAGTATATCAGCAGATTCATTGCGCAACTCACGCCTATTTGCGAACCAGTATTTAAGCTACTCAGAAAAGATATGCCAAAAGCATGGAATCAAGATTGTCAAGAAGCCTTCGACAAGATAAAAAAATATTTGCTCAATCCACCAGTCTTGGTTCCTCATACGCCAGGGCGACCTTTACTGATGTACATCTCCGTGCAAGAAACGTCTATGGGCTGTGTACTGGGGAAACACGATGAGTCAGGCAAAAAAGAACAAGCCATTTACTATCTCAGCAAAAAGTTCACTGATTATGAGGCAAAGTATTCGGCACTCGAGAAGACTTGCTGCGCATTGGTCTGGGCATCCAACGACTACGCCACTATCTCCTCAGCTACTCGACCATGCTCATTGCTCGAATGGACCCGCTCAAGTATCTCTTCGAAAAACCAGCACTGACAGGTCGTACTGCAAAATGGCAATTACTATTATCTGAGTTCGACATCACCTATGTCACTCAAAAGGCCATCAAAGGGCAAGCCATTGCCGACCATTTAGCAGAGCATCCATTGCCTGATTACGAACCATTAAAGACAAACTTTCCTGATGAAGCCATATTGCTCACTGAGATTGAGGATGATGATGAAGAACCAAGCTGGAAAATGTACTTTGACGGGGCAGCAAATCAGAAGGGAAACGGAATAGGGGCAGTCTTGATCAAACCAGATGGGTCCCACGTGCCAATTGCAATCAGATCGAAGTTCTAATGTTCTAACAACGAGGCTGAATACGAAGCATGCATAGCAGGGTTGAAAGCAGCACTGGATCTCGAGGTAGATGAGATCGATGTTTTCGGAGACTCAAGCCTAGTAGTCTATCAGACAACTGGAGAATGGAAGACCCGAGAACAGAGATTGATCCCTTACCATGAGTATCTCGAAGAACTAAGCTCATGCTTCGATAGAATCTCATTCACTTATATGCCGAGAGCTAAGAATCAATTTGCTGATGCACTAGCAACGCTCGCTTCTATGATCAGTATCTCAGAGGACTTAGTCATTGACCCTATTGAGATTGGACTTCAAGATGAGCCAGCTTACTGCCTACCCGTCGAAGTTGAAGAATCTGAAGAAAAGCCTTGGTACTCAGACATCAAAGCCTATCTCGAAGATCGAACTCTCCCATCAGACGCAACGTCTAATGATCGAAGGACTATTCAGAAGCTAGCAGGCCAATTCTTCCTAAGCAATGGCATTCTGTACAAGAAATCACATCATGAAGTCCTACTCCGATGTGTGGCAGAAATAGAAGCAAAACGACTGATCGAAACCGTACATGGTGGAGTCTGCGGACCTCACATGAATGGTCACATGCTTGCTAAGAAGATCATGAGAATGGGATATTACTGGACAACAATGGAAAGTGATTGCTATCAACATGTCCGTAAATGCCATCTCTGCCAGATTTATGCCAATAAGATCAACGCGCCACCTTCAGAGTTGCACAATATGACTACTCCTTGGCCCTTCTCACTCTGGGGCATGGACGTTATTGGACAGATTTCGCCAAAAGCTTCAAATGGGCACCGCTTCATCCTAGTCGCTATCGATTACTTTACGAAATGGGTAGAAGCAGCTTCTTATGCAAGTGTCACCAAGAGCACTGTTCTGAAGTTTGTTAAGATCAATATCATCTGCAGATACGGACTCCCTAGTGGTTTGGTAACCGACAACGCCAAGAACTTCAAAAACAAGGATATGATCAAGATGTGCGAAGACTTTCAGATCACTCATCACAACTCTGTACCTTACAGGCCCAAAATGAACGGAGCAGTTGAGGCTGCCAACAAAAACATCAAAAGAATCATCGAGAAAATGGCAGTCACTTATAAGGATTGGCACGACATGTTGCCTTTCGCCCTTCATGCTTACCGGACTTCATTTCGAACCTCAACTGGGGCAACTCCGTATTCATTGGTATATGGAATGGAAGCAGTCTTACCTGTCGAGGTTGAGATTCCCTCCCTCCGAATCTTAAAAGAAGTAGAGTTGGAGAAAACAGAATGGGTTCAAGCCCGATTTGATCAACTAAATCTGATAGAGGAAAAACGTCTCGCAGCTATTTGTCATGGCCAAATCTATCAGAGACGAATCGCACGGGCCTACAACAAGAAAGTCAAACCTCGAAATTTCTCACCAGGAGACCTTGTCTTGAAAAAGATCTTACCAATACAAGAAGATGCCAGGGGAAAGTTCAGACCAAACTACGAGGGACCATTCATTGTGCAGAAGGTAATGACGGGAGGAGCTTTGATCCTTACAGAGATGGACGGACAAGTCTTCCCTCAACCGATCAATGCTGACACCGTTAAGAAATACTACGCCTGAGATCTGACCCTGAGATGACGAAAGGCCATCTTTGCTATCCTGAAAACAACTATCTAACCCTAGTCAACCCTTTTGAGCCATCACGTTCATTTCTTAACCTAAGACTGGGGCAAGTCAATACCAAAAAAAAAAAAAAAAAAAAAAAAAAAAAAAAGAGAAGAAAATCAGAAAGTCAAAGCATCAGCTACTCCTGGCCCGCATGAGGATAAACTGTGAACGGCTAAAATACAAAAAAAAAAAAATTCAAAAAATTCAAAAACTCGGACACTTGATCTGAGCTCGACCCAAATCTCCAGCCTAAACAAGTTCGAGAGACGCTGGGAGGAGACATAGATCACCTTTTCGAAACAAAAATAGACGAACCCCAAGTCTAACCCACTCTAGACGAACCTACCTTAACCTTTTTTGTACCTTTCCACTACACTCAGCCTTAGCCAACACTTCGTCCCATTAAAAGTCCTTTCGGATCAGGGAATGTTCTAAGGCATCATAATGACGGTGGCAGCACCAATGATCTGGCAGCTTGATCCGGACCTCAAGTCTTATTAGTCGTTGGAAGACGCGAGAGGGGAGTCCAGGTCGGAATTCGAAAAAAAAGAGTACTCGAAGTGTAGAGTAGCCGATCTCGCGGCTCAACTTGAGTTGCCGAGCCACGAATAGTCGTCAGCAAACTCGAGAGGGGAATCTAGATCTGTTACTCAAGAAAGAGTACCACTACAAGAGTAGAGTCGCCGATCTCGCAGCTCAACTTGAGTCACCAAGCCACAAAGACACAGAGGCTCCAAACAAGATTTGCAATGTAAAAATCCAAAAAAATACAAGCATAGTCTGAAAGGGCATAGTGAAAACCCGAAAGGGCGCTATGAGTAAAAAAATCAGACTATGGCAAGATCAAAGCCACCGGCACGATGAAAACCCAAAAAGGCATCGATGCGCAAAAATGTGGAAACCGGGTCTGGTGAAAACCGTAACTGGCACCAGGGGCAATAAGGGAATCATAAAATTAAAAAAAAAAAAAAAAAAAACTCCTGGCCCGCATGAGTATAAACTGTGAACGGCAAAAATTTCCCAGAATCCTAAGTCTCATTGCTCGATCGATATTCACCCAGTACTGGGGCACTGGGGATGACTCTAAGAAGAACCTGAGAACTGCTGACATCTATATCCTCAGTAGTTGGCAAAAACACAACTATCATAGAGATAACAAAGGTTTTCCAAAAGTCTTCATATTTTGGATCTACAATATCAATTCGACAAAGACAAATCACCAAAAATTCAAATGTTTTCAAAACTACTATTTTGGCCAATGATGAAAAGTCTAGGACTTATTCAAACATCATGTTTTCAAAGCAATAGATACACCTGAGGCCAAGTAAAAAACCTATTTTCCTTTCATTTCAAAAAGTTTCACATTACGTTTTACAAAGGAAAAGAAAATACAAAAAAAATGGTGCCAATCACACATCTCGACGAGAAGTGAAGAAGGAATCGAGTCTATCTTCTAAGGCACGAATGCGGGCGGCTTGCCCCATCATTACCACCTCAGCGTCCGAAGCATCACGGCTCACCAGGTAGGATGCAAAGGCATCAAAACAGGGACCCTGGGCAAGCCTCTCCCGAAGATCAGCGATCTCCGCCCTCAGAATGGAAGACTCTTCAATCCTCAAGGACTCGAGTCGAGCTATCTGGTTCCTCAAATCAGTCTCAGATCGCAACCAAATCTTCTCAATCCGCTTATGAGACATCTTCATCTCCGTCAGTCGATCACGGTGGTCAAAAGAACGAGAACCAGAAGACGTCCCTTGAACCAAAGGCGTGGCACAAGTTCTCTCAGTAATCTGTTGTTGCATCCAGAGTTGGTAGTTGTGAGAAGAATAACCTGGAAATACAGGATGATCAAGAGTCACCACGCTCTTCCAAGCTTTCTCTAACCGATTACGCAATTGCCATGAGGGCGAAGACGGAGAAAAAGACCCAACCAACTCTCTGAAATCTCCATGAGTCACTATGCCCTGTTCTTCACCAAATTGTCGCAACACACGAAGAGGGATGTAGTGAGTAGCCCCAGTCAATCCAATCAATATGGCAAAACAACTCTTTGAAAATGAGAGAACCGGTGAAGTCGAAGGCTGGAAGGTGCCTAACCAACGTATTTCTTCATCTGGCATACCTTGCAAACCTTCAAACCAACCCAACTTGCCACCAGAATGGACGGGAGGTTTTCGTTTGTTCATCAAAGCCACTAAATCAGCATGGACGTTGAAAGGACGACTAATGGGAGTAGTTAAAGCCAAATGATCGAAGAACCAAAGCTGCACAAAAAGGGAAGTCAACTCTAATCACAATGCCTCAAAATTTAAAAGCTTCAACTCTAATCATGATGTTTCCAAATTTGAAAAGGAAATTACCTGCAACAATGGAGCACACCCATGATATACTCGTTCTCTCCCGCTCGAACAAGCCGTGAGAGACAAATAGGTTTCTCCTAGAAGCATAGGAGCCAACCTAAAACCTTGTCGCACTTGGTCGAGCACGCTTATCAAAGCTAGATTCACATACTCATCATTTCGAGGGAACAAAAGTTGGTTCACTACCACCAAGGTCAAAATGTCAAAACGAGATGGGGAACTCGTATCCCCAAGCCATCGAAGCAAAAATTCCTTAGAAACCTTGAGTAGATTTGAGTTCCCATCAATCCGTCCTAGTTGTTGCTTGGTGACCCCAAAGAATCCCGATGCTTCTTTCCTATAACTTTCTCGTAAGGGTGGTACAACCACCCTAGGCGATTGGCTAAGGCCAAGTATCCGTTCAAACTCCTCAATCGTAGGAGTCATTTCTTTGTCTCCAAAGCGAAATAAATTGAGCTCTGGGACCCAAAATCCCATAAGAGCCTCTATCAAGTCCCACATGATAGTGACCTTCGACAAAGAGAGAGTGAAGCCAAGCTTGTTGGAATCCCACCTAGCTCTCTCTTCATGAGTCATGGAACTAAGCCATTGATGTAAAAATGGGTCTATAACGGCGTACCTTTTGAGATTGGGAAGGTTGAAGTTACCTTCAAGAGCGGGAGATGAGCTTTCAACCATAAGATCGAAGTTGGTGGAACCCTCCAAAGCATGAGTGGGCTCCATTTGCTGCCCTAGTGGGGGTGAAATCTGTAAAATCGTGAAAGAGAATGACCAAAGGAAGGTCTGTGAGTTAAAAGGCAAAATAAAAGGTTCTGGTCCGTACATGGAGTACGGACTGAGTAAATTCACTTGAGTCCGTGCTTCAAGCACGGACCGTTCAAAATTAGCGCAGTCCGTGCTTCATGCACGGACCAGTACATTCAAAATGTTGAATTAACGGAAAATGGGGCCCACAAACCCTAATTATTTGATGTTACTACTTCCCAGCCTCAGTGGCTCAACGACGGTCATAATCACCATTTTGCAAGAGGATCCAAAATGAAATAAACAATGTCATATATATAATCAAAATGAGTTATACAATGTGCACAAAATACAAAAAGATATATACATGTATATTCATAAATACATCCTAAGATCTATCATCATCTGATCCAGGAGCATCTCGAGCAGCAGAATCAACACCAGAAAGATCTACGTCCCTCAGACCGGAGAAGACAGAGCCGGTACCCGAAGAGGCAGGCAGATCATGCATCCCTAAGCCCATATCAGAAGAATCTACAGTAAAAGCTGGGGGTCGGGTAGAAGGTCCGGCGCCATCCGAAGCCTGAAAAGATAAACAGATGCACTCAAATGACAGGCAAATATGCAAGCAGGCTAGTGAAAGAAGATAACTGGAATTAAATGTACCTGAGTAGGAGGTGGTGGATGAGCAGATGTGCTGGCCCCATCATGGCGTCGATGATAGTCCTGAAACATCACAAGAAAACAAAGCAATCAGCCTACAGTGGTAGAAATACTGAATTGAAATAAGGGAAAAAAAGAACGTACCATCTCCGCCTGTGCACGAGACTCCCTCATGGCCAGCCTCATCTCTAGCTCATGAATACGCTCGGCCTGAGCTGCCACCTCTGCCTGAGCCGCTCTCCACCGAGCCTCCATCTCAGCACAACGGGCCGCCTGGGCCTCGATCACACTATACCCCTCCCGGAGGCGACGCAGATCGTCAATCTGAAAAAAAAAAAAGTAGAAAATTAGACTTGAACAGACATGGAGAATCAGAAGATAAGAAGAAGAGAAAAGATAGGACTCACGGTGTCATCGTGCTCCCGGATAAAGACTCCACCGATCTCAGTAACCCCGGCACGCATGGGCATAGCAGGCATCAGGCAACCAATGGAGGCGGTCCTAAACCAACTGATATAATCACCCTCCACTAGAAGCCCTCGCGCTGGTACCCCACCGACCTGGGCCAAGTACTCCTCAGCCGACAGATCCATAGAAGAAGGCGTCACCGGAGCTGCGGGGATACTGAGAGACCGGTCATGCTGAAAGAATAGTCGCTCCCCAAAGTAATACACATAGAGGAGACGACCAATGAAGCTGGGATATATCTCCCGTCTCATGTCCCGATCGAAGGCTGCCCACACCTCTCGGCGCTCCTGGACCGACTGAGGAAGGTCCGGAAAGGTAACTGAAAATATCTGCACAACAAAGAGAAGGGAAACAATGAGATTCTAACATATTGGAAAGAAGCTCTAGTGCTACAAACCAAAAGAAGTTACTCACCTCATGAAGCCTGCACCTGTCAAAGTGGGCCCGAGCGCTACGGGCATTGCTCTTGATAGTACGCCCGTCTCGAGTCGCCCAAAAAGCACCGAGGGGGTAGCCCTCATCCGGATGGCGCATCTCAGGAAGATAGTAGGGAAAGTGTACATGTACAAAAAGCTGGAAGAAAATGAAGCAACAAGATCAGACCGATAGATCGTAAGAAGTAAAAGCCAAAAGTTCAAGGGTTGAGAAGCAAAGTACCTCGATAAAAGGCCAGAAGAACCTGGCAGAGATACCACCACCTCGTGGGGAAGTGATACCCTCCACGATACGATCTAAGCCACCGAGGATGGTGCCATAAATCAGACTCCCCCAGTCATAGGTAGCTACTCGGTGGATGTCTCGAAGAAAAGGGAGAAACCATGTCATCACAGTAGAGTCGTCCTCCAAGAAGAAACAACTCCCCAACAAAAGCAGAAAACTGAGGCGGAAGACTGCAGCAAAATCGGCATCTCCTCGCCTCACGGTCCGACCCCGCTGACCTAGGGTCAACCACAAAAACCGCATACCCAGCCTATGCAGTTTGCCGACCTCGCCAGCTGGAATATAGGGAGCCCCAATCAACTCGGCAACCTCGTCTAACGGTAACATATGAGGAAAAATGGCCTCTCCCTCCATAGAGATCCCAGTGATAGTGACAAAATCGGACGGCCGAATGCCAATCTCAGTCTCTGGCATATGAAACGTATGCGTGGCTGGGAACCACCTCTCCATCATCGCAACAAAAATGGGTCGGTCTGATCTAAAGTAGGGAATCCTCAAAAAAGCTCCAAAACCGGCCCGAGTAAACTGGCCCCTCAGATCCTCAGTAAACTGGGTGAACTCCAGCATAAAAGTCCTCCAACTGCCCCTGTAGCTGCTGGATGGGTAAGGAGTCGGCACGTCCATCCGTACGTACATCGAGACGTGCCTACTCAATCCAGTGAGAAGATGAGTATCCGCCACGCCCTCCTGGCCTCTGCGGGAATCGAAGCGCGAGCTCCCTCGACCCCTCGTCCATGGCCACCACCACACACCACTCACCACTACCCCACGCCACTCACTACCACCCTCGACCACCACCACTACCTCTACCAGTCGCCTCTGCAGTCCTACTCCTGCTAGGCACTCGTCGAACAGTAGCCCGACATCTAGAAACGCCGACCTCCGCCTCGCTCTCTGAAGAAGAGCTGCTAGATGAAGACTGTGTTGCCTCCTATACAGGTGGCACCCTCACTGTTTCCTGCTCATATCGAGTCCTCGTAGCCGGTTCATCTCCAGACTCGCCGATCAATGCAGCCCTACTCCCTCGAATGCGCGCCATCTACATTGAAAAAAATCCACTACCCAATAAAAACCTATCCAAACCAAAAGCCCTAACAATGATCAAACCCATTAAACCAACCAAAGCGTATCCACAAACTAAAGCCTTAACCCGAACCAAGACCTACCAACCACCAAGAAATTAACCCAACCAAGACACTCCCCACCAATCAAGCTCCACCTGTCTCTCTCCAATAACCATAACTCACCACCTCAAACCTCGAAAGCCAATCCCAACCTACGCCTAGCACTCGAATTATTCTACTCGATTGCTTAACCATTGTCCCAATCATTTCCTCAAATCCACCACCATCTTACTACACCTACATCTAAGCAACCCATCCCAACATCCATGGCAAATCCTATGATTTATAGGAAAACATGCTTAAATATCAACATGATGAATAACGAAAGCATGCAAGAAAAAAATAATAATAATAATAATAATAATAATAAAAAATCATAAGCAACATGCCACGAACATTGCACACCCAAAAGCACGTATGATAAGAGAGCATGCAAGACAAAACCAGAACACCACGAAGGTTCTCATGAGAAAGCAAGAACGGGCAAAATAATACAAATCACATTGGGCATACAACGAAAATTTTGTAATTCAAAAGCGATGTGATAAGGAATTCCAAGAAAAGGCAAGACATATGATAAACCCTCATGCAATCAAAACTTCAAAAATAATGAACGAAGCATAAATAGCATACATACAATAGGTTGTGTGTTCATCATAAATTGTTCAAAGCAAGTGGTCATGCGATAAAGGTTTGCAAAGTAAAAAGAAGATAATCCAAAGAAGAGGAGACAAACTAACCTCTACCGAAGGAGTAATCCAAAGAAGTACCAAGAGTGCTCCAAATCCAAGTATCCACACGCCCGACACGTCTCTTCGACCACCCAAGCACGCAAGAGAGAAATGAGAAAGGAGAAGACGAAGAATCAGAGGAGAAGACGAAGAACCAGAGGAGAAAACGGAGAAGAACAGCCAAGTGAAACGTCTAGGCGCGACGTTCGGTTTTTAAAAATGTTCTGGTCCATGCATGAAGCATGGACTGAATTAATTTTGCGCAGTCCGTGCTTCATACACGGACCGAAAATATTAAAAAAAGAGTCCGTTCTTGAAGCACGGACTGAATGAGATTTAAACAGTCCGTGCTTGAAGCACGGACCTAATGAGATTTAAATAGTCCGTGCTTCTAGAACGGACCACCAAAAAAAAAAAAATCAAAATGGTATTCTTGCAAAAGCTAAAATCAATTGCTTAAAGACTCGTTTGAAAACACCTAAGTCAAAGTTTTTCTCAAATCATCACAAATCCAAGACCTCACACGAGCTCCGCGCCACGAGGTCGAGAAAATCAACCGGCACCCTGTCAGACCCCGTGCTTGGGTAGCCACTTCTAGCCATCTCTTATCTATCACATGAAATCGGTGTTTTCAAAACTTGTCCGAGCAAAATCCTCGGACCCACACAAATCAGGGTTTCGTCTATTCTTTGCAGTTCTTTGCACGCAACTCCTGCAAAGAGGGGCAGCTGTAGACACCTGAATTTGAGCGGGCCCTCGACGCAAAATACCCCGAAAACCGAAAAATTGGGATGGGCCCCAAAGCCCAAACCTACAAAAAATCCAATGCGTTTCAATTAATAAATGTCCGAAGCCACTCACGTGGCCCATGGACCCAAACACCTCATCCCCAAATTCAACCCGACCACTCTCATTAAACCCAAACCCATTATCATCACTACTCAACCCCCTATCCAATTACCCACACCCAAACCCAACCTAAGCTAAGCCCATCCTATTCTACAACCAAACCCAACCTAAGCTAAGCCCATCACACAAAGCCCAAACTACCTTATTTTATAAACCCAACCCAACCAACAATCTAAAACCTTACCCAATCCATTGCTAAAGCCCAAAGCCCAATCCACTACCCAAACCCAATCTAACCCATCATCATCACATCAAACCAATCACCAATTCAATACCCAAACCCAACCCAACCTATCAATCTCATCAAACCAATCACCAACTCACTACAAAAAAATGACACATGTCATCACACCCTTCCACCTCCCTCATCTAATTAATCAACTCCATCACTTCCCTCCAAAAATCAACTCAACCCATAACCCTACCCTAACCTAACCTATTACCCATTCTCTCATCATCAACCACCAACATCACAACCCATACCCTACATACCCTAACCTATTACCCATTCTCTAACACTATCAACCACCCACATCACAACCCATATCTATCCATCACTCTCCCTTAAAACACTCACATAAAATCACCTCAACCCATACCTCCCATACTCTTCTCTCTAATCATCCAACCACCATCACCAATCAACTAATCTCTTCATCCCTACATTTGCCACATGTCATCATCCCTTCAATCCTCTCAAAATCAAACCAATCACAACTCATCTCTCCAAATCAAACACCATACTTCTTCAACCATCTCAACACTCCTCCTCCAAACAACTCCCTTACACCACCACTCTTCCCATCAACCATCACTCATCTCACCCCACCAAACACTCTACCCAAATGGATTTAGGTAAGATCCAAACCATTTGGGTTAAAACACAACCCATTTCCCTCATTACAAAACTACCCTTATTTCTCCCTCAAATTTCATACCCTTCTTCTCTCAAACCCATGCCATCACCCCTCATTCTAAACCCTCACCCTATTATACCCCTAAAATACCTCCCAACTTCTATAAAAACCCCTCCATTCTCCTCTTACAACAACTAATGAAAATTCGAGAAAAAAATCTTCAAAACACTACAACTCTCTACTTTACTCTTCACTACACTCAACCCTCTCTCATCTCATCTCAACACTCTACTCTCAACACCTCACTCTCAACTCAACTCAATCTTCCACAACTTCAAGCAAGTCCAAGTCAACTCAAGGGAAGACATATTTGAAGATCAACTCAAGGACAAGGTGGATTCAACAAAAGGAACTCCCCCTCCACATCCCCTCTTCTACATTCCCCTTTCCTACACACTTGCACACACCCCCATGGGTTAAATCACCAAAGGGCCCCTTCTTCATAAGGGTGCCCTTAGTGATTGAAACCAACATTGAAAATCCCTCACCCTTGAGGGCACACATCAAGTTTTTCTTTGATTTTATTTCTTTTTTTATTTTA
Organism: Akebia trifoliata; assembly: GCF_017979445.1. Lineage (NCBI taxonomy): Eukaryota > Viridiplantae > Streptophyta > Magnoliopsida > Ranunculales > Lardizabalaceae > Akebia > Akebia trifoliata. Next base: position 3,795,581 of record NC_141389.1, on the reverse strand, counting down.
AGAAAACCGAATCCGAGGTTACCACATTGTGTGGGTGGAGTAGGGTGCCTAACACCTTCCCTACTCCATAAATGGACCCCCTACCTTGAATCAAGGTTGGACCGTGCTCTATCCATATGTGAGTCATCAAATGTCTAAACGACATGTTTTTCCAAAAATATAAATTCGGGTGACCATTCACGCCCAATCCCCAATTTGAATGGTGGCGACTCCAAAACACCCCAAAGTGGAGGGATGTTTTAAAAATGTTTAAAATCCCGTGTCCACAGGTACATTTCAGTTAATCTGGAAAATAAATTTTTTAAAAAATATTTGTTATCATGTTTGACAATTAATTGATAAATCATCGATTCAACTATTTAATAGTTAATCTCTTATATGTGAAATTTTTGGATGAAATTTGGAGAATTTTGTTACCTGGTTTGGAATATGCCTGGAATAAAGGTATTTCTAATCCAAAGCCAAACCCAAGGATTAAGAAAATATTGAATGAGACATATTCTTCAAACTTTTATGAAAAGAGTCGGTGATAAAATGACTCCCCCACGTGGCATACTCAATCGACTCTCCTAACATGACATATGCTAGATCACATAAATAGACAATAGATCTTTACTCCTTGGGATACAAGACCACACATCCCCATAAATATGTGTAGTTGTGTATACCGAGGAGTAAAGATCTACGGTTATAACACATGTCACGTGAGGGAGTAGATTGAGTATGCTATGTGGTGGAGTCATTTTATCACGGTTCTTATGAAAAATAGACAATCCTATCAGATCTAGATATATTAAAAGTTCTTAGCAAATTGATACCAATTTAATACGAATCCAACTCAAAATCCAATCGACAAAACAAAGACACACCATGACATTATCAAGTATTATTAACTCTTTAATAAGATAACTAGACCTTTAATAGGCATATTGGAGAAATGTTTTCCTTCCCCCCTACTGCCATAGATAAGACAGTTCTTATTCATATACTAATACACGTTAATCTTTCTCTTAATTAACTGAAATTGATCGGGTATACAGGTTGCCTATTTGGAAAAAAGAGTCCAAAATTTTGCTCAATCCCCGCGCTCTTTCCATTCTCATTGAACATGGCAAACACATAAGTGTCTATAGGCCTTCCCGACCTCTTCGGTGTACCTCTTTTCACATGGTTGATCAAATTCTGGTTGTAGGTTCGCGCATTATCGATTGATGCAGCAGCACCACCAGCAGAAGGCCATCCACTCTCCGATATAACAATTTCTAAAGCCGATCCCCCAGCCTTCTCTAGAGCAGAGTAGAGAGCATCGACAATAGCATCAAAGAGATTTCGATATTGAAATTGACCATCTTGATTAACTATGTTAGATCTGAATAAAGCATAATCAAGAGGAACACTTGAGGGATTACCGACGTGACTGAAGTATGGGTACACATTGGCTAAAAGTGGCGCTCGGTTGTTTACTAAGAATGTTATGATTGGGTTGATAAATGATCGCACGCTGTCTTTGAAGGCACCTCGCGATGGTGGATAGGATTCCCCAAGAAGACCTGTGTCAATTGCGGTAGACACCTTGATTTGGTTTTGTAGGCCAGCTGATACAATTGCATTGTAAATGTTTCGCATTGCAGGCAAGATATTTGCAGCGTTCGGATCACTAGGATTTACTTCATTACCAACAGCAATGTATTTGAACCTTACATTAGAATAGTCCCTTATATTTCTCTGGACCCAAGTATTAGCGGCGGAAGCATCAGATGCGTAACGTCGAAGGTCTGAATTTGGCACGCCAATTATGACTTCAATGTTGGATCCTCTAAGGGCTTGCAGAGTTCCTTGGTCTGGATCGTAAATTCTCATCTTGGCTATGTTCCTTGATTTATATAGTTCGACAACTTGTTGTTGTGATGGTAAATTGTTCCCTAGCCTTCCGTAACAAACTCCAATGGATTGTACACCTTCATCAAATCAACGAAGAATTAGAAAACTTTGAATTCCCAATAAAAATGTGTGAGTACACATATATATGGGCTAGGTTCCATGACTCATGAACAATGACTTATATTGGTTAAAAAACACATGACCCCAAACATTAAAACATAAAATACAACGGTTGTTACTTGTCCTTGGGATAAGTATCTCTGAGATATGTATTATTAGGATACACATAAATCCCAACCATTGGATTTCATGTTTACACAGTCGGGATCATGTATTTTCATACGAGTCATATATTCTTCACGAGTCACAAAAACTTGACCCATATATAGGTATATGGGTCGTGAAGACTTTGTCTATAATCCCACCTTCACTATGTCAATGGCAATAAACATATATTTATGAGATTTAATCCTGGGTTAGCAATTTTTAGCTGTTGGATTTGAACATTTCTTTTGTCAACAGCTTTAGAAATACGCCCAAAGTGGATTCCAAACCCATAATGAAAAAAATGTCAAATCTTTTGGACAGAAAACTATAGTATGATTGTTGGGTCATAGTCCCACTGTGACTATTGACTTCTAGGCGCATCGTGTGGCAAGAAAACTTGTTTTAGAGGTTACCCCGAGTATTGGGGTGTACCGGCTATAACTGGTTTTCCCTCCGCTAAGGTGCTCCCAGATGGGTTAGTGAAGCTATAACCGCTGTTCTGTTCCTATAGAATAGGAATGGTATCTACTTGACACATTTTGGTTGGCGATTAAAACACATTAGGCTCTTATCCAAGCCGTTTTCTATATTACATGCAACAAGACGTATTTAATCTCCAACCAAAACATGCCATGTAGACATCATATGTTGCTATAGGAACATTTTGGTTGGAGTTTAAAATACATTGGGCTCCTATCCAAGCCATTTTCTATATTGCATGCAAAATAATGTATTTAATCTCCAACCAAAACATGCCACGTAGACGCTTGATGGCTACTCTACACCAAATAGTGACATAAACATATATGAGAGAGAGAGAGAGAGAGAGAGACTTGTAAATTCTAAGCTTGCCATTAGCAGCCCTAGAAGAAGAAGCATAGCAGCCATGGAAGGGTTGTTAGTATTATAAAATGTAGCCATTGAGAAGAAGTTATAATTGTCTATGTATCTCATCACCACTACCTCTTGAACCCTTTATATAGGGAGAGAAATGGATCCAATATTGAAGAGATAAGAGGTCCCACACCAGTTACCAGTCAAACACTCCATAGAAACTACAACCTTTATCATCTTAATCACCACTTGACTCAATTCATTTCTATCCATCCACATATGGTCAAGTCATTGATACCTATCCCTTTTTTTCCTCCATTTTGAAAAGTATGGGTCTTGAATTCTTTCTTGTATTTATGTTTGGTTACAATTTTCAGTACTCCTTTGGAGCATTGAGAATAATACCACCTATGAGATCCATTCGATTCATCAATCAAGTTCAATCCGTGGTGAGCGTGGCTGTATCATGAATAGCCCACTATTGATGGTTCAAATCCCCCAATGGGATCACCTAAAAAACAAAAATAGAGTGTGAGGATATCTAGCCATCGTATTTTGTCATTTGGGCCACCTTTATTTGTTTTGTTCATTGCAGTCAAGAATCTACCTAACAATTATTTGCAGATCGAGAAAAATCCAAGTCAATGGAAGTGGAGAACCAACTATAATACAAGATTAATATTAATAGTCGTCTAGATGCATTCCAACTAGCTAGATCAAATCAAACCAATTATTGAATAGAATTAATAATGGTAAAAAAAATAAAAATAAAAATGAATGGAAAATACTTAAAGGGCCATAGAGGAGGGACTTTTTTCTAAATCGTCCCTATGTTTGAGCAGTCTCTTAATAATCCATTTAGTAAACTTTTTTTCTTTTTTCTGAATAGTCAGTGGATCTTATATTACTCTCACATTTCTCACGATTAAATGCCTTAACTGTTAGAATGCATCATTTTCATAAATAAATAAATTGAATTTTTAGCATCTCAATCAAGTTTCAAAAACACCATTTCATCGGGAAGTATTTAAGATGCAAGAAGAAGTCATTTTCAAGGGTTTGTTCATATATTTTGAAGATGTATGTAAAAAAATTAAGATTTTGCATTTTTCTTTTCTTAATTTTTGAATGAAAATCGATCAAGAATAGTTCTTTTGAATTGAAATATATTTTAGGCAAAAAAAATTAGAAAATTGAAAATGGGTGAGTTTTACTAGTATCGAGTTCAACAATAAATAATGGTTAACTCGACAATAAAAAATGTGAACTTGCACTAAATAAAAAAGCATCCAATTTAACAATAAATAAAAAGTGATCACGAACTCAACAACAAATAAAAAAGTGGTGAGTTCGCTAGTAATGAGGGACCATTAAGAAATAAAAAATTTACTAAATGTCATATCAAACTAATGGTCAAAATTTAGGGATTATTTAGAAATAAATACTTTCGTAAGGATCCTTTTATGTAATTTTCCTAACAATTTATCTCTGCCAAACCTACAAACGGGTTCAATCAAGGGTGACCAACCAAAAATATTTAATTCTAATCCACAAACCAAGCAACATAGTTAAAGGTGGACCAAATATTACTAAAATGGATCGGGTCTATTGGGTATTTGGATATCGGGTTGGAATCTTGGTGGATGAATTGTCCACCAAAAGGTGGCCACATACTTAATTGAAAAGTCTTTAAAACGTGGTTCAAAACCCGTGATTTATGGTGGATATGCACGGAATATTGATGGCGTCCCTATTAAAGGACAAAAGTCAAATATATATATTTAAAAGAGTCCTTTAAAACGGTGTAACGGTAGATATAGAAATTACGTTACGTGACCCACAACTTATATTATAAAAAAAAAAAAAAAAGGAGTCATTCTGGCTTGGCCTCAATTTGAAATCTCATTTTGCAGTTCTTTTTTTTTTTCTTTTTTCCCATAAAGTGTACGGAAATCATAGATGAAGGTTCCATACATTTTCATGTCAAGAAGTGCGATATGAGGTTCTTGCCTGAAGTCACTTCAATATTATTCTAAAATTAAAAAAGGGACAACATGTCAAGAAGTGCGATACGAGATTCTAACTTGAACTCACTTCAATATTATTCTAAAATTTAAAAAAAGGATAATCAACCCAAAAACCTATTTTTTGAAAATATATACTAAAAAGTTCCTTATGAAAAAATCTGAACTCTTTAGTTGTCATTTTATCAAATATTGGTCTAAAAAGGATTTTTTAAACGAAAATGCAGCAAATTACCCTTTCAACAAATTTTGAGGGTTAGAGAAACATGTTTATTTAAAAATATTTAAGTAATCCCATATTTTAAAATTAATGGCATATCCCTGACCAAGGTCATCCGTCGTATAATAATAAATAAATAAATCATTGTTTTCTCTATCCAAAATTAGTGTTTTTAACTTACATAGATGATGATGATGAAAGAGATGAGTATGATTATCATCAACATCTAATTAATTTGATCTATGTATGGTAGATTTACTAAAAAAATATAAATAATTTTAAATAATTAAAATATTATTTTAAAATTCGACTTTAATGTTCATGGAATTGATTCAACTAAAAAAATAACAAGTCTACTCAAATGAGTCAAATAAAATTAAATTGAATTTATAGATAGATTTTAATAAATAAAAATATATTTTTTATTTTTCACAAAAATATTAATAACCAAATAATTGGTCAATCTTTTTTTATTTGATTCGGTATATTTTTAGATTAAATCACTTTGTAAAGTTGTTAAAAGGGTATTTCAAGTATTTTTCTTAAAAAATCTTCAATAGATCCTTAATAGGTGATTACTTTATTAAATAAGACTTAAATAGTCCGTATTCTTTTCTAAGGAACTAATCAGTACATATTTTCAATAAAGAGTCCTTCACAATCATTGCCCCCCCCCCCCCCCAAAAAAAAAAAAAAAAAACAGGTTCCTGGGAAAGTTTGAACTAATCCTCAAAAAGCAAATTGAGAATTTAGTTGACTTAAGTTTTAAGAAAAGAGTCGTGATAATCTGACATAAGCCCCCATCATAGAATCGTAAATCATATCCTCAAGATACATAATAAAATGATTTATGATTAATTACATGTACCCCAAGGCAAATAATCTATGGTTCTATGATGAGGGCGTAGGGGGTCATATGTTAGAAGGAGTGTCAAAAATCATTATTCATTTCTGCATCCTCCCCCCCAATATGCCCCCATTACAAAAGTGTAGATCATTTGCCTCAACATACATAGAACCATAAATTTCGTATGTATTCCCAAGCAAAATATCTACGGTTCTATGATGGGGTGTATGTCAGAGGGGAGCATCAGATTATCACGACTCTTAAGAAATAATACAACATCTAGACTTTGTAAATATAAAATTTCTCGAGATATGTATTATTCAGGAGGTTTAAAATTCCAACCATTAAATGTTGTATATACAGGACCAAGATCGTGTGTTTTTTTTTGAGTCCATCGAATCCGACTCTTCTATTTATTATCCTTCATCTTGATCTCTTCTCATTATTACAATGGAAGAAGATTGAATAAGTGTTCGTGGACATAAAAATTTGAAAGACTAAAAGGCCTTGATATTTAAATTTAATTTTTTGTTAAGACGGATAAAATTACCATCCCACAATCATTAATGGCCAAACGAGCAAGTTTTCTAAAATTATTAAATTAAATAATATTATCTTCAAAATAATCTTAATTAATGTTTTTAAATTACAAAAACACAAATGCTAATAATAATAAGAAGAAGAAGAATCAAGGTCAAGTAATGTAGGAGTTTGAAACACATCGAACTCCTAAGCAAGCCATTTTCTATATAGCATGCAATCCAGTGTGTTTAATCTCCAACCAAACCGTGCACAGAGATGGTGTATGTTATTATAGGAATTGGACACTTCTCTAGTCCATGACTCTAATGATAGCAATTGAGTCTGAATTATGCACATCTAGGGAGAATGGTGAAAACCACATGCCCACATCTCAAAACGTGTCACATTTATATTTCAATTAAAGCTCTAAAAATGTTATTCCTTTATTTAAAACAAAAATTAATCTGTTTATCCGATTTAATATGATAAACTCATCGTAAGATATATGTATAATCCAAAATTAAGCTTATTCCATCAACTTCACAATACGAGATATATAATCACTTGAAATTTGTGTACAAGTCGGATATGTATATTCTTTAAAAAAAATTGGATAAATAATTGAATATGGATATCCTTGAAAATAGTGCGTAACAAATAAGATACAGATATCCAAATATAGAGATGGATATGGATGTATGCTTCATCCGACCCACACTTGACCCATTGCAAGCCCCAAACAAAGTTAAACGGGCTGTCATTCAATTAAAAACTTAAGGGTATCTCAAATATTTACCAAATGTAAAGGGGTTTTTAAATCATTAAACCTAACTCCGCCCTTGGGTTGGATGGTCTAAAAAGTATATTTATTCTATTACTATTACTATTATAACTAGAAGGTGGCATGTGCAAAGGCACATATATCTTAACAGCGAATTTGTAATTTAAAATATTAATTGTATAGGATATTTTTCATAGGGCATTAGAAGCTAACATGTGGCAGATTGGAATTAGGAAAGATTAAAAGGTTATGAGGTTTTCTATCTGAGTCCAATGAAGCAAGCGCTATCAAATAGGACGGATCACATCTCGAAAAGGGGTAAACCTCAAAGGATCGAGAAAATAGAATGGGACATATGACAGATAGGATTGGTCAGTCAAATCCTTGAAAATCAAGGATATGGTAGAGACAAATCCGGAAGATCTCTATTTTAAAGGGAATAGCCCCAAAATAGAAATGGAATCTAGACTACATACATTCCTAATAAAAACACAGCCTACTAAAACAATTTAAGATGGACTTGGAAATTAAGAGGATCAAAAGGGATCCTAGGGTTCAAACCCTATAAATACATGGGTAATGTTAAAATTCTACAACACAACCTAGTAAGGCTTAAAATCTTACTATGTTAGTAAGACTTAACCCATTTCAAGCTCTTCAATATTTATATTAAATTAAGTTAACTTTATTTAACCTCATCTTCAATTCATCATTTTGTATCTCACCTTAATTCATTGTTAAAAAATAAAAAATTCTAATATTTTTCGACGAAAAATCCCATCATTTTCTTCTTAAAATTTTTTATCTTATTTATATTAATATATATATATATTTTAAGGTTGTAGACCGGGTAAAAATACCCAAAAGCCAGAAATTACTACTTTTGGGAAGAGAAATAAAAAAGCTTTTGGTTTCAGGTTAAAATTGAGTGTATTAAGATCATTTTGAATTAGTGAATTAGAAAAGACCAAAGTCAAGGGCATTTAGGCTTTTAGTGAATATTTGGTATACTGGCAGTGTTTCAAAAATTGATAAGATTGGCCTTTGACATGGTCTTTTCTCAGAGACTAATGATAAATATCGTAAATGCTTTTTTCTTCAAACTCTTAATCGAATGCGCTTGAATTTTCTCTCATAAATCAATCATTTTCAAGCACTTCATCATAGCCAATTAATTATCATTTGTCCCCCCTCCCCCTTCCCCTTCCCCTTCCCCTTCCTTGAAAGAAAATCATGGCTTCGCCCCAACACACTAAAAGTACATGCTCTTCTCCCTTAAAAATCCTATACTATTTTTCTTAAATCTGATGTGGGCGTCTGAGAGGTGTTGTTATAAGAACACATAAAAGCATTAAAGGTAAAGATCGCTAGGTGTTGTGACAAATCTCGAGGTAGTCAAAGTTTGTGTATCTACATTAATTAAATGGATTTTAAAGATTACATAGAAAAATGATATTTTTGTGAGTTTGAAAAATAACCAACCTAATTATTGGATCTTGGATTGCAATTTTCTTGGTTTTGGACCAATATGACCCTAATTGTATTAAGTTGAAAAGTAATGATGGGGCATTTGAGGGTTCAAAATTTTGGTGTCCAACAACTTCGTCTTCTCTCATTCTAATAAAAAGGATGAGAAAAGCTAATATTGTAAACGAAAATCCACATTATTTAATTTTTCGAATTACAAAAATTCTTGCATTACATTAAATGTACACTACATTGTAGAAAACTAAAATTATTGAAAATTCTTGGATGATCATTGCATGAATTATTTTATTTTTAATATATAGCGATAGTATATATCATTGCTATTGATTTGAGGTTTGTTGTTTTATATTTTTTCTATTTAAACTCCAAACATCATCTGAGAAATTTGCCAAAATAGTATAGTCTTATTGGCAATTTTGTACGAGCAATCAAACAAAAACAATTCCAAGCTATAATCCTAGAGAGGTTGACGAATTGAATGAGGATGGTCTTGAAAAACCAAATCAAAATGCAAGTAGATTTTACAAAATGTTGAAGGATGCCAAGAATGAGTTATAACTGGATTGTACTAAATTCTCGAAATTATCTTTCATTGTCAAGTTGTTACACTTGAACTGTCATAATGGATGGTGTAACAAATCATTTGACATGTTGCTTGAGTTGTTAAAAAATGTACTACCTATTGGTAAACAATTGCCTAAGAATCACTATGAATCGAAGAAGATGCTTCGAGATCTGGTCTACATTATATGAAGATAGTTGCATGCCCGAATGACTACATGTTATACTAGAAGGAACATAAAACCACAAATGCATCTGTTGTATGTGGTGAGTCTAGGTGGAAATTGATTCGATGCTAGTCAACTGAGGAACCTTCTAATTCATCTAAAAAATAAAATAAAAACTCGTAAAGATTTTGCGTCATTTTCCATTGAAACCAAGGTCTAAGAGGTTATTTATATCTTAAAAAACAACTGAAAACATGAAATGGCACATCAATGGTTGTACAAAAGACGAGATGATGAAGCATCCAACAGACTCAATGATGTGGGAAGCTTTAGATAAGGGTTATCTGACATTTGGTTCTAAACCTCTTAATATAAAACTTGGATTAACAAGTGATGGCTTCACTTTTTTCAATTACATGAGTACTCCTCACAGCACATAACATGTTATTCTAGAAGGTAAATCGACATAATATGTTATTTTCTTTTACAGATAACATGAGGGGTATTAAACATTATCCATGAAGGTATATCGACGTATTAGTGTCTCTATTAAAAAAAATATATGATAATTAATTTGTTTAGTTTGTTGTAACGGGACCACAATTTAGGTTTAGGCCTAACTTAATTTTGTGAACTTGGATATTTTCGTATTCGAGGTCCAAAATTAGCAAATGAGGTTTGTAGGGAACGAAATCAATTGCAATAGTTCCATATAGTGAAAACAAATTTGGAGGAATTAACGGTATCGTTTACGGAGTTTCGATTTGTAACCGGGACCTTAGTTTAAGTTTATGCCAAATATAATTTAGTCAACATAGATATTTTCGGGTTTGAGGTCCCAAATGGGCAAACGATATCCGAATGGACCAAAACAAATTTCTATAGATGCTTATAATTAAAACAAACCTATAGGAATTGACGGCATCATCATCGGAGTTCTATTTTGTAACTGAGACCCAGTTTAATTTTAAGTCAAACATAAGCTTATAAACTTAGAAATTTTAGGTTTCGATGTCTAAAATGAGCAAATGAGATCTTAATGGAATGAAACCAATTTTTCTATAGTTTTGTATTATGAAAATAAACCTGTAGAAACTGATAGCATTGTTATCGAAGATCTAGTTAGTAATTGGGGACCAATTTTAGGTTTGCGCTAGATATGCTCACAAACTTAGATATTTTCGATTTCAATGTCCAAATTTGGCAAACGAGATCCGAATGGAATGAAACTAAATTATATAGATTCGTATAGTGATAACAAATTTGTAGGAACTGACAACATCGTTATTGGGGTTTCAATTTGTAATCGAGACCCCGACTTAGGTTTAAGCCAAACAAATGCTTATAAACTTAGAACTTTTTAGTTTCAATATCCAAAATGGGCAAACGAGATCTGAATGGAATGAAACCAATTTCTATTGTTCCGTATAGTGAAAAAAAATCTATAAAAGTTGGTACCATCATTATTGGAATGTCAGTTTGTAACCAGGACCCCATGTTAGGTTTAAGCCAAACATAATTTCGTAAACTTAGATATTTTCATATTCAAGGTTTAAAATGACCAAACGAGATCCGAATGAACGAAACAAATTTTTATAATTTCGTATAGTTAAAAAAAACCGATAGGAACTAATGGCATCGTCATCAGAGTTTTGATTTGTAACTGAGACTTGATTTAGCTTTAAGCCAAACATATACTTACAAACTTAGAAATTTTTGGTTTTGATGTCCAAAATGGGAAAACGATATCCAAATGGAATGAAACCAATTTCTTTAGTTCCGTATTGTGACAACAAACTTCTAAAAATTGACGACATCATCATCAGAAGTCTAGTTTGTAATCGGGATCTGATTTTAGATTTAGGATGAACATTGCTCACATACTTAGATATTTTCGGGTTCGAAGTTCAAAATTGGCAAACGAGATCCGAATGGAGCAAAACTAATTTCAATAGTTTCATATAGTGAAAAAAAAATCTGTAGGAACTGACAACATCGTTATTGGGGTTTTGATTAGTAATTGGAATCCCGATTTAAGTTTAGGCCAAACATATGCTTATAAACTTAGAAATTTTCGGTTTCAATGTCCAAAATGGGTAAATGAGATTCGAATTCTTTAGTTCTGTATTGTGAAAATAAACTTTTAGAAACTGGTGGCATCGTCATCGGAGGTCTAGTTTGTAACCGGGACCCGATTTTAGGTTTAGGCTAAATATATTCTCACAAACTTAGATATTTTCGGATTCGAGACCCAAAATTGGCAAACGAGATCTAAATGGAACGAAAATAATTTATGTAGTTTCGTATAGTGAAAACAAATCTATAGGAATTGACAACATCATTATTGGGGTTTCAGTTTCTAATCGGGACCACGTTTAGGTTTAGGCCAAACATAAGTTTATAAAGTTAGAAATTTTCAGTTTCAATGTCCAAAATAGGCAAACAAGATCCGAATGGAATGAAACTAATTTCTATAGCTCCATATATTGAAAAAAATATTCTAAGAACTTGTGCCACGTTATTGGAGTACCAGTTTGTAACTGGGACCCCATGTTAGGTTTAGGCCAAACATAATTTTGTAAACTTAGATATTTTCAAATTCTGGGTCTAAAATGGCAATAAGATATCCAAATGAATGAAACAAATTTCTATAGTTTCGTATATTTGAAACAAACCTATAGGAACTAATGGCATCATCATTGGAGTTCTAGTTTATAACTGAGACCTGATTAGTTTTAAGCCGAACATATGCTTACAAACTTAGAAATTTTCGATTTTGACGTCCAAAATGGGAAATCGAAATCTGAATGGAACGAAACTAATTTCTTTAGTTTTGTATTGTGAAAACAAACTTTTAGAAACTAAAAGCATCATCATCGAAGGTCTAATTTGTAATCAGGACCTAATTTTAGGTTTAGGCTAAACATATTCTTACATAGTTAGATATTTTCAGGTTCCAGACCCAATATTGGCAAACGAGATCCAAATGGAATGAAACTAATTTTTATAATTTCGTATGATGAAAATTTTTTTGTAGGAACTAATGGCATTGTTATTGTGGTTTCAATTTCTAATCAAGACCCCGGTTTAGGTTTAGGCCAAACATAAGTTTATAAAGTTAGAAATTTTCGGTTTCAACGTCCAAAATAGGCAAACAAGATCTGAATGGAATGAAACTAATTTCTATAGATCCATATAGTGAAAACAAAATTTTGGGAATTAGCGCCATGTTATTGGAGTACAGTTTTGTAATCGGGACCCCATGTTAAATTTAGGCCAAACATACTTTCGTAAACTTGTATATTTTAAGATTCGAGGTCTAAAATGGTCAAACGAGATCCAAATGGAACGAAACAAATTTCTATAGTTCTGTATAGTTAAACCAACATATAGGAACTGGCGACATCATCATCGGAATTCTAATTTGTAACTAGGACTCGGTTTAGTTTTAAGCCAAACATATGCTTATGAAGTTTGAAAATTTTGATTTCGATGTCCAAAATGGGCAAATGAGACCTGAATAGAACGAAACCAATTTTTATAGTTCTGTATTATGAAAACAAACCTTTAGAAACTAATGGCATCGTCATCGAAGCTGTAGTTAGTAATCGGGACCCGATTTTAGGTTTAGGCTAAACATATGCTCACATCTTCGGGTTCGAGGCCCAGAATTGGCAAACAAGATCCGATTGGAACGAAACTAATTTCTATAATTTTGTATAGTAAAAAAAAAACTGTAAGAACTAATAGCATCATTATTGGGATTTCGATTTGTAATCGGAATCCCGATTTAAATTTAAGCCAAATATATGCTTGTAAACTAAGAAATTTTCGATTTTAATGTCCAAAATGGGCAAACGAGATCCGAATGAAATGAAACCAATATCTATAGCTCTGTATAGTGAAAACAAATTTGTAGGAACTGACGCCATCATTATTGGAGTTCTAGTTTGTAACCGGGGCCCGGGTAAGGTTTAAGCCAAAGATAATTTTGTAATCTTAGATATTTTCATATTCAATGTCTAAAATAACCAAACGTGATCCGAATGGAACGTAACAAATTTTTATAGTTCCTTATAAGTAAAACAAACCTATTAAAAGCTCATGGAATTGTCATTGGAGTTCTGGTTTGTAAGTAGGACCCGATTTAGTTTTATGCGGAACGTATTCTTGCAAGTTTAGAAATTTTTGATTGCAATGTCTAAAATGGGAAACGAGATATGAATGGAACGAAACCAATTTCTATACTTCTGTATAGTGAAAACAAACCTATAGGAACTGACAGCATCATCATCGAAGTTCTGGCTTATAATCAAAATCTGATTTACTTTTAGGCTAAACATATGCTTACAGACATAGAAATTTTCGTTTTGTACGAAATGTTGAAGGATGCCGAGAATGGGTTATAATTGGATTGCACTAAATTCTCGAAATTATCTTTTATTGTCAAGTTGTTACACTTGAAGTGTCATAATAGATGGAGTAGCAAATCAATCGACATGTTGCTTGAGTTGTTAAAAAATGTACTACCTATTAGTGAACAATTGCCTAAGAATCGCTATGAATCAAACAAGATCATTCAAGATCATGGTCTACATTACACGAAGATAGATACGTACCTAAATGATTGCATTTTATACTTGAAGGAACATAAGATTACAAATGCACGTGTGGTATGTGGTGAGTCTAGGTGGAAATTGGTTAGATGCTAGTTAACTAAAGAACTTTCTAGTTCATATAAAAAATACAAGAAAATAGCTACAAAGATTTTACGTCATTTTTCATTGAAACCAAGGTTTAAAAAGTTGTTTATGTCTTCGAAAATAACCAAGAACATAAGATGGCATGTCGTTGGCCGTACAAAAGACGAGGTGATGAGCATCCAACAGACTCAATGGCATGGGAAGTTTTAGATAAGGAGTATCTGACTTTTGGTTTTGAACCTCGTAATGTGAGACTTGGATTAGCAAGTGATGGCTTCACTCTTTCTAGTTATATGAGTACTCATCACAACATATATTGTTCTAGAAGGTAAATTGACGTAATATGTTATTTTCTTATACAGATAACAATAGGGGTATTAAACATCGCCCATGAAGGTAAATCGACGTATTAGTGTCTTTATTCAAAAAAAATACGATAATTAATTTTTTTTTTTTTAGTATGTTGTAACTGGACCACTATTTAGGTTTAGACCTAACATGATTTCATAAACTTAAATATTTTCAGATTCGAGGTCCAAAATTAGCAATTGAGATCTGTATGGAACGAAACCAACTTCTATAGTTCCATATAGTGAAAACAATTTTGTAGGAATTAACAGTATCATTATTAGAGTTTTGGTTTGTAACCAAGACCCTAATTTAGGTTTATGCCAAATATAATTTGGTAAACATAGATATTTTCGGGTTTGAGGTCCAAAATGGGCAAACGATATCCGAATGGACATAAACAAATTTCTATAGTTCCTTATAATTAAAACAAACCTATACGAATTGACGTCATCGGAGTTCTATTTTGTAATCAGGATCCGGTTTAATTTTAAGTCGAACATAAGCTTATAAACTTAGAAATTTTAAGTTTTGATGTCCAAAATGGGCAAACGAGATCCGAATGGAATAAAACCAATTTTTCTATAGTTTTGTATTGTGAAACAAACCTATAGAAACTGATAACATTGTTATCGAAGGTCTAGTTTGTAATCGGGAACCAATTTTAGGTTTAGATTGAACATATGCTCACAATCTTAGATATTTTCAGTTTCGATGTCCAAAATTGGCAAACGAGATCTGAATGGAACGAAACTAATTTCTATCGTTCCATATAATGAAAACAAATCTGTAAGAACTTACGACATCATTATTGGGATTTCGGTTTGTAATCGGAACCTCAATTTAGGTTTAGGCCAAACATATGCTTATAGACTTAGAAATTTTCGGTTTCAATATTCAAAATTGGCAAACGAGATCTGAATGGAATGAAACCAATTTCTATTGTTTTGTATAGTGAAAAAAAAAATCTATAGAAGCTGGCGCCATCATTATTGGGGTATCAGTTTGTAACGAGGACCCCATGTTAGGTTTAGGCCAAATATAATTTCATAAACTTAGATATTTTCATATTCAAGGTCTAAAATGATCAAATGAAATCCAAATGAACAAAACAAATTTCTATAGTTTCGTATAGTTAAAACAAACCTATAGGAACTAGCGGCATCATCATCGGAGTTCTGGTTTATAATTGGGATTTGATTTAGTTTTAAGCCGAGCATATGCTCATAAACTTAGAAATTTTCGGTTTCGGTGTCCAAAATGGGAAAATGAGATCTGGATGGAAAGAAACCAAATTCTTTAGTTCCGTTTTGTGAAAACAAACTTCTAGAAACTAACGGCATCTTCATCGGAGGTCTATTTTGTAATTGAGACCCGATTTTAAGTTTAGGAAAAATATTGCTCACATTCTTAGATACTTTTGGGTTCGAGGCCCAAAATTGGCAAATGAGATCCAAATGAAAAGAAACTAATTTCTATAGTTCCATATAGTGAAAAAAAAAATTTGTAGGAATTGATGGCATTGTTATTCGGGTTTTGGTTTGTAATCGGGACCCCAATTTAGGTTTAGGCCAAACATATGCTTATAGACTTAGAATTTTTCAGTTTCAATGTCCAAAATGGACAAACGAGATTCAAATGGAATGAAACCAATTTCTTTAGTTCCATATTGTGAAAACAAACGTTTAGAAACTGGTGGCATCGTCATCAGAGGTCCAGTTTGTAATCAGGACTCGATTTTAGATTTAGGCTAATCATATTCTCACATACTTAGATATTTTCGGGTTCGAGACCCAAAATTGGCAAACGAGATCTAAATAGAACAAAACTAATTTCTATAGTTTCGTATAGTGAAAACAAATATGTAGGAACTGGCGGCACTATTATTGAGATTTTGATTTCTAATCGGGACACCGGTTTATGTATATGCCAGACATAAGTTTATAAAGTTAAAAATTTTCAGTTTCAATGTCCAAAATAGGTAAATGAGATCCGAATGGAATGAAACTAATTTTTATAGTTCTGTATAAGGAAAAAAAATTTGTAGGAACTCGCGCCACGTTATTGGAGTATCTATTTGTAACCTGGGAGCCCATGTTAAGTTTAGGCCAAACATAATTTCGTAAACTTAGATATTTTCGGATTCGAGGTCTAAAATGGCCAAACGAGATCCGAATGGAACAAAACAAATTTTTATAGTTCTGTATTAGTTAAAACGAACCTATAAGAATTGGCGACATCATCATCAGAGTTCTTATTTGTAACTGGGACCGATTAATTTTTAGCCAAACATATGCTTACAAAATTTGAAAATTTTTATTTTGATGTACAAAATGGGGAAAACAAGATCCGAATGGAACAAAACCAATTTCTATAATTCTGTATTGTGAAAACAAACCTGTAGAAACTGATGGCATTGTCATCGGAGATCTAGTTTGTAATAGGGACCTGATTTTAGGTTTAGGCTAAATATATGCTTACATACTTAGATATCTTCGGGTTTGAGACCCAAAATTGCCAAACGAGATCCAGTAGGAATGAAACTAATTTATATAATTCCGTATAATAAAAATAAATCTGTAAGAGCTAACGGCATCATTATTGGGGTTTTGCTTTGTAATCGGGACCCCAGTTTAGGTTTAGGAGAAACATATGCTTATGAACTTAGAAATTTTTTATTTTAATGTCCAAAATCGGCAAACGAGATTTGAATGGAATGAAACCAATATCTATTATTTCATATAATGAAAACAAATTTGTAGGAACTAACACCATCATTATTGGAGTTCTGATTTGTAACCGGGATCCCAGGTAAGATTTAGGCCAAATATAATTTCTTAAACTTAGATATTTTCATATTTGAGGTCTAAAATAACCAAACATGATCCGAATGGAACGAAACAAATTTTTATAGTTCCTTATAGTTAAAACAAAACTTTTAGGAGCTAATGGAATTGTCATCAAAGTCCTTTGGTGATTTAAATAAGAATTGGTGTGTCATTAGTAAAAGTTGGTGTGGCAATAGCAACTCTCTTCTAAAAAAATGACTAAAATTGATATCGTGTGACCAGAATTATCAGTCAAAATTTACGTGACTAACCATAATCTAATAGTTAGTAATGCTCCCTCTGCGACTTACACTTCTAGGCACGTCGTGGGGTAGACCTTATTTTAGAAGTTACCCCATGTACTAGGGTAACCAAGTAACTGGTTATAACCGATTTTCCCTTCCCACACAATACACTTGTAGATATCCTGTGTGGTGGGAAAGCTTGTTTTAAAGGTGACCCCCATGTACTAGAGTAACCAACTATAGCCAGTTTTCCCTTCTCACACAGTAGTACACTTAGACGTCATGTGTGATAGGAGAGAGGTCACCCCAGGTACTAGGGTAACCAAGTAACCGGCTATAGCTCCCCCACACGGTCTATCAAAGAAAGAGAGAGAGAGAGAGTGACTTGTAAATTCTAAGCTAGCTAGTAGCAGTCCAAGAAGCAGCAGAATAGCAGCCATTGAGAAGTAGCTACAATTACTTATATATCTCATAATCACCACTACCCCTTGAACCTACTTTGTCAAGAGAGGCATATGTATTCGATGTGAGTCAGTGGATTCGCCAAATCTATACAAGGGGGCATATAAAGCTCTCGATCGAATCTGGTGGGTTGGGATTCTTCATTGGTCTTCAAATTTCATCGTCTAGAGAGAGAGATTGAGAGGTCCAAAATTAACAATTTCCCCATCAATCACTCCCTAGAAACTAAGACTTTCATCATCATAATTTCCATGTACATTCCATAATCTGTCCATCTTTCAAGTCTTGGGTCTCTCTCTCCCTTTTGAAAAGTCTTGGCGTCATGAAATCCTTTATTTTATGAGTAGTGTAATCTAATTTAGCCATGTGGCAACTCAATAGATTTACTTGACATGAAAGGCTTGGGAACCATGCTATCCTTGGGATACAAAACTACAGTTCCCATGAATAAGTACAGTTTTGTATCTTAAGGAGATCACATCTACGACTTCGGGCCGGTCATGTCAGGTAAATCAATTAAGTATGCCACACGCCTAAGTCAGATTATGAGGATTCTTATTTTTTTTATGTTTAATTAGACTTTAGATAATATATTCAGTACTTCTTTGGAGCATTGAGTATGATGCACTCCTTTGTATACAATACATTTGGTCCATGTGACTCATCAATCATATTCAATGGTGATTGAGGCCATTTATGACTAGTGATATCTAACAGTCGGATTCAATTATATGGTGGGGCTAAAAGTGATCAACGCCCAATATTCACCCGACCCAAGATCCGACAACATGAAGGACTTAGATCAGAATTATGTTTAGTCAAGAGTCAAAGTCTATGGGTCAAATTAAGTGGAGGGGGGGGGGGGGGGGGTTAAACCACTAGACCACCTTCGTTTAGGAAAAATGATGTTAATTTGAACAAATGCGGTTAGTTTTGTTTCTTCCCAAAATCTGTCTTTTTGTTTGTTCTTGAGATTTGAAGGTTAAAGTAGATGGCATTTTGAGATTAAAGGATAAAAATGTTACCATATTTGACGATTAATTGATAAATCATCAATCAATTTATTGATTCAACAATTTAATCTGTTGAATTCTTCTATGTAGACTTTTATAACTTTTTGGAAATTTTATGGAGAATATTGTGACTATAGTGTGATCTGGTTAGGAATATGGTCAGGATCACACCATAGTGAATATAGTCCAAAGCTAATCATCCAAGGATTAAGAACTTATTGAATCAAACATGCATATTTTTTTTTTTAACATTTATGAAAATAAACAATCCTACGAGGTCATAATAAATTAAAATTTCTTAGCAGATTGATACCAATTTAATACGGATCCAACTCAAAATCCAATAGACAAAACTAAGACACCATGACATTATCAAGTATCAACTCTTTATTAAGATAACCAGCCCTTTAATAGGCATATTTCCATTACATGTTTGGAGAAATGTTTTTCTTCCCCTTTACTGCCAGAGACAAGACAGTTCTTATTCACATACTAATACACGTTAATCTTTCTATTAATTAACTGAAATTGATCGGGTATACAGGTTGTCCATTTGGAAAAAAGAGTCCAAAATTTTGCTCAATCCCCGCACTCTTTCCATTCTCATTGAACATGGCAAACACATAAGTGTCTATAGGCCTTCCCGACCTCTTCGGTGTACCGCCTTTCACATGGTTGATCAAATTCTGGTTGTAGGTTCGCACATTGTCGATTGATGCAGCAGCACCACCAGCGGAAGGCCATCCACTCTCTGATATAACAATTTCTAAAGCCGATCCCCCAGCCTTCTCTAGAGCAGAGTAGAGAGCGTCGACAATAGCATCAAACAGATTTCGATATTGATATTGACCATCTTGATTAACTATTGTAGAACTGAATAAAGCATAATCAAGAGGGACACTTGAGGGATTACTGACGTGACTGAAGTAAGGGTACACATTGGCTAAAAGTGGTGCTTGGTTGGTTACTAAGAATGCTATGATTGGGTCGATAAATGGTCGCACGCTGGCTCCGAAGGCACCTGCCGATGGCGGATAGGATTCCCCCAGAAGACCTGTGTCAATCGCGGTAGACACCTTGATTTGATTTTGTAGGCCAGCTGATACAATTGCATTGTAAATGTTTCGCATTGCGGGCAATATATTTGCAGCGTTCGAGTCACTAGGATTTACTTCATTACCAACAGCAATGTATTTGAACCTTACATTAGAATAGTCCCTTATATTACTCTGGACCCAAGTATTAGCGGCGGAAGCATCAGAAGCTAGACGTTGAAGATCTGTATTTGGCACTCCGAGTATGACTTCAATGTTGGATCCTCTAAGGGCTTGTAGAGTTCCTTGGTCTGGATCATAAATTCTCATCTTTGCTATGTTCCTTGATCTATATAGTTCGACAACTTCTTGTTGTGATGGTAAATTGTTCCCTAGCCTTCCGTAACAAACTCCAATGGATTGTACACCTTCATCAAATCAACGAAGAATTAGAAAACTTTGAATTCCCAATAAAAATGCATGAGAGTACACATATATGGGCTAGGCTCCCATGACTCATGAATAATGACTTAGGTAAAAAAACACACGTCCCCAAACATTTACACATAAAATACAACGGTTGTTACTTGTCCTTGGGATAAGTATCTCTGAGATATGTATTATTAGGATACACATAAATCCCAATCATTGGATTTCGTGTTTACATGAATGGATCATGTATTTTCGTACGAGTCATATTTTCTTCATGAGTCACAGAAACCTGACCCCCATATACAGCTATATGGATCGTGAAGACTTTGTCTATAGTCCCGCCTTCACTATGTCAATGGCAATAAACACATATGTATGAGATTTAATCCTGGGTTAGCAACTTTTAGCTGTAGGATTTGAACTTGTCTACGGCTTTAGAAATATGCCCAAAGTGGATTCCAAACCCATGCATGATGAAAAAAATGTCAAATCTTTCGGACAGAAAATATCAATAATCAAAATTTATAAATATAAAAAACTATAATATGATTGTTTGGTTATACTCCTGCTGTGACTAATGACTTCTAGGCGCATTGTGTGGTAGGAAAACTTGTTTTAGAGGTTACCCTGAGTATTGGGGTGTACCGGCTATAACTGGTTCTCCCTCCGCCATATGGTGTGCCTAGAAGGGTTAGTGAAGCTATAATCAGTGTTCTGTTCCAATAGAATAGGAAAGGTGTCTACTTGACATGTTTGGTTGGAGTTTAAAACACAATGGGCTCTTATCCAAGCTGTTTTCTATAGTGCATGCAACAAAATGTATTTAATCTCCAACCAAAACGTACCATGTAGACATCGTATGTTGCTATAGGAACGTTTTGGTTGGACTTAAAAATACATTGGGCTCCTATCCAAGCCGTGTTCTATATTGCATGCAACACTATGTATTTAATCTTCAACCAAAACATGCCACGTAGACACTGTATGTTGCTTTAGGAACGGAATGCCGTTCTGGATTGCGACTCTACACCAAATAGCGACATAAACATGAGAGAGAGAGAGAGAGACTTGTAAATTCTAAGCTTGCCATTAGCAGCCCTAGAAGAAGAAGCATAGCAGCCATGGAAGGGTTGTTAGTATTATACAATGTAGCCATCAAGAAGAAGCTATTTAAATCATTTTCAATTAGTATATGAGAAGTCCCAATCAAGAGGCAATGTCATCAACAAAAATTGAACAGGGTGCGGGGTCAAACTATGGTTAGTTGTATAGTTGAAGAACTTGAAGATAAGATGAATGGTTTTAGGGAGTGGTTTTTTTTATTAGAAGTTGAAGAAAAGTATATTTAGATCATTTTCAATTAGTCTATGAGAAGGCCCAGCCAAGAGGCAATGTCATCAACAAAACTTAAAGGGGGTGTGGGGGCAAACTATGGTTACTTGTATTCTTGAAGAACTTGAAGATGAATGATTTTAAGGGGAAGTTCAGAGGTTCTTTCTATTAGAAGTTGAAGTAAAGGATATTTAGATCATTTTCAATTAGTATATGAGAAGGCTTGGCACTACGTGAAAATTGAAAAATTCGACAGAAAAAATTGATGGGCCAAGGCCCACAAATTTTAGAAATTGAATTTTGACTGTATAGGACCATCAAAATTCTTGATGTTCCCAGATTTGATAGCTTAGAACTGTCGAATTTCTCCTATCTTTCATTAATTTGACAGTTTTGGCCCGTCAAAAAAAAAATGTGACAACGAAAAATTCGACGTTAATTCGATCTCTTGGTCCGTCGAATTTTATGAAATTTGACAGCCCAAGGCCATCAAAATTGAGCTTTTTTCACATTGTGTGGTCAAGAGGCAATGTCATCAACAAAAACTGAAGGGGGTGTGGGGGAAAACTATGGTTAGTTGTATAGTTGAAGAATTTGAAGATGAGATGAATGATTTTAAGGAGAAATTCATAGGGTTTTTTTTATTAGAAATTGAAGAAAATGATATTTAGATCATTTTCAATTAGTATATGAGAAGGCCGGATTAAGAGGCAATGTCATCAACAAAAATTGAACGGCTTGTGGGGGTCAAACTATGGTTAGTTGTATAGTTGAAGAACTTGAAGATGAGATGGATGATTTTAGGGAGAGTTTTTTTTTATTAGAAGTTGAAGAAAAGGATATTTAGATCATTTCAATTACCATATGAGAAGGCCCGGTCAAGAGGCAATGTCATCAACAAAAATTAAAGTGGGTGTGGGGTAAACTATGGTTAATTGTATAGCTGAAGAACTTGAAGATGAGATGAATGATTTTAGGGAGAGGTTTTTTTTTTATTAGAAGTTGAAGAAAAGTATATTTAGATCATTTTCAATTAGTATATGAGAAGGCCCGGTCAAGAGGCAATGTCATCAACAAAAATTGAAAGAGGTGTGAGGGCAAACTATAGTTAGTTGTATAATTGAAGAACTTGAAGATGAGATGAATGATTTTAGGGAGAAATTCAGAGGTTTTTTATTAGAAATTGAAGAAAATGATATTTAGATCATTTTCAATTAGTATATGAGAAGGCCCGGTCTAGAGGCAATGT
Source organism: Akebia trifoliata (assembly GCF_017979445.1). Taxonomy (NCBI): domain Eukaryota; kingdom Viridiplantae; phylum Streptophyta; class Magnoliopsida; order Ranunculales; family Lardizabalaceae; genus Akebia; species Akebia trifoliata. Next base: position 3,772,343 of record NC_141389.1, on the reverse strand, counting down.
CATCAACAAAAATTGAACGGGGTGTGGAGGCAAACTATGGTTAGATGTATAGTTGAAGAACTTGAAAATGAGATGAATGGTTTTAGGGAGAGGTTTTTTAATTTGATGTTGAAGAAAAGTATATTTAGATCATTTTCAATTAGTTTATGAGAAGGCCCGGACAAGAGGCAATGTCATCAACAAAAATTGAAGGGGGGTGTGGGGGCAAAAATTGGAAGGAGGTGAGAGTGTGGGGGCAAATGGGGAGAGAAGTGAGGGAGTGGGGACAAATGGGGATGTAATTAGTTGAAAATACAAGGGTGTCTCAAAGTTTTGTGGGGGCAAGTGCCCCTATTAGCTCCGCCCCTGACCTGAGGTCACTTCAGTATTATTCTATAATATAAAAAAAGGGACAATGATCCCAAAGACTTATTTTTTAAAAATATGTATCAAAAAGTCTCTTCGGAAAAAATATGAACTCTTTAATACTCATTTTATCAAATATTAGTGTAAACAGGATTTTTGAAATGAAAATGCCGAAATTACCCTTTCAACAAATTTTGAGATTTAAAGAAATGTGTTTATTTGAGAATATTTGAAGTAATCCTATGTTTTAAAATTAATGACATATCTTTAACTAAGGTTATCTCTCATATAACAATGAAAAAAAAAAATCATTGTTTTCTCTATCCAAAACTAGTGGTTTTTAACTCACGTAGATAACGATGATGGAGATATGTATGGTTATCATCAACATCTAATTAATTTGATCTATGTATATTAGGTTTACTAAAAAAAATATAAATAATTAAAATATTATTTTAAAACTCGACTTGAATGTTCATCGAATTGGTTTAACTAAAAAAATAGCAAGTCTACTTACATGAGTCAAATAAAAGTAAATTGAATTTATACATAGATTTTAATAAATAAAAATATATTTGCTTATTTTTCACAAAAATATTAATAACCAAATAAATTGGTCAATTTTTTTATTTGATTCGGTATATTTTTAGATTAAATCACTTTGTAAAGTAGGGGTGCAACTTAATTCAGTTCAAACCGAGAACCGAACCAAACCGTGGAATTTGGATTGGTTTGATTCGGTTTAGATTTATATCGGTTCGATTTCGGATTTTAAAAATAAAAAATCGATGAATTCGGTTCAGACAATATAAAAAATCGAATCAAACCAAACTAAACAAAAAATCAAACCAATATTTATTTAAAATAAAATATTAATTTAATATATATTTGATTTTTTTTTTATAAATAAAAAACCGAACCCTCTGTCGTTTCTCTCATCTCTCTCTTTGTCAGTCTCTCTCGTTTCTGCGATTAGCTGCCAGCGGATGCCACTAGCTAAAAGCCTAAAACCCCTCATCTCTCTCTCGTCTCTCTCTTTCATCTGTGCGAGCAACAAACCCTCATCTCTCTATCATCTCTGCAACCGACTGCCAGCGACTAATCCTCTCTCTCTTTTTGCGGTTGCGACCTACAACAGGTTCCTCTCTCTCTCACTTTCTCTCTCTTTCTCTCTCTCTCTACGGCTAAGGCTGCGATTTACGACCAAACCATGGAACCGAACCGAACCAAAACGAAGTAAGGTCGGTTTGGGTTGGTTCAGTTCTAAAACAAATCAGTTCGGTTCTGGTTCTCATATAATGGAACCGATCTTGATCGGTTCGATTTTGATTTTGCTCTAACCCAAACAAAGTTGCACCCCAATTGTAAAGTTGTTAAAAGGGTATTTCAGGTATTTTTTTTTTAATCTTCAAAAGATCCTTAATAGGTGACTATTTTATTAAATGTGACTTAAATGGTCTGTATTATTTTCTAAGGGACTAATCAATACATATTCTCAATAAAGAATCATTCACAGTCATTGTCCTACAAAAAAAAAAAAAAAAAAGATTCCTATGAAAGTTTGAACTCATCCTCAAAAAATAAATTGAGAATTTAGTTGACTTAAGTTTTAAGAAAGAGTCGTGATAATCTAACACTCCTCTGACATAAGCCCCCTTCACAGAATCTTAGATCACTTTCCTTGGGATACATAATAAAAAGAATTATGATTATGCGTACTCCAAGGCAAATGATCTATGGTTCTATGATGAGGGAGTCAAAAATCATTATTCATTTCTTCTCCCCCCTCCCCAAAAAAAAAAAAAGTTATATATATATTCCCCCATTACAAAAGTGTAGATCATTTGCCTCAACATAAGCAAAACCGTAAATCTTTTCTTATGTATCCCAAAGCAAAATATGTACGGTTCTGTGATGGAGTGTATGTTAGAGGGGGGGCATCAGATTATCACAACTCCTAAGAAATAACACAACATCTAGACCTCATAAATATAAAATTTCTCAAGATATGTATTATTACAGGAGGTTTAAAATTCCAACCATTAAATGTTGTATATACAGGACCAAGATCAAACGTAGAAATTTTCGTTTTCGATGGTCAAAATTGACAAACAAGATCCGAATGGAACGAAACTAATTTCTATAGTTCCATATAGTGAAAAAAAAAAATATGTAGGAAGTGATGGCATTATTATCAAGGTTTCGATTTGTAATCGAGACCTTGATTTAGGTTTAGGTCAAACATATACTTACAAATAAAATCGTAGACTTGAAATTTTTATTTTAAAGTCAAAATTAGGCCTTTTAAGTAAAAATTATAGTGGATGACATATTATTGATTATATTTTCATTTATAAATTATCAATATTTCGTTAGGTTAGGTGTTATTTAAAAATAAAAATATATATTAAATTTATTATCTAAAATGGATATAGCAACAACCTACTAATCATCGTTGTAGACATCAATTTTTAAAAAATAGGTCGTATTCGACGACCATCTAACTGTCGTGGTAGACAAATATTTTTAATAGACGGACCTATAGCTACCACTAAAGACCCGTCATAGTAGACATGTATTTTTAATAGAATGACCTATAGCGACTGCCAAAGACCTGCCGTTGTAGGTAGATTTTTAATAAATAAACCTATAATGACCACCAAATAGTCGTTGTTGTAACCAGTTTTTAAATGGTCATAACATATAGCCATAACTAATCTATGTTAACAGTAGTTTAATTTAGTTTAGTTATTTTCATGTTTATGTCATTTTCTGTCTTCTCCTATTTATTTGTGTAAGTATATAATACACAAGGAGAAAAAAATCGATACACAAATAAATAGGAAAAGGCAAAAAAGGACATTAACATGAAAATAACTAAACTATTGTTAACAATATACTCTTCACTATAGGCTTAAGCTTCCCGTGTTATTTTGGCAGGAATTATTTGTTATACAGCGATAACAAATAACTATCACTATAAACCCTGTATCTGTTGCTGTGAAAAAAAAAAAATTCACCCTTTTTTCGGAAAAATTTAAATATAGCGGTAGTAGTACTGTCGTTATAACATATAGCAACACCACCCTATAGCAACAAGCAGCGATAGGTAGATTTGCCGTCACTATATCATACAACAACGGATTTATGGCCTATAACGACGGTTTTTTCCATTGCTATAGCCCTTTTTTCTTGTAGTGTCTTTGTACACTCCCATCAGAGAACCATAGATCCTTTGTTCGGGATACTCAAGAAAAAAGATTTATGGTTTTGTAACTGCCAAGTCAGGGATCGTACAAAAAGCATTTGAAATAAGAGTCAGAAAATTACGATTCATATTCATATAGTCAACCATAAATATTCAGGATTTGAATTCAATGATAATGAATGTGTTTTGGTGTGGGTGTCCTCAAAGTGGTGGGAGCCATTCATGTCTTTGTACATGTGGTGTGTGTGTGTGTATGTATGTATGTATGTGTCTGTGTGTGTGTGAAAGAGAGAGAGAGTAGCAACAGTGTAGCAGCAATGGAGGGGCAGCTTCTACTTATATAAAATGTAGCCATTGAGAATAACTTAATATTTAACTATATATAATTTCATCACCAACATCATTACCTCCCCTCTTACATATAGAGAGAGAAATTGAACTAAAATCTAAGATTTAGAGAGCCCACACCAATATTTCCTAGTCAATCACTCCATTGGATTTTAAATTTCTATCCATCCATCTATCAACCAATCTTGAAGTCGTGGGTCTCTTTCTCTCTTTGTCTCTCCTCTTCCTTTGTATTTATATTTTATTAGATAAAAGTTATCAGTACTTCCTTGGTCCATTGAGGATGATGCTCTCCTTTACACACCATACATGTAGTCCATCCGATTCATCAATCAAATTCAATCTGTGGTGATCTAGTCTGATCATTGAAGGCCTATTTTCGATTGTTCTAATCGACCAACGGAATTACATTCATTTGGATTTATCACGATGAAATGGCCCAATCTTGACTGACCTAAAAAAATGCAAAATCGTAACGATCGGGAGGTATCTAGCCACTGGATTTGATCACTTAGTGGGCCTAAAAGAGAGTGCCACACTTCAATTTCCCTTGACCCACAACGTGATGAACCTTCTTTAGAACTTGTCTTGTATTTTTATGCATAAAAGAATCTGCCTAACATTTTTTGGTACAATACTCCAAGTCTATGGTCAATGTTTGATTCGATACGTAGGTTGGCTGCTTAGGGTTGATAATTAATAATGGTCTAAGTGAACCCAAATTATTAGATCAAAATCCTCATTTATAGGTCAAAACCTCTATCTATAAGATACATTTATAGACCATAACCTTTATCTACAAACCCGTTTTGTTTATAAAAAGTCAATGAAAAGATAATACCCAAAATACCCATTACATAAGTGGAAAAAAAAGAGATATTCATGAAAAAATGATCTACTTTTGATGAATTTACGATTCCGGCTCACTGTTCATTTAAATTACCAAAACGTGAATGATAACGAATTCCGAGGTTTTTAAAGTGATTATTTCGTAGGCTAAAGGCGACAATTTCATTTTGAACCTGTGAAATAGTCACTTCGTTCTGATTTTTTTTAACAAAAACATGATTTTTCACTTTTTGATAATTAAAATGAATAGGGAGACGATATCGTAAATAACTCATTTTCAACTCATGAAATAGTAATTCACCCATAACCTCTATCTTCCTATGTTATTTGATTTTTATAGATCAACAACTTCTTATGGTGGTGGTAAATCGTTACGATTTTGCTCATAACAAACAATAATGGATCGTCCGCTTGAATTAAATCAACAAAGAATTAGAAAAACTTCGAATTCTTAATATCAATAAATGAGAGTACACTAGCATCATTGCCAAGAAAAAAAATTAATGCTTTGTTGGATTTGCAACTCATAAATTAAATATATAAATAAATAAAAAATCAATGTTAATGGTGTAGACACCCCAATTTGAACGGGCCTGCATTCGAAAGGACCCAAAAATAACAGTTTTTCAATAAACGGGGCCAACGGGCCTTGAAGGCCTGAAGTATTAAAATCTGATTTTTTTACCAAATCGAAGCGCCTAAAACCTCCCAATGGGTTAGTGGGCCCACCAAAGGGACCAGACAAGCTCCCATGCTCCGCTCCACTCAAAATACTGATCCTTCGACAAAATTAGCCAACAGGCCTCAAGGGCCCAAATCTCCGAAAAATGACATTTTGATTTAACCGAAGCCCCTAAGACCTCCCAATAGTCTAAGGGACCCACCAAAGGTGTTTAAGCTATCCTCCACTTGTCCCACCCTCACCGCTTCGCCTTTTTATCCAAGAATACCCGAATGATCGATAAAATTCCCCAACGGGCCCAAAAAGCCCGATTTGCTAACACGTGACATTTTTTATCAAATCAATGGTTTCAAAAAACGTAAAAAAAATTAAAAAAATGTGAGACTTGGGATGCCTACCCCTCATCTACCTTCCACCGCTCTGCCTCCGAATTCGCGAACACCCTAAACCCGTTCAAGGCCCCTAAACCCTTAACCCTCTCCTAAATTAGTTTCTCATCTTAACCCCCAACCTAAAATCGATCCCATATTACCTAAACCATAGAATAAACTTACCTTCAAAAATCCAACTCAAATCAAACCTCATCCAAGCCAAAATAACCTACAATCCTCCTAAAGCCCAAGCCCAATACATCAAAAACCCACAAACCACTATCCATACCCAACCCACCTCTAATCCACAACCCAAAACCCATCAACCCTTACCCACATCAACCAATCATCCTCTTCACACCAAAAGATGACACATGTCATCATCCTCACTCACCTTCCTCATCTAAACACCTACCCCCATCATCATTCTCTAAACAATTCATCTAACCACATCACTTCTCTCCAAAATCACTTCAACGCATACCCTACCCTAACCTAACCTATCCCCATTCTCTAACATCATCAACCACCCACATCACAACTCATACCCTACCCTAACCTAACATATCCTCATTCTCTAACATCATCAACCACCCACATCACAACCCATACCCTACACACCCTAACATTTCATCATTCTCTAACACCATCAACCACCCACATCACAACCCATATCCCTACCCATCACCTTCCTTAAAATACTCCAATAAAATCACCTCAACCCATACCCCCCTCATCATCAACTAACTAATCCTTATCCTTCTCTCTAATCAAACAACCACCATCAACTAATCAACCAATCTCATCACCTCACCCTCTCATCATGATTGTCACATGTCTTCATCCCCTTAATCCTTCAAAAACCAATCTATTAACCTCTTACATAACCAATTCTCCTAAATCTACACACCTCACCTCTTCAACCAACCTAACACTCCTTCTCTAAACAACCCTCTTACACCCCCCATCAATCATTACTCATCTCACCCTACCAAACACTCTACCCAAATGGATTTGGGTAAGATTTAAATCATTTAGGTTAAAATACAACTCATTTCCCTCATTATACAACTACTCTCACTTGCACTTCAAATTTCATGTCCTTCACTTCTAAAACCCATGTCATTCTCTATTATCCCAACCATTCACCCCATATAGCCCTAAATATCCTCCCAACACCTATAAATACCCCTCCCCTCATTCCAAAAACGGTTACCAAGTCTTGCTAAAAAAGAATTAAAAAAAATATATCTTCTCACCTCATCTCTTCTCCAATCTCATACTAATCCTTTACAAAAAAATATATTCTCTCATATTCACTAAGGACTTAAGAAGCATAGAAGAAAAAGAAGAAGAAAGAAAGAGGAGTGGCATTGAAGCTTCAAGGTGGGTTCAAAGTACAACCCCCCCCTCCTCTCTCTCTCTCTCTCTCTCTAACCTCTCATCCTCCATCTTCTATTATCCCCCCCTTCTTTTCATTTTATTTTAAATGAATTTAGGATGAGTAGTCCCCAAGGCTTAGATCTACAAGGATTATCTCCATCAATGAGATAACCCTATGATCGAGCCGAAAGCAAACCCCTATCTAGGGTACAAATACACCCACGTGACACATTATTTTTCACTTTTCTTAAATCAAAATGATTAAGTTCTTTGAAGTTACCGCCACTTAGCGATGAGAAAAGGGTGTCTAACACCTTCCCCTTTCTCCTACCGAGTCACTTACCCCAAATCTCTAGGTTTGATTAGTTCTTATCCATCGTGAATCAATACGTGCCAAAAATGTCATTTTTTTAGAAAATATACATCGAGTGATCATTCACACCCACTTACAACATGAATGGTGGCGACTCCAATTCTTAGTAGATATGGAATCGTAATCGCGAAAGTCACATATCTACAAATGGGGAAAATTATTTTTAATCCCCATACATAAATATTTAGACTGTTTTATTAGAAAATATCTCAACTTTCTAAAAAGTATAAGGGATACATTTAAAAAATGAGTCGTGTTAAGAGTGACCTCAGCAGGGGACATCTTGGCATGGTGGCGCACGCCACCACCACATCAAGATGCCCCCCCCCCCTAAGGTCACTCCAGCATTAATCTTAAAACATATTTATGAAAGGTATACATACCCTTTTTTGTAAATGAATAATGTTGAAGTGAATTCAGGCTGGAACCTCATATCACACTTCTTGACGTGAGACATGAAAGTATATGAGAAAGCATCTATGGTTCCTATCCACTTTCACATCAAGAAGTGTAATATGAGGTTCCAGCTTGAGGTCACTCTAGCACGAGTCTTTGTAAATATTTTTCTTTTTCTTTATACAAAAGGGTGTAAGTGTTTTAGGCACCAAATGACTTCATTTTCAACCTTGCGTTAAAAACCTTGATTTTTCTTAAAAACTATGTCTTATTTATGCCCTTTTACCTCAAGTATATTACTATTGAACTCACTCCCTCCAACATTGCACTCGACACTCGGCTAACGTAGCAATTTGTACAAAGCTATTGATTTTTTTCCTTGTATCTCGAGGAAAAATATGTGGTTCTGTGCACATTGCCACGTCAACGGACTGTTGAACGCAATATCCTAGGGAGTCAATTTAGGACGACACTATATTTTTAATCTAATTTTCAGCCTACAATCATTTTCAATATAGTAGGAACTATAACAAATATGCCAAAAGGCCTAGAAGTATTGGAACACATCCAATTTAAGCCCTTAACCACTTTGGCAAGTAACAAACTACAACGCATCGTAGCTGATATTCACAACGAATTTCACTATAGGAGGGGTCTTTCTCGTAACTAGTAGCTCTCTCAGGTAACCTTTTCCATGACTTGAACTCGAGACATAGGGTTGGCTCAATACCAAATGTTATGAACTTAAACCGATATGTCAAAAGGCTTAGACCTATCTGAACGCGTTAAATTTACGCCCTTAATCAAGTAACATGATCCCATCTTAACCTCATTGTAGAAAACCCTAGATTTTTCAAACCCAAAATTCTATCACCTTTCACATCTCTTAAAATTTCATCTTGTTGTTTTGATTTGAAAGTTGTGAAATAGATAGAATCTTAACGTTGAAGTTCAAGGAAATATATTATGCAAAAGAGGTTAAAGGCATAACTAGGGGTGCAACTTGGTTGGGTTTGAATCTTTTTGAGGTCAAATTGGAATTGAACCGACATAGGTCAGTTCCACTAAATAAGAACCATAACCGAACCAAATTCCTTCGGAACTAAACCAAACTAAAGTCGGTTCAATTTGTTTCTATAGGTTGCCAATATTCAATAAGTTGCAAGTAACATTTCTTAATGAAAAAATAAACATAAAATTTCATAAATCACTAATCTATCCATAAAAAGTTATTAATTTATCCATAGAAGATCATTAATCTATGTCCTAACTCCTAAAATAATTCATAATAATTATTATATACATATATATTTATTTATTGAATAAGATTTAGTTCGGCTCTATCTAAGTTTGATCCAAGAATCGAATCAAATTGATCAATTTTCATTTTCGTAACCTGGAGTCAAACCGTAACTTGTTTCAAACTGAATCAAATCACTTCAAAGCTATCGATTTGGTTAAATTCTCGATTGGAATCGGACCAAGTTGCACCTCTACGCATGACCATACCAAAACAAAAGACAAAAAAACAAAACATGATGGTTGCTTAAGTCATGAGAGTAGCATAAAATCAAGGAAAATTACAAAAGTGGGCCCAATAGCAATAATTTGGTCCTTGCAACATTCAAGCATCAGCTTTGAAAAATGGGACTGATAGTTACCGTTCCAAAAGAAAAAGTTTTTTTTTTTTTTTTTCTTTTTGGGGGCCCTCATCAATTCAAACATTAAAAATAGGGTAAATTACCATTTCATCCCTTGAATATGAGAAAATTTTTATTCCAGAACTTTCATTTTAATTTTCAAAACATATTTTTAATCGTCGCTTTACAAAAGAGTCATAATAATATGACTCACTAGGTGGCATACTCAATCAGCTCCATGACATATGATAAGTTCGAGAACCATAGATCTGTATGTCTCGAGATACATGATTGCATTTTCTCATAAAAAATAAAAAGTGTATCCCGAAACTTACAAATCCACAATTCCTGAACTTGTCAACATCAGGGAGTCAATTGAGTATGCCATCTGGCGAGCATATTATCAGGACTCTATAAAAACAGTTCAAAAAATAAATAAATAAATCCTGGATTGTCTACCCAAAACCCTTATATGATTGAAGGTATCTAGCCGTTGGATTTGCTAACTTTATGGCTCAAAACCTGATAAACGTGCATTTGAACTTTTGGCTTTTTTTACTTTTATTTATACCTTAAAGACTACTAAAAAAAATGTGGCACAGGACTCCCAGGTATGATCAATGTTTGCTCCGAATGGTTAAGTAGGTCCTACCTTATGGTTGATATTTAATAGTAGTCTAAAAAGCAAAAAATATTCTATTGCCACACCAACTTTGGTGAGAGCAAAGTTGTTGTGACAATAGAATCTCTCTTCTATATAACTGAGTCACCGAATCCCAGCTAACAGCAGTAGCAACACAGCTTCCTTTGCTCTTCACAGAACCAATCACTCAAGTAAGTCTCTCTCTCTCTCTCCTTTTATAATTGTTGAGTTATAATAATTGAGAAATTTTTTATTTTTTCAAGTTTTGTATTTGTTTATGGACATCTATTATTAGATTCATAGATTTAAAATTTAATTAATGCTATATGTTTGACCAATTACTAGTTTTTTTGGTTTTTGAACCATGTAAAGGTTTTTTTTTTTTTGGCTTTTTTAATGGTCTGATAGAGTTTCCCTTTCCCTTGGGCCTTGAAGAGGTTTGTATATTTCTAGGAACCCTTTTAAAATGAGGATTGGATTTAGGAGAGTCAACCCCAAGGGGTAAGCCTAATGGCAAGTCGAGCTTTGATAAGCTTCTCAGGAAGGGTAGGTCAAGTATTCAAAACCCCACAACAACCTGTTGCACGTAAGACTTTTCGAGGGGCAGTGCATGTGACCATGGGATTAGTTCCACCCGAAGGATTGGGATACCTGTGATAACCAAAAAAGCAAAAGGATTTAGAAGAGTAGTGACAACTTTCATGTTGGAGCTTTTTATGAGGTTTATCCTTGGTTTTTATTTTTTTAAAGTCAAATGGTAGAGTTTGAGTTTTTAAGTTTTCTTCATGGGTCATTGTGCTTTGTTGGATATGTTTTATAAATATATAAGAATTTTTGGTAATCTAAAGCTGCAATTTTTATTTACCAAGCTATTGAATCTTTCCTTTTGTGCTCTATTGTTGGAGTTGTTTTTTTCTTCTTCTCCTCTTCTTATTTATTTATTTATTATATATATATATATATATATATATATATATATATATATATATATATATATATATATATAATATTTATTTTGTTTTATTTATTTATTTATTATTATATTTTTTATAAGTTTTAGTATTCGAAAAATAAACAGCTAAATTCTTTAGAAATTTTACACCAATAAAATCAAATAAAAGAGTACTCGTAGTAAAGAGTAAAACATCTTGAATAGACATCCTTTGCTCAAAAACTTGAACATTCCTCTCTTTCAAACACCCCAACAAATTATAAAGCGAAGAAAACTCCATAATCGACTCTTAAAATCCAATGAAAGGGTGTCCCACTTCATCTTCAATCTCCCAATCATTAAAATGACATCTAAATATGAAATCTCATGAATCACCATCATCCAAACCCCACTAAGAAGAGATATGCATTTCCTTTTTTATGAAGAAATCAAATAAGGATTGGAATTTCACCTTCAAAGGGACTTGACTACACCAATGATCTTCCAAAACCAAATCATGTTACCTCGCTCAACCCTGAATCTAATTTTTTCTTGGACAACAGTACAATCTTTAAGATTCCTAGAAAAACCATAATGATCGGGGTATCTAACCATTAGAATTTTTTTCATATTTTTATGCATTAAATTGATGGTCCAAGAGTACAAAACTTCAAGTCCACGGTCAATGGTTGCGACGTGGATTGGTAGCTTGTAGTTGATAATTAATAGTGGGTTAGTGGGGGGCCCAAATTATTAAATCAAGAATTTTGTCCGACTGGCTCGTCCCATCTAACATTTTTCATACGATTTTAGGTTCATGAAGGTACCTTGTTTGATGGATCTTGTCGGGCCTAATATATTTTATTAAATACATATATATCTTAAGTGGTGACCACCATACACACCAATTATAAAAAAATCACTAAATAAAATAGAATAAAAACAATTGACGATCAAAGAACGATGAGGGGATATAAGGGTAAAAAAATGGAATTTGTTACACACACTCCTATGAGTTGTTGTAGAACGAAAAAAGACTTTTCTAACCTCAACCTACGGTTGAAGCTCTTCATCGACATGATCGGTAGGATTTAAGGAAAGAACGTATATTTCTTAAAAATCAATTCCGATCTTCTAGAGATCAATACACCTTTTCTTAGGGATATATTTTTCTTGGGAATCTGTAACATTGAAGGGTCATGTTGATGGGTTAGCATTTTCCAACAAAAAATAGTAGCAAGCACTTAAATTTAGTATTTATTGCACTTTATTTACACACACGTTGACAAGACCCTTGTTATAAATAGGAATGGTGTCGACACAATTTTATTAGGAAATAAACACATTGGACTACGTGAATAGTTTTATTAGGATTGATTAGAAGTCCAAACATGTTTTAAACACCAACTAAAGCATAGACACCTATTCTATTTTAGTAGGCGGTTTTGTTTAAGGAAATTACTTAAAAGACCCTTGCTGAAGGGTTTCTTTCTAAATAATTCCTAAGTTTTGCACGTTAGCTTGACATGAAATTTAGTAAACCTTTCTTTCTTAATTGTCCCTCGTACTATCAAGTTTACAATTTTTGTTGTCGAACTCACCACTATTTATTGTTGAGTTCACCACCTTTTATTTCCTGTCGAACTCGACGCTTTTTTAATTACTATTGAGTTCACCATTTTTTAAATAAAAGTAGCAAACTCGACACTAGTAAAATCCACCCATTTTCAATTTTTGAGTTTTTCAGACTAAAAATTTGAGATGACAGACTTGTTTAAATGATTTCAACATAAAAGATATAAAAATTAAGGAAAAGAAATTGAAAAAATCCCTAATTCTTTACATATATCTTCAAAAAATTAAAAAAAATTAAAAAAAAATCTTTTCTGATAAAATAGAATTTTCAAAACTTGATTGAGATGTCAAAAATTTAATTTTTAGATGAAAAATATGAATTCAAATAATTAGAGTATTCAATCATGAGAAATGTGGTAAATGAGATCTAGAACACCATTTAAAAAGAAAAAGTCCAGTAATAAATATCCTACCAACTTAGGTATTATTTAGAAAGAAGTACTTTTGGGAGGGGTCCTATAAGTTATCTTCCCTTTTGTCTACGAGCACAATAAATGCACTTTGAAAATTAGAATAGGAAGATATTTTGATAAAAAAAATAATATTTTTAAGGGTATTTTCGGTACAAAATCCACATTTTCAAAGAGGATAATTGGAACGGGAGACCGTATACACATAGAAAATTTATTTTCATACCAAAACTATCCTAAAAAATAATTATTACCAAAATTACCCTCAAATGCGTATTTGCAAAGTGTATTTAATGCACCCTTGATGGACACGTGTGCAAAAACCCATTAAAATTTAAAATCTCGCACAAAGAATTTTTTTTTTTTTGGAAATTTCGTACAAAGTTCGATGCAGGAGTAACGAGTGTCACACATTTTATGCCAGATATAGTACGAACTGAGATTTTTGTTTGCTTGGCTTTGCAACATTATATATATATATATATATGTAGAGGAAGAGAGAGAGAGAGAGTTAAGTTAGGGTTTCAGAAATCTTAAATCTGGGTAGTCGGTGAAGTGGTGGACCTCTTTAATCAGGTGAGGAAGTATCATCCAAGTATTTTTATTTTTATTTTTTTAATTTCTGATTCTTTCAAGCTATTTTTATTTTTTTTTTTTTTATTTATTTTTTAATGAAATACTTGCATATTTTGAGTGATTTTTCATGGAGATTAATAGAAATACTTCTCTAAGTACTAAGTAATATATGAATGTTAGCTTTTATGGTAGAATGCAGGAAAATGTTTAGGGAAGCAAAGTTTTTATTTTTATTTTTGTTGGTAGTTTGATTAGATGTGAAGGAAAAGTTGTTTTGTTTTTTTTTTTTTTTTTTTAAAAGAAGATTATGTATTTTTTTAAGTCCATCAGCGTCTTGAAATAATCATGTTGAGATAAAACCAATTTATGGGTTTACCAATTACATGTGTTTCCTTTCATGGGTATAGGAACAAATCCTCTGTTTTTTTTTTCTTTTTTTTTTTTTTATATATATTATAGTGTGCTAATTTTCTTCGCATTTCGTAATGTTGAAGAGATATCGTAGTTACCGACTAAAAATGTGTCGTGATCATTGTTGGTAGAATGTTTATAAAGTCTTACCTATTAAGAATGAGTCGAGATCCCATAGGGTGTCCCGTTTCTATTCGGTTGCGTGAACGGCTTGGTTAGGAGCCTGATGTGTTTTAAACACCAACTAAAGTGTGCCATTGGATCCTGAGTCATTATGAATGTGGATGAGATAATGTTTAGATGGACAATGTCTCGATGAGAAAAAAAGGGTCACTGGTAATGCATTATCCTCGATTTGTTGAAAATGTAGAATTATCCTCCAAAACTGATTTATTTGAAATTTTGAATCACTTTCTCTCTTACCAATTACCACAAGAGATGATAACAAAACTTGACATGGAAACCCTACAAGGGTTTTCATGGTTGGAGAGGAACATGAGAGTTTTTAAACAAGTGGAAGCCTCATCTCAAGAGCTCATTTTAAGTATTCTTGGGTGGTAGTTTTTTTGGAGCAAACACTGTTCAAGGGTGTTTTTTTTTTTTTTTGGAAGAGTTTGTTTTTAGATGGGAGTTTGTGTGTTCAAGTTAGACTCTTTTTCTTTTTGTGTTTCTTAGGTCGGTCACTTTGACTGCCTTGTTTCTATACATTATTTCCCTCTTTTTGAATGTAATTATACTTATAAAGAAAAAAGTTTTTATGAAGTTTATCACAATTTACCATTTGTTGGGAAATTCGGAGGAAGAGGAATACACATCTTGAAGAATAGGGGGCAATGGTTTGCTTTTTCTTTTCTTTTTTTTTATAAATAATAGAGTGCCAATTTACCTCACATTTTGTATCTCTAAGGTCAATGGGTAATTGATAGAATCAAGGTTTATAAATAGCAATTTCCAAAGGTAATGGGTTCCTTATGGAATGTTCTACTGTGGATTGGCATTTTCCTTTTTCTTGATATCCTCTAATGGTATTTCTATTGTAATTGATCATATCTTATTGTAATTGATTCTTCTAGGATCTTCCGTTTGCTCTATTTATATGAGTGAATTGGGAGAAGCACAGTATAATAAAAAAAACTCATCATTCTTCTTGTGGACGTAAGTCACAATGACCAAACCACGTTAAACTCTTGTTCTCTTTTATACATTCTTTTCATTTGGTATTGTGAAGACGTATGTATTACTAATAATGACTGTAAACATGAGCTCCATGTCTTTGAAGATCCATTTGTTTCTCTCTTATAAATTCTCCAACACATCACAAATGACGGGAGGCTCCACAAAATTCTTTTTTGCAATTGAAAGTTTAGAAAACAACTTTCTAATAGGAGCAAAACAGAATTAGGGAAAACCCAATTAAAACTTGTGAGAGAAATTGGACCAAATGAATCTTGAGAAAGAACAAGAAATAAGATGTGGTCAGTAGATTCCGCATTGGCTTTACAAAGAGAGCAAAAATTAACAAACACAATGCCTCGACGCATGAGCAAATCCACTATCCACATTCAGAATCTTTTTAAGGGCCAATGTCTGAATGAAGAAAGCCACTTTTGAGCCCCAAATGGGGGAGATGGGGAAAGAGGACCTTAACATATAATATTTAACTATTTCTTTCTTTATCTTGCCATTGTGGTGTTACTTAGTTTCAATTATTTTGGTTTTAGAACCATACACAACCATCTTTCTTAGTTCAAAGCCTTTGGTCTGTGATTGAGTTTCACTATAATTTCACAAGCTGGGATCTAAACCTGAAACTTCAATGCATCATGAACTCAAGCCGTGCTTGGATTCAATCAAGCCACAAATTATTAGTTAAGCTCAATATGAGTATGGCTTATTGACATGTTTATCTTTTTTGTGTTTCAGATAATGTTCAATATCGTGTTTCGACTAGTTTGGAATTTTCTCATTCTTATCCTCAACATATGGCATTTTATATTGGGCATGATTAGTATGCTAGAAAGCCATCTCATCTCAACTGGGTTAATCGAGAAGTACAAAGTTCTTAATTTAAATAAACTCCGATACCTAGCCATTGTGGTAGAGAGCGAGGAAGCTCAGGATACTTCAAGCATTGTCACACTTTTGCGTTGGTTGTCAATCATTGGTGTGAAGCGTCTCTGCCTTTATGATATGGATGGTAAGGATGCAAATCCTAATAGGGGTAACTGGCAATTACGTACTTATTTATCGCAATATAAAATTAACTTTATATCTCATGTTGAATGTACCGTAATTGTTATTTTTATTGTTTTAGGAGTGCTGAAGAAATCCAAGGAAATTATTTTGGAGGAATTGGGTGATGCAAGATTATGGAAATTGGTACTTCTCTAGTTTTTCTCTTTACCATTCAACTCATCTTTTAGTTTCACAACTTACCCATATTCTTTTTTTTTTTTTTTTGCTTATCGTCGGTATATCCCCACCCTTGGGATGAGACTAATCCCATGGTCACATGCACCGCCCCCTCAGAAAGTCCTCCATGCAACTGGTTGAGTCGAGGGTGAACCAGACCTTGGAGGGTGGCCCCAAGGAATTCATAGCTTCGTGGGGTTTCAAACACTTGACCTACCCTTCCCAAGGAGCTTATCAAGGCTCGGCTTGCCACTAGGCCAGCCCCTTGGGGTTAACGAACTCATATTCTATTTGTATAGACAAGTTTTCTTTCTTTTCGAAGACAACTATTGTGATCTACATATTATTCTCATAAACTGTTCTGCCCATAATCAATCTATAAAAGAAACCTGTATAAAATCTAAATACTTTTTTTTTTTTCATTTTGTTAAAATAATCAAGAAGTCAAATGAGTACATTGGGTTGTTTGAGTGAAAGTCTCTTTTGGATCTACCAATGCAAAACTTTGGTTAATCTTACCACGTTGAAAGTTTGATTAACTCTATACATACGTACATATATATAGGTTTGGGTTCCATTGACTTAAGAAATACGACTCAAAAAATAACTCAAGATCTTGATTGTGTAAAAGCATCCAACAGTTTACAATTATCCTTGAGATAAGCATCATTGGGATATGATCCCTATAAAATCTCAATGGTTGGATGTTGTTTGTGCATGGTCAAGATCTTGTGTTCTTTTATGAGTCAATGGAACCCGAGTCATAGATATATATACATCAACATTTTTCTTCCATTATCACAATACAATTCATGACTCACCAAATAAGTTACCTTGTTGAATGCCTTATTAAAAGTTTCATATTTTGGTGAGCCGGTTGTATTTCATGAATTTTCCAACGATATGTTGAACACATGCGTAATAATGTATAGAATATTGATCCATTTTTTTTTTTCATTAATGCGATTTATTATAGAGGATGTCACTAGTGATGACATAGTTTTCATCAATACGGTATCTCTTTCTTGCAGGAAGCGGATGAGAAGGATTCGTTTCTTGATCAGAAGAAAATGACTTTGGAATTTTCGTCATTCTCTGATAGCAAAGAAGGGGTTGCTAAAGCAGCCAACTTTCTTTGTTTGAAGAATTTGAAAGATTCTAGTTTAGTTGGAGTTCATGATGAGCCAGTCTTTACAGAAGCCAACATGTCCATGGCAGTTAGAGCTGTTGGTTTGTCTTCTTATTCTGATATTCTTAGTGGCTTATATATATATATATGGGAAGCGTTCAGAGACCTAAAGAGAACCAAACATTGTGCCAAACATTTTTCAATTTATGGGCTAGAAGTTTCAGAATGGGATGATTTTTTATGTGGATGATCTCTATGCTGAGTAAGTCATCCGCACAAAAAATCAAAAGTGGTTTACAAATAATTGACAGTCCACGATTCTTCAACTTGTAGAAGTGGTTTGATATCAAAATTCGGATTCCAAAAATGCCCCCATCTTAACATTTAGACTAAATATAATCAAGGGTTATTTTGATCAAAACCAAGAAAATCGCAATCACATTAGTTTACAAAATATTATGAAATCTTCAAAACCACCTCTTAATTAATTTTTAAATTACAAACAAACCCTTAACATCTATCTGCATTTGCACAAGCCGCCTTCTAGTATATGTAATTGTTCTTCAAATTTTATGTGGAAAGTTTCTAGATATATTTATATTTTTTTTATATCAGGTTTCGATGCACCAGATCCAGATCTGCTTCTAATTTTTGGTCCTATGAGGTGCCATCTAGGTTTTCCTGCATGGAGAATGCGATATACAGAGATAGTGTGAGTCTTCTTCACTTGTATGATCTATGAGTTTCTGTTTATTCTAAGAGCTTCACCATTTTTTTAAACTTTGAATGGCTTTGGGTCTCTATATTCTACCCAAGATGTTGTTGTATAGAGCATAAAATGGGTAGGATTTTATCTGAAACCCGAGTTTAGTGGGATTGGACCCTTGGAGTAGATCCGAATAAAAATGGGTCGAATATGGGTTCATGTCCATTGATCTGGGTTGGATATGGATCCATCCCTATATCCGTTTAGATCCAAATGATATATTGCTTTGAATATTATGTTTTTAATATTTCTCTTCTACTACTTTAATATAACATGAATTCTTATAACATAAAAGAATTATAATGGTAAAATAGAGTGGTATGAAATTAGAAAAGAAATAGAGCAGAAAAATGTTGAACGGTCTGAAATCTTCCAACCTGACCTACCCGAATCAAGTATTTCAGTCGGATCAAATCCAGATCTGGGCTTAGTGAAAGCAAAATGATTCGGATGTGGTTTTAGCTAATAGGATCCGAATAAAAAATGTGGATATGGATATAATACTCATATCCGGCCTGAACCCAGCCCATTTTAGATATTCTTTTCACTTTCAAAATTTAAACATAACGAATAAAATCACTAAATTTTATCCCAATCGAGATTCAATTAGGATGTGATTGAAGACTTGAAGATGTGGCCTTTAACCTATTAACATCACTTGACTTGTTTGAGTCTTGTTAGGATTTTAAAGGAATGGTAGAATAAGTTTTCTTGGACATCATTTATTTTAGAAATTCCTAATTCCTTATTCCATTTCTTGATTATTATAAATAAAAAATAATTCCTATATTTTTATTAGATAGATTCTATTGCCACACCAACTTTTTATAACAGCACCCCAATTCATTCGTAAATCATCATAGAATTAACACACATCTTTCAATTTCTTCCGCTGATGCACATTTTGATTGATATAATTCGTTTCTGTTGCTAAAAGACTTGTTTTCTAAAGATTGTATATTATGATTCGTGTTTGTTGTCTTTGCAGACATATGGGACCATTGAAATCTATGAATTATGGTTCCGTGGTAAAAGCCATTCACAAGTTCACGTACGTCAAGCAAAACTATGGTTAGTGGTTCATAACTACAAATCCCCTATAAATTTTCAAGCTCCAATATAATTTCATTACTGTTTATTAGAAAGTCGATCCAAGTTTCTTTCGTCACTAATGCCACTCGTTTTTTAGAGAACTTTTATTGGCACCCCAACTTTTACTTATTACACCCACCCCATTTTCTTAAATTATTTATCACACTCCTGTTAAATATTAAACACTCGTCAAACATTACAACGGTTTGGCGCAAATGATAATCTCAACATTGCAAAACATTATTACACTCGTTCAAACAATTTCAGTAGTTTACAATTATGATTAGAAATCTACCCAAAAAAAAACTATTGGCACCCCAACTTTTACTTATTCTCAACCATTCACTTATTTTCTTCATTTTTAATTGGGGTGTAGTAAGTAAAAGTTGGGGTGCAGATAGCAGCTCTTTTCTTATCTCTTCATATTTCATCTACCCTTAGAAGATTTATTTTTTATTTTTTTTTATTTTTTTTAAGTTTACCTTGAAACTGCATTCATTTTAATTGGGATATATTTTTACGGTTTAGAAACATTTATATGAAATCGAAAAAGCTAAAATTGTTGTGCTATTGACCTCTATGTTCCATCAGGTTCGTGACATGTACAGTGTGCATGCGGAACACGGGCTTGAATTACTGCTTCTAATGATGCAAGCATTTCTCATTAAGTTGGTAAGTTAAGTTACTACATTTACGTACATTCTTATAAATGATCAAAAATGGGTCTTGTTATGTCAGGTCTGTATTCAAGCCAAATCGCGACTTTTTTTATTAAATGGAGCACAACTACTGTGCTATTTTTATCCTTATTAACTATTTGTATTCTATTAGTTATCTACAACATTTTAATGGGAAAATAA
Source organism: Akebia trifoliata (assembly GCF_017979445.1). Lineage (NCBI taxonomy): Eukaryota > Viridiplantae > Streptophyta > Magnoliopsida > Ranunculales > Lardizabalaceae > Akebia > Akebia trifoliata. Next base: position 3,751,883 of record NC_141389.1, on the reverse strand, counting down.
ATAAATAAAGTCTATAAGAGTGTCTATCATGATGTGCCTTGAGGTATGGTGAAAAGGAAGATCAAAAAGAAGAGAATGTGGATGAAGATATTGAAAGTAGTAGATATGAACACACTTTCAATAACAAAAGATATGGATTTGGACATAGTGAAATAGATAGACAAGATTTATTCAGCCAATCTTTCGGATAATTCTTTAATGATTATGATGATGATATTGTAGGTCCCAACCTTGGGGTTATGTTAATTCGAAACATGAATCTTGATACTGTACTTCATTAAAGATATAATTGAATGGAGGGACGAAAATTATTTCGTTCAAGGTAAAATATGTGCTATGGATTGCCATATTAACTAAAATATACAGAGTCTGTTCAACACACTCTGCATCTCCTTCCAACTACCGTTTTGGATAGCCAGAGCCCTTTGAAAAGTTTCCAATGCACTTTACAACTTTCTCTTCATTTTGGAAGTATAGTTTTCAGACGGCAAAAGAAAGTGAGATTTAGAATCTCCAACCTTTTGGCAGCAAAGGACAATGACCTTTTATCTAGAGTCATTTTGGATATAGTATGGTTTAGTGCATTATATCCAAAATGACTCTATAATTATCACTATTGACTTGTATTTGTAGATATCAAGGTTGTGTTGTTAATGGATCGAAAAGACTCAAAATCTCATTCGTTCCAATCCGCCAAGTCTAGATCAAGGAGTTGTGTTATAATTAGGACTTAATTTGATCCAATTTGATTACATAATCAGAAAAAAGAAAAAAAAAAAAAAAAAAAAAAGGAGCATAAATTAGTGTATAATTTTATTTAGATATATGATGGGTATAGCTGTATTTATATTTTATATATCAAAACAAATAGATTTTGATCTAAGCCAGAACAGATTCAAGTGTCATTAGATTGGATTCAGATTTCCCATATTGTGATTCGAAAAATACCCGACGCATTAAGTATCGGATTTGGATTTATTCTAGATCCAATCCAATTCTTAGATTGCTGAGATTGTAAACCAAAATTGGAATTACTTGCTAAGGGATCTATTAAATTTTAGATCACATTATTTTTAAAAATTAAAAATAAAAAAAATGTTGAAACATCATCGACATTCTACATATAGTATTGTATTGTTGTTAGACCATCACAAGCAGTAAAATGGGTTATCTTTTGAGTTGTCTCTTATTTTTCAAAAATGTGAAGAAGTTCCTAAGTTTATTGCCACTATGTTACCATTTAATTTTCAATTTATACCAGCTTCATATATGGTGAGCGCCGAGGGGGAATAATTGATATTTTACATAAGTTTGAGTATGTGGGTGCTTTTGTCATTTTATGTTAAGTCTCTCATGAAATACCCTAGTCAACCAACTAACTCATTTCAATTAACTGTTCATTTTAATTCCCAAAACTTGATTTCCAACAAGATTGTCACTTTCAAACGATCTCATTGATAAATTACCAGTGAGATCACAAGTAATGTTAAAGTCAAATACCCTCAATTTTTTTAACAGCAAATGATGAGATCGTTGATTATAAAAGTGACAAACTCGCTAGAAAACATATTTTAAGAATTAAAATGAACAGAGTATTGGAACTGAAGTTTTTTCAAATTCAACGCACGAAATGATAATTTACCTTTTTTTTCCTCCCCAAATTTACAGTTGTGCCGTAATCTATCTGCCATATTCAGGGCTGCATGGCAATTATAATCATAATAACAAAAAATGACGATTTTTTGACATAAACACGTCTTGCATCTCCGACAATTAAAACAATTAAAAAATGCGACTTTTTAATTTGTTACACAAAAAAACACGTTTTTTTCATAGGAAAAAAAATCTTTGTGATGATTCATAAATGTAAAAAAACATATGGGGCTTAATGATAATAATTTGATTTTATGAATTTTTGTTAGATATATATATTTTTCATAACTTTTAATAATACAAAATTTGTCTTTAATTTTTATCGATTTTTTCCCACCTTTTTCTCATTTTTTCCGACATTTTCCCTTGTCGGGCTTTTTAAATGGGAAAAAAATTGTTAAAAATTTAAGCATTCGAAACCCAGTTTCAAATGCCAGAAGCCAGCACTCATAACTTCAAACTTTGAAGGTCTGACGTAAGTGTGTCTACCATCATTTTCGAATGGTATGAATGCGTCGGAGAATTGGAGCAACTCCAATGACTCATTGAGAAGGCTGACTGTGCAAGACACTGCATTTCACGCTACACTGATGTGGCTGTGCACTCAGAACCATTGATGCTTTTCAGTCGTATCTCAAGGAAAAGTGTCTAAGGTTCCGTGCACACATCCACATCAGCGTAGTGTGAAACAGTGTCTTGCACAGTCATGTCAGCATTTTCCAGAAAAAAAAATCTTACTAAAGTCTCCAACTTGGCTAAGACATCTCCCCTTATGGGGGGTGGTGGTAGTTCTTCGGGTTGAATAACAATGTCCAACCATGCCAAACCTGCAAAATCCCATCTCACCTACAAATTCAACAGCAACAGCAACAGGACAAGAAATAGCTCTTCTGATAGTACTGCTACATTCATTCATTCATAGATGGATGGATGGAGTTCTAAAGAAATGAGATACTTTGGCAAAATGTACTCTACATAGCCAAAACAAATCAAATGAAGAAAAAGAATTGACAAATAAAATGTAATAAGCATGCAAAATTTTTCTTTTCCTCCTAGAAGTAAGGCACATAGCTAAATGCCTAAAACCACTTCTAGTTCTAAATATTAATTGGTATTTCCGACAAAGTTCGGCCAAACTGTTTTTGAATAACGAAGTTTCTGATGATTGGTTTCCTTCTATCAAACCTTCCATCCCTCTTGTCGCTTTTTTTCCGTCTTCAACTACTTCACATGTACATTGTCTCGATCTCAAGTAGGGAACATAGAATAGAGGTCGCAGATCTTCGCAATTTTTGCAAGTCTATGAAATGGAACCTACATAGATTAGGGTAACATATGTGTAAGAAAAGGTAAAGCGATAAATACATAGATATCGAATTGTCCACATTACTACAAAAAATCGTGAAACCTAAAATATTTTTGGAAAAGAGGAAAAAAAAATTTAGTGAGCAAATGAGAACACATGGCAGATGAGAAAATGTAGAAGACATGAGCACTTTATGATAGATTTTGGTCCTTTAGTAATCTAATAACCAAAGAAAGGGGGTGGTTTTATGATAGATTTTGGTCCTTTTGTAATCTAATAACCAAAGAAAGGGGGTGGAATGACAGGAAGAAAAAGAAAAATATATACTCACCCGAAAGCAACAAGAAACACAGAAAGAACTCACCTGAAACCTAATCACCACGACAAAGTCCTTCTAAAATACTACACACCCAATCCCACCTTCGCAAAGAGTTCTCAAAAAAAATCTTTGAAAATTTTACGCCAAAATAAACAAACCATGATAAAAACAATGATTTCTTGAAGTGAATGCTCTCTATCCTCAAAGATATGATAGCTTCTTTCCTTTCCAGACTCACCAACAAATGGGAAAAGGGGTTGTTGTACCCACAAAGATCTCTTGAATGTTGTGAAAGCATTTCCAAGCAACAGTGAACTCTCCAACAAGGAAAGAAGCTACTAAGGTAGGTTCCCAAGGACTCCAAATATAGATATGAAGAGGGACCAAATATCACTAGCTAAATCAAAGTGGATGAAATTGTCTGAACGTGTTTGTTAAAGTGGCTCTACTGCGGATGGATCCTCCTCTCTGAACTAAGTCCCTAAATCCAACTCTTGTCAGATCCTCCGCTTAAAGGTTGCATTCCTGGGTTCAAAAGGAGCACTCCTTCTATTGTATAGGAAGGGTTGCCGTCCACCTTACACGTTGGACAGACGTTTGCGGTAATGAGGAAGTTAGAATCATAACCATTATATTTAGTTCAATTCCAATTCTTGTCGGTTCCGGGTCTGGTTCCAAAATAAATAGAACTGGAACCGGAACCAGAACCGTCAAAAATCACGGGTACCCATCAGTTCCAGTTCTCAAGAATCAAATGAGAAAAAAGTATTTCCAATCCTTATAAAACTTTTTTCCTTTCAAAAATTAATATATTATCAATAACTTATTAACTTAGTTATAATTTGTTATACTTAAGATACAAATTAATGATTTTTTTTATTCAAAAATAAAAATTTATCTTAGTTAAAAGTAATAAATTTTTAGAAGAGATCCCATTTTAAGTTCCAATCGATAATTTATATGAAAAATTGAAAATTTTAAATAACATGCATTTATTTTGAAACATAAAAAAAAATATCTTAAATCATCTATAATATGAAAAGAAATGACAAAATAAATCGGTTTTGGGTACCCTCGGGTATCCATTGGACAGAATCTAACAGTTCCGGTTCCTATCAGTTCGGTTCCATTTTAGACCTGGCTCTAATCGGTTCCAATAAAAAGGGAACCTGAACCGGGGTTTTCAGTTTCGGTTAAATGCGTACCTACCCCTAAATGAGACCCCTCCAAATGATGGTGTCCAAGGTAAGAATCTTGCTCAATACAACTGACCAAATTAAGAAAGAGATTTTGGATGGAACTCTAGGATCCCACAGCTATGTAAAGGACCCATGAAGACGACAACTGTAAAATAGTGGAAGGATCTCACACAGAATATCCCTCACAGCTCACCTCCCACACCCTATGACCCTCATTCTTCAAGTGACTGGATACTACTAAAATGCATCTCACTATACTGGCAATAGAATCCACCTCCCAATCATTGAATGCTCTTTTGAACCCAAAATCTCACGCCACTTTAGACTCTGTTGGCACTTTAAATTCTAAAATCAATAGTTATTTCTTTAAAGACATCGCCAACGAATCAAAAGAACTGCTCCTTGAGAGGCAATGAACCACAGCAATGATCTTGCCAGTAGCAAATTCTATTTTCGCTCCCTACGTTTAACATCACTTTCCAGAAGGCTAGAACAACCTTAAGAACTCCCTTCCACAGCTTGCATTCATACGATGACCGAACCAACACATTCTCCCAACCAAACTCCTCTTCCCCGAACTTGGACATGATGGCCCTTTTCCACAGAATATACTGCTCCAAACCAAACCTCCACAACCACCTTCCCAATAGGACATAATTCATCAGCCTCAGGTTCCACTTCTTGGGAAAGCAAAAGCTCCTCCACTTAAATCAGTTGAAACTTCATATTCCCCTCTAAGAGCTTATTCAATTTTACCTTTACGCATCTAGAAATTGAGAAGTGTGAAAATAGACGGGAACGCTTTCCAGAGTACTATTAATCAGAATCATCTTACGTCCTTTAGAAAGAGATCCCAACGTCAAAGCATTCAACCTCCTACCCAACCTTTCGATCACAAAATCCCAAGTCGACGCCCCTTAAGGGAAAGAAATGTAAGAGAACAGAAAACCCAACCTTATAACCTGCCAACTTCAGTATTGATCACACCATGGTTTAATTTGCAAGACATCTTGGGTGAGACATTCCCGTCATGATCGAGACCTAAATGAAACTTCGACCCCAAAACATTCAATGTTTCAGAATGTGTCCTGTTAGACAAGACAATCTCAATTTAACTCTTGACCGAGACATTGCCTAGAGATAAGATTTTAAACCGTGGCTCACACAGGACACCAATGCTAAATTCCTCCAAGACAATTATTTAAATGTTCTAATAGAAGAAACGGTGGTTTCATTCCTGTCTCATTACCATTCCCGCCTCCCAATGCCACTTAAAAAAAACAAAAAACAAAAAAAAAAAACAGGAGTGAGAGGACAGCGAAGTCAGGGTTTGGTAAAAATTCAGCAAGGGAAAACCTTGGAAAAAACCAATGGCAGTCAGGAAACCATTAGAAAGTTTAATAATAATAACAAATTCAATTAATTAATAAAATATAAAATTCTTTCATATATTAAATGATAAAATAATTCTAAAAAAGTACTAAATAAAAAATAGAAGATTTAAACAAAAAAAAATGAGAGATTTTTTTAAAAACAAAACGAATTTTTGAAAAACAAATATGTGATTACATTGGCAATTATTAAATTTCTAATGTTAATCATGAATTTAAACAAAACAAAACAAAAAAGAATGCCAAAGTTTTTCACTAGAGAAAGCAAGAGAGTTTTCCATGTCATACAATGCAACAGACAAACTTGCAACAAAGGTAACCACCAAGAAGAATTTATATATGAGAAATGGCAAGTCCTTGCAAACACCAAAACCACTTTTCTAAGTTCTATACATCAACAATGCAAACCCCCAAAGTGAAATTCATCACGCATCAAAATTCTAGGAAGACATTTCCTTCATCTGAAAGGAAGAATCCAATAGCAGAACAAGGTAATCTTTTTCTTTTCTTTTTTTTTGATAATCAAATACTTGCATTCACTCTCATGGATCACGCAATAGTTGATGGTGATAATATCTATCAAATTGACTTCCGTTGACTCAAGAAAAAAACACAATCTCGACCATGTAAACGTCAAATCCAGTGGTTGGCATTTATACGTATCCAAGTGACACATCCTGCCGATATTTATTTAAAGGATAAAACCCATTTGCTTGATTTCATTCTTATGCAGTCGGGTTGAGTGCTTTTTCAAGACGCAATTTTAGTAAGTCAACAGACATACATACATACATAGCGGAAACAAGATTACTTAAGACTAATTATCTAAACCAAATTAAAGTATTTAAAAGGTAACAAAAAGAGATTAGTTGACTAGATATTCTAGAACACATGAATTACTAGTAGAGTCAGGGTGACCACACTAGTTCTTAAGGACAAATCGGGTTGTCGACTAAATCCCTTTTCACTCTTAGCAGGAAACATGCCTTTCCACAGATGCCAGAACTTACGGCTTCTCACTAAAAGCGTGCCAACAGTTGACAAATGGATTCTAAACACCTTTCCTTCTAATTTCTCAATGTTAACCACTAAAACTGAAACAAGATCTTTAACAATTAAGTCTAAGCCTAAACAATGGTTGGGTGGATCTTACTAGTTGGATGCATAAAACACACATAGGTTGATGATACAGGGTTACGGGTATGAACTCGAAACAAAATGAAAGTAACAATACTATAAACGGATAAGATAAGAATTAACAGAGATAGACTTAAGATATAAAAAAAAAAAACAAAGAATAAGTTGACAATAATTACACATAAAGGAATAAACAAAGCTTCATTAACAAAGAAAGTACACAGATTATAAAACACTTAGCTTGGGACTACAAGCTTTCACACAAAGCAAACTGATAAACAAGGACCTACCAAGCTGAGAGACAAGCTTGGGAACACAATTCTTCCTCTGAGGATTTGTGCTCTTACCCACAAGAGGGACTTCCAAACTTGTGTTCCCTTTCTCATGGAAGCTATTCATTCATTTATAAATCCATGGAAGGAATCTATGACACATTGCTGACCTCCAATGACAATTATTACAAGACACAAGTGGGCATACCTACTTTTATGAAACGACAATATAAGTGAAAACAAGACATAAAGTAAAGGTTGGACACGAGGACTTATCGTTTACTCTTCATCACTGGAATCAAGAAATCTCTTTTTTGATGTCTCTCTATAAGATTTCTTTTTGGGGTCTTCAAGATTTTTGCATTAGATTTTCTTGTTGAGTGGATATCTTTGTTGTTGTTGTTTCCTTGGGCCTTCATCATACTTGGGGTCAATGAGGACCAAAGTCAAAACTGTAGGAATGTGTTAACTCTCCTCTTTTGGATTCTACAACTCTTGACATTCTATCTTTTGTCCATTGCATTACTTCTTCGATAGTATCCAAAGCCTAGGAGTCTTGAAAAACATCTTCTTTATCGTTGTCTTTGGAGGGCGGATAATACCATCGTGTCTTGAAAACTTGGTAAAGCTGAAAAGAATGCTCTTTTTCTCTTATGTCGTAATCGCATTTGAGACTCCAAGGGAATTCCTTTTTCCAAAAACGATAAATCATTTTATTAGCAGGGCCATAGCTCAGATCCATAATTTTACCATGATGTATTTGACTTGCAATGTTAATCGGGAGGCTGTCTAATGGTAGTCCAAAACGTGGCCACCAGTATTCATCAAACCATGCAGGTCAAATGCCAAAATTGAAGTTTTCCCTAGAAGAAAGGACTAACTATGGGTCCTTCCTTCATTTTCAAGATTAAATGCCTAAAAAAAAAGCTACACGATATTGAATGGAGTTGCAAGTAACATCTCCTTTAAATTTTCATGCATCTCCCATTAGTCAAGCATCTGTTCTTTCTTTCAATGAGGTCCAAGTGAGAATCTTCTTAAAGATGAATGCAAAGTGGGCGATAGTATCGTGAGGACCATAGTAATATCTGATATAGGCGGAGTCCGTTACGATAAAAATCTTGTGAACCATTGCCCATCCCAAGACACTCCTTTCCCCCCTCATAAAATTGACCTAACAAAGAGTTAGCAACATCCCAGAGAGAGAGAGTGAGAGGGTCATCTAGGCTTAGAGAGAACAACTTCTCCAACGAAAGTGTCAATATAGTAGTAGGAAGAAGTTCAAGATTTTTTTGGATCTGTGAGAAAAGAGAGAAGAGACTTGCGATGAGTTGTTTCTTGGTGGTGCAAAGGAATGGAAATGGGTTTGTTGTTAAGAGTACTAGTGAAATGGTCAAGGGAAAAGGTGAAGGACGAGAAATGCTTGAGAAAGGTTCGGTCAATGATGACATCAAACTCGAGGTTGCTGATAACCAACAAGTCTAGGTGAAGCTTAGGGAATGGACTTTGATATTGAAGACCTGAGAAAGGTCTTTGATTGGGAACATGTCGATTGAATAGATCTTGCGGTGTGTAGGTTTGCGGTACCGTTGTGGGACAATATCAGGCTTGATGCAACTATGATTGACACCAGTATCAATGAGGGCTAAAACACCATATTGGAGTTGGCCAACCCAAAGGTCAAAATGAATGATGTATCTATGTTCAGTTAGGGCCCCAATGAAATATGCAATTTGCCGAGGTCACCGGGTTCGGGAAAAGACAATGTAAAACTAGTGTTGTCGGCCAAAAGGAGAGATTTTTGTAAAAGGGAAACCTCAGTAAGGTGCTCAAGGGCAATGATGCGTTGCGTAAGGGTTTCGATAGAAGATTCAAACTCATTGCGAGACACAAGCTTCCTTCTGTGTGAGTGCTTGAGAGTTAGGTACTCGGCATCCTTTAGGTAGAAGAACTGTCGAGGATCTATGGGAGTCGTGTGACATTCGTGGAATATACCAAGGAAGCAAGGTTCTTGTTGGTCAGGGTTGCATGTGCAATCTTCTAGAGTAGGACATGAGCAATGAATGCTTCATTGTTTGGAGTCGGAAGAAAGTAAAACGTTGTCGGAAAGAAATTTGACTTGCTTTCCATTACAATCTTTGGCGATATGTCCTGGCTTACTGCAAGAGCAAGAGTAACAAGTTATCTTAGTCTCACGTTTGATCGGTTACGAAAGATCGTCATGGGCGATGCTTTGATGGGGAATTTCGGTACTAACAAGTATTTCACTTCTTGCGGAGTGGTTTGGTATCGCAATACCCAAGTTGTTCACAGATACCTGCATGCTCTTTATGTAAATATTTTTTTTTCGTTTTTCTGTTAATGATCCCGAGAAAAGTACTCATTGAGTTCTTTGTCAACAAAACTAAATAATTGCCATAGGTTATAGAGTTGATATCGTGAATCTTTATCTTTTCACAAACTAGTTTAGATAAACCTTTAGGGAGTTTGGCGATGAATTTCTCTTTCCAGAAAACAGCTAGTGGTTGTTCAACTTGAAAGACACGATCCACAAAAGTAGATTTGTACGACGTGTAGTCTTGTAAGGTAGGGATCTTGATGCTCATTAAAGTTGTTTGATGGTGTGAAGCTAACAGAAAGTTCTTTCCATAGAAATGGATTTGACTAGTCGCAAGGTGCACACACATTGAGTCATAGATAGGACGGTTGTATGTATCTTGAGTCGGGTCGTCATGTTCGTCGCGTTGTTGAGACCAGAACATGGAATTCTTTATTTGTTCAAGGACAACATTATACCACCAATCGCAAAGAATCCCAACAAAGCCTTGGGTCACATTGTTGAAAGTAGTTCGTTGGTTACCTCCCTTTTGTATGACCACGTTGATGCAGGTTGTCATAAGATTGATGATCACCTTGATTTCCTCGGCATTCTTATCATCTATACACCAAGGATATATAGAAGAACCATCGAAACCACTAAAGTTCGTAGGACAAGATCCTTGTGAGAAGTCTATTGGTACGAGTTGATTCTGCTAGCAGAGGATATGAACGGGAGTACTGGTATCATCGCCATCAGACGAAATAGAACAAGTTCTGTCAATTAGAATCCCAAGGTGAAGGTCTTTTGTTTTGCTCTTTTAGGCATGCTTCTGGGTGAATCATAGTTGGATACGAACTCAAATCTATCTATAATCGTTCTATGAACGGAAGGGTTAAAAGAAGAGGGACTAAAAGAAGGAGCTTCAAACATGGGTGTTTTGCCTAGACGAGATCAATGAGAAGGCTTTGGAAAGTTGGTTGGGTTGAGAAGGATGCCTGTGCAGCAAAGTTGGAGTCACACTGAGTTGGTGTTTCTCTGGTGATAAGCTTGCTTGTTCAGGGGAGACTGACTTACCTTCAAAATTCTCAGAGTCGGACTTGAGAGAAATGACAGTAGATTTTTTAATCTTCTCAATGGAACTCTTAAGATCTTGGATATCATGATGAAGATTGGGGCCAATCTTGTCATAAATTGCCTTAAGAGCGGTGTTTGTCCAATTCAACTGTTAGTGCAGGAGCTCATTCAGGTTTACTTCTAAAGCTTGGCGGACGTCACACCGTAGGAGTAGAAATGATATCATCTTCGATCTTGATAGCAGTGAACAGTACGAAAATAGTATAGCCTAAGCTTTCCATCTGTAGTCTCCCACCAAGACGTTCTTGCCATGGCAATAATTGAAGAATCTTGACTTTCAACAAAATCCATGTGTGTGATATTTTCTTTACGATAAATCCAATAATTTATCCATTTCTCTTTGATAAGCAATCGTTCCTCTAGAGTAAAGAAGGAACGCCAAACAGACCGGCTCGGATCTTCTTTATAGATCTATCTCTTGAGGAACATGTCTAAGCTTTGAAACAATTTTCTTCTTTCGAGCCATTCGCCCGTGAACAACCAAGCTTATTACAAGAGAAACACCAACTCAGTGTCTCTTAAATTTGTAGCCTAGCCATCCTTCTCAACTCAACCAACTTTCCAAAACCCTCTCATCGATCTCATCGAGGCAAAGCACCCATATTTGAAACTCCTTCTTTCAGTCTCACATTTACTTTATGTCTTATTTTTTACTTTTGTTGGCGTTTCGTAAAAGTAGGTATTCTCATTTGTGTCCTTTAATAATTGTCATTAGAGGTCAACAATGATATCATAAATTCCTTCTATGGATCTATAAATGGATGAATAGCTTCCATGAGAAAAGAAACACAAATTTGAAACTCTCTCTTTTGGGTAAGATCACAATCCTCAGAGGAAGAATTGTGCTCTCTCAACTTGGTAAGTCCTCGTTTATCATTTTTTTTGTGTGAAAGCTTGTATCTCAAACTAAGTGTCTTGTAATCCTGTAGCCTTGTGTGCTTTCTTTGTTAATGAAGCTTTATTTGTTCCTCTATGTGTGATTACTGTCAATTTATCCTTTGTTCTTTTTATATCTTAAGTCTACCTTGTTAATTCTTATCTTCTCCATTTATAGCATTGTTACTTTCATTTTGTTTCGAGTTCATACCTGTAACCCTATATCACCAACCTATATGTATGTTCTGTGTATCCAATCAGTAAAATCCACCCATCTATTGCTTAGGCTTAGACTTGATTGATTAAAGATCTTGTTTTAGTTTTAGTTGTTAACCTTGAGAAATTATAAGGAAAGGTCTCTAGAATCCATTTGTCAACTATTGGCACGCGGTCAGTGAGAAGCCCTAAGTTCTAGCATCGGTGGAAAGGAATGTTGAATGCTAAGAGTGAAAAGGAATTTAGCCGACAACCCGATTTGCCCTTAAGAACTAGTGTGGTCACCCTGTCTCTACTAGTAATTCAAGTGTTCCAGAAAGCAAAAACAATAAAGTTGCAATAGGAGGTGGCAATTTTAACACAACACGAAATTAGTGGGTTTGGGTGAGGCCTAATTAACTTTGAAGTATTATTGTAAAATTTTAAGGTTAAAAGGATAAAAGATGAAAAACAATCAAATTAGTTAAAGGGATAAAAGAGAAAATATAGTAAAGTTATAGGGGATGATGGGGGAGGGTTAAGGGTATAAAAGTGAAAAAAAAATTCATGTTGAAAAGGTATTATTAAAGAATTATGAGGTTAAAAGGGTAAAAGATGAAAAACAATAAAATAAGTTAAAAGGGGTAAAAAAGAAAATATAACAAAGTTAGAGTAGTGAAAATAAAGTTGAGGGACAAAGAGAAAAAATAGTAAAGTGGTTAAAGTGGGTCCCACACAAAGGTTTGTGTCTCACAACTGTACCAACTCATTTGTATTTTAGTATATAGACATCTATGAATGTGTTTTATTATATAGATATATATGGATCAGGATCAGGGGGCAGAATTTATATACATAGGGGAGCGTTCGGCTGACAATCTTAGAATGACAACATCGGCTGACAAAATTTGTCCTATATGGCTTAAAAGTTTCGGATTGGGCTGAGTTTATGTGAGGATGATCTCTACGGTGAGGAGATCATCCTCACTAAAAATCAGCCCAATCTGAAACTTCTAAGTCCATCAAAAGTCATTTACAAATTTTCAGTACGGTTTACAAATCTAAAATAATTTTGATAGGATTAGAAGTTTCAGATTGTGCTGATTTATAGTGAGGATGATCTCCTCACCATAGAGATCATCCTCACAAAAAATCAGCTCGATCCGAAATTTCTAACCCACATAGGACAAAAGTTTTGGCTCCGTTTTGTCATCCTAAGATTGTCAGCCGAACGTCCATATATATATATATATGATGTTTTTTACAACACCGCTCGGATGCCGTCCATTTTTTCAATGTTTTTTTACAACACTACCGGATGCCATTGGATCTTGTAAAATGGATGGTATCCTGGTAGTGTAAAAAATGTTGTATGTTGACTGTCCCTCAATCCTGACCCTATATGTGTGTATTGTGTAAAGCTGTGAAACAAAGGGTACCATTACCTCCTGTATATTATGCATTTTGCTGGACTTGCCGATGGATTTGTAGTATCCAATCAACATAGCTACCGACTCCTCCAGTTTGATCCTCAAAAAGGTTTGCAAGTAGCAATGAACCTTCTCTTGGTTGTTCACCTTGTCTTACAAGATGGCATAACTGATAACAGGATGGATCACTCTCCCTAAATCTTTTCAGTATGCCCATTAGCTTTCTTGACACCTCATTGACAAGCCCACAAAGGTTCACCTGGATCAATAGAAGAACACAAATTAGAGATCAACTAGAAACTGACTGGAACTTAAAAAGCAAGGCCAAAAAGAAAACTGAACTCAAGAAAAATGGATATTGCATAAAATCAAAATAAAATAAATTAAGACAGAACTACAGCTAAACTCATGATAACCGTTGAGTGTTCCAATCACTCCTCGAAACATAGGCACAGGCTGGTGTCCACATAAGAGAGTAATAATTGTTGCATCAAGCAACAAAACAAGCCATCCAGGTGCATGTAAAATAATTAAATAATACAGTTGGGACTGGAACAGCTCATCAAAAGATAATTAAATGACAAACAAGAGGCAGATTGATTTGTCCATTTATTCTTCAACTTCAGAAAAATAAAAGAAGGAAATCTACATGTACATTTATGATTAATGCTCATCATGGTTAAAGAAACCAAACAATTGGAAACAAAAGTAATATACGGCTTGCATGAAATTGTATCTCTTCAAGACATGGTCATTGGATGATATCTCTTTGAGACATGGTCCAAACAAAAAAAAAATGTATGTCTCCAAGACAAGACAAACCAACGGTTATGTACATGTGGTTGTGATCTTAATCATTACATCAAACAGGTGATTCTTGGAAAAAAGCACTTTAAATTCCAAATAAAGAGGACCCTAAATGCAAGTGTGATTGTAAGAAGTTCAAAACTTCTCATCTTAAATTAGGCATTGTTGGAACCTATCTTTAGAACATCTGGGTTGTAGTTCGACGATTTATAATCCAGTCACAATGTCAGGATCAGGCTTCATTTATCATGAAGGCAATTTCTCAAGACTCTTTATCCACATGCAATCAAGATAAGAAGAGCAGAATTATAGTCTAAATGATGTTGGCAAACATCGAGCTTTTATGTATTGTCGGATCATCATCTTCTTTCTTTTGTGTCATTTCCTTAGTACATCATATTTTCCAACAAGACCAATGAGAACGAGTATTGGTGCAAGTTACGGGTTCTAAAAGGGCAAGAAAAAGGTCGAAAATGACGTGAAATGTCATAGTAAGAAAAAAAGAAAAGAAATGACTGACGACATGTCCTAAGAGAAGATACAACCCTAGATAGAAATAAATGGTGAGATCAGAGTCACGTAGTTTCCTCAAATTTTGGGATAAGTAATGGATGATGATGATGATCGATCTAATATACTTTTATGTTTTGTTTTAATAAACTAGAAATGTCCAGTCACAAAAATGTTGAACTGTGCAGGTGTATCACTATTCACCATATCATACATACGAACGGTACTTACATGCCAAGGCAATATTATTTTCTCATTTGAATCATAGTATTAACTGAATCAGTCCAATATTTTTAACTAAGACATGTGGTGCTGGAAAATCTTAGGAAGTCATTTCGGTATCTTTGCATTTTTTATCGCATAAAATGGGGATTATAACACTTGCCTTGGAGAATGGGATTTTCATCTCTTACTTGTGGGGATCCAAACCCATTACTGTTGGACAGCCCAGAAGTGACTTCTGATATGACTTCAAGAGAAAAGCAACTATCAAAAAAAAAAACAAATCACACTAGTAAATACAACTCAGAAACACTAAGCAACTACTCCAACTTTGGAGTTGGCTCTACTCTCCATTCTAGGTAACAAATAAAATTGTTTATTGATCTTTAGAGCTATTACAACCGTGACATGGGCTATAACATCCAAAAGATGAGTTCAGATCAGTCCTACGGAGCCTAGGAAGAAGAGATCTGACCTTCGAAGGATTTAGGAGAAGTGATCTGATTTCTGGTGGGGTGCAAGGGCCCTATTGATGGTGGCAACAAACCCTATGACTAAAAACTGTGTCGGCAACCCCAAAAATGGGAGGCGGCCACCCTATTGGTTGGAGATCCTAGTGGGACAGCACCTAGTGACTGAACAGTGAAGGGTGACAGTCCCTGTTGGCTGGAAAATGGGGGGGAGAACAGCCTTAAGAGATCTGGAAAATGGAGGAAGATAGCAATACGGATCTGTAAAATGAAGGGTGACAGGCCTAAGGCTCTTTTCGAGTACGGTTCTCTTCGATTCTTGATCCCTCACGATCTTCTTGTGCTTTGATACCATGTAAAGATTTAATCTAGGGTTTAGAGAAAAAAGGGAGTGAGAGAAGAAGAGAAAATTTTCAGAGAAAAGATTATTTTCTTTATTCCTTTCCTTCTTATTTATATGAGATACATAGAAATAGGAAAAAACCAAGAAGGACAAAGATAAAACATATATATATATATTAACAGTTAACCCACTCATGGGAGTGGGACAACCCAATTTTCTGCTCTTGTAATTTTTGAATCTAAAATTCCTTCTAAAGTAGCTCCATTTGCGTGAGCAGTTTTTCTAAACAAGAGAAGATCCTCACCATTGATGACCTCATTTCTCAGAGGAGAATCACAGTGAATATTTGCTTGATGTGCAAAGGGTTCGATGAAGGTGTCGAATCATTTCTTGATCCATTATAATGTTGCTAGAAAAATGTGGTCTTACTTCACCATATTTTGTACAATTTGAAAGGATTTTATTCAAAGATTTTTTTAATGGGACATGTTGCCTAACCCTACCTATTTCTAGTGTTTTGTTACTGCTCCTTTCATTTAAAATAAATCTATATTGCTAAAAAAAAGTATAGAACTTAGTAATCCCATCATACAAATCAGAAAATCAACACAAATCATTTCATAGTCTAATAAACATGAAGTACCATACCTTCGACAGATTGGGGAAACCAGACAAGTCCATTCCAAGTAAATTGGTAGCTATATTAGATGAAAGCATTCTGCCAAACCAAATAATGAAGCGAAGCCCGTCGAAGTAAATATAAAGGCCTCTGGAATCTAAGTTCTCTGAGGCTAATGGTAACTTCTCTAAGTTCCCCAAGTCATCAACACCAATTGGTGCCTGTAAACATGAGATGATATTTAATAATTAAGAATTGAAAAAAGATGAAATAATCTATATAATAAAACACAACGGTGAGTCCCACTCTAACTACAATTGAGGGGTATAAACGTTTCATCCAACTTCAGTGGAGTGGGGTCCACACTACCCACTTTATTGCCTCTTTCCTTTTCGCTCCCTTCAACTTTACTCCCCTCCCCCCCCCCCTCCCCTCCTTTTTTCAATAATATCCCTTCAATTTTACTATCTTGCCTCTTTTAACCCCTTTTTCAATAATACCCCTCTAACTTTACTATCTTTCATCTTTAACCCCAAAAAGATGCTTGTGTCATAGGCACGGACAAACTCTAGTAGAATACTACAAAAGATCACAAATAGAAGAAGTGCCTACCTTAACAAGATATTTAATAAATTAACAATTTAAAAACAGAGCTTCCATCACACACCAACTTTTGCTAACACCACCTCAAGATGTGTGTTAACTCTTTGTGATTTATATATGAATTGGGGTGGTGTTAGCAAAAGTTGGTGTGGTAATAGTATCTCTTTAAAAAGATGAAATAATAGAATACTACATAAGATCATAAATGAAGAAAGTGTCCTACCTTAACAAGATACTCATCTATCCGAATCAAGCTAGGATAGAGTAGCTTCAATATCCTTTTAACAGGCAAAGTCATCATGGTATAACCAATAGCACAGCGATCGTCAAGCTGGGCATCCGCATATCCTCCACGAAGCGGTACGGATTTACATAATGCTAATCCATACAAAGGTAAGAATCTCAATGACTCTGGATATATCATCCTTCCCCCCAAGCGATGCTGCACGGCATAGAGATTTCGATATTCTCTAAGGGCTTTCTCGATCTTCAAACGCACAAAGTTCCGTGCATCTTCAAGCTTATTGGACAATGTTTTCTCAATGGCTGCAAAAAACAAAAAAAAAAAAAAAAAACAAATAAATAAATAAACAGTTAAAAATCCCATGCAGAGTAAATTTCACAACTATGCATAAAACCAAAAGAGATTTCAATCTCACCAAGCCTACTAAACAAAGAAATAATGGCACCAGTATCAGCTTGGCGGTACATCTCCCCAAGATCCGTGACCACGGGTGCTGCTGCTGTAAGAACTCTGATTCGTCTCTCACCCAAAGATGAGGTGTATCTTATGCTAGCTAAGGTAGCACCACATAGTAGTAAAAAAATTGCACCAATTATTTTTTTAAAACTTCACCATTCTAATAGCATATGGTAGAGCTCTTCAAACACTACCTAATGATTTACATATCTTTTTTCTTTGGTTAATTAGACCAAATTATATTAAAAAACCGACCGGTTGACATAACCAGCCACAGTAATACAAGTCTAATTAATGGAATTCCTACATTATCGTGTCTTAGGAAAATTGTCAAGCCACCAAAATCTAACACTAATCCCCATGATTTTGAGTTAGATCTCGAGGCATGATAAACATTTCTCATATTTTGGGCTATGTGCACTGCCACATTGATCCAAATGACACCTCAGCCCTCTAGATTTCATGGTCTAGATTGGGTTTGAAAAAAAAAATTCAAAAAGAACTTTTTTTTTGTCATGATCTTGACTTCGAAATGGATGGCAACTAAACTCCCAAATTTAAATTTTAAATCCAATGGTTAAAAAATGTCATTTTTAATTATTTTTTTAAAGTTCATAAAATTTTATGATCTCTATAACCATGTGGTACCCGATTGTGTTTTTGGATGCCACATGGACGTGCGTTCCATATAGATAAGTGGTCTCACACATGTTGCCAAGGAAGATGAAAAATTAAACAAACAAAATCCAGAAACTTTACCTATAAACAATGTAGGAACGATTGGTAAGCAATAACACTTTACCTATAAACAAATATATCACTTACCTTTCTATAATTGATAATAAAAAAAATGAAACACATAATATAGGTATCATTCAAGAAGTGTATACCAACTACAATTGTTTATTCAAAATTGAAGGATACAGGAGGGCAACTTGAAAAAATACGGTCGGAGTTGTCAGCAAAGTATCTTCCAAAGCCAACTGCATCCCGAAGGCTTTATCACAGTCTACAGCAGGAAGGGCCAACAAATCTGTGGACCTTAGCATAAAGTGCCCATGATAAGTGGTAAACCGCACCCCTGAAAAGTAAGGAAAAAAGGATTTCCCTTCACATCAAAATGGGAACTAAGAGAGTTTTTCTAAGACGGCAACAAAGCTTGAACTACCAAGAAAACAGTAATGCTATATCCATTGACCTTTTCCACATCTTACACGCATTACAGCCTCCCAGGCCATCTCCCTTGTAAGGTCCCTCGACAACTCATATCTCAACTTCTCTTTGTGAATGGCCCCTTCGAAATTTGGATAATAGTATACCTGACCACCAGTATATTTTGCTAGAGTTCCTACAATAGGAAAATAAAATTTGTATAAGGATGAAACTCATAGAAGTTAGATCACTCACAAACATAGTAACAAAGTCAGCATTCAGAAAAATTCGGCAACGGAAAATTTCAGAAAAATAAAAAATAAAAAATTCGGCAAAATTCAGAAATAGCCGTGAAAAATTTGGAAATAAAATAAAAATACAATGTTACTAATAGAATATTAAACAAAATTATAAAATTTCTCAATAACATTATAGAACTGTTATTGCCACTCCAACTTCTGCTAATGCCACCCTAAGATGTGATGTGTGTTAATTATTTGGAATTTACATATGAATTGGGGTGGTGTTAGCAAAAGTTGGTGTGTTTAATTATATATATATATATATATATATATATATATATATATAATATATTTTTTCAGAATTTTGTAAATAAGTCAGTGAATTAATTGCGATTTTGTCACTATGCTCAAAATAAATATGAAACTTACCTAGGGAAGCTATATCAGTATACTTGTCACTGAAAGCATATACGTTCACCCCAATCTGGAACTTGGTAAGATCAGCTGCCATTTGCTTGTAAAATGGATCTTCTGGTATTCTTAGCGCATGTTCTTTATCTGTTCCATAAACGCGAAGGTCATCTCCACGTAACCTTAATCGACCAACACCAAGAGACGGTAGTGCTGTCTGAAAGATCAACAACTTCCCTCCAAGTTGGCTCTGTTGGGGAAAACAATCTGTGTATCAGTGTGAAGTGATTCAATGACCAAATTTTTTTTAAGGTGATTCAACAACCAAAATACTGCTCCCGAAATTGTTAATATATATATACATATATATATATAAGTATAATTTATTCCAAAGAAAAGGGAAGAATGTACATATGTAGTCGAGGTGACCAACCTTACAGAAGAAAAGAAGAAAAAGAAACACTAGGAGCACAAGGTCTCCTAACCAAACACAAAATCTTCATAAAAAAAACCCCTTAAACTCAAGGAACAATTTGCACTAAAAAATAAAAAATAGCAACCCCAGAATGCTAATTAACTAAATCCATGTGAAAACAGACAACATCAATTAGCAAAAAATTCACACCCATAAATTTAGTGAGAAGACAACGCACCATGACCAAGAATGCTGCTTTAAGAGCCGGCCCAAAAGCAGATTCTAAATTTACGTTGTCTTGAAACATGGAGGGCAAGCTATCTAGGAACACGTCCACGACACTTCTTGATTCAGACAAGTTAACAAGGAGATCATCTGGCAATGGTACAAATATGTCATCCAGATCTGACACCACCAACATTTGAGGCTGCGTCAAAGATGACTGTCACCGGAAGGAAAAAAAAAAGGTGAGCATATAATTCAAGAACCTCGTACAAAAGCATCAGTGAACACATGAAATATGAAGAAGATGCAGTGTTCCTATATAATTAAGGGGTTGGGATCCGTCAAATCATGAATAATGACTCATGAGAAAACACATGATCCTCTCAACCGTTTAGATACAAAATCCAACAGTTGAGATTTATGCATATCTTGATAAGACATCTCAGAGATACTTAACATGAGGATAAAACTCAACCATTGGATTTTGTATTTAAACAGTCGGGATCATGTGCTTTTTTCATGAGCAATGACCCATCATTAAGGGGGAGAAGGATTAGAATGCAACATTCCCCATATAATCAGTAGTAAAAAAAAAAAATTTAATCACTTGCCTTCAAATTATAGAAATGTAACGTACTGTCAAAAGTTAAGAACCCAATCTGTGTTCTCGGGAAGCCAGGCAGCTCATCCAAACAAGACTTAATGGTCTTTGCCACAATCTGTCAAAGAAGGTAGAAGGTGAAAATTGGCTCAAGTAAACCCAATTCTAATTATAACCAATATTTCTTCTCTTCTTTTTCCTGTTTGTTGACCAAAAATAATACCTAAATGCACCATCTTCGGCAACTTATCTTCTCTATCATTGGAATCACAAGGAATATTTTACACGCACCTCATTTAAAATCTAGGCAAACTATATCAATATTTTTTAACTGAGTCAAAAATAAAAGAAGGAAAAAACTGTATGAACTGTACCCCAAGTGAAGGCAAGTTTATGGGTGTTGGTTGTATGAAAATAGTAAAATGTGCTCACCTCTAGCATACCACTTCTAACAGCTGATAGTGATACATCGATGACGAAAAAATACAGTGGTGGCATTGGAGGTCGCACCATATATTCAGTCGGAGCAACAAATTCTACACTACCCTTCATAAGCTCAGGCCGTTGATCAGCATCAATTCTTCTACCACTTGCATCCAAAGGAGCAAAATATTCACCGGGAACTGAACATGAAAATTGAAATGGATTAGCATCAACCAGTGAAGAAAGACAATGACCTCGGAAAAATTCCTGACCAAGTTTAGTTCACTCTTAGAAGTGCCAATAAGGCACATGAAGGGGATGGGGGAAAAGAAGGGGGTGGGGGAGGAGCACACGAGAAGACAAGAAATGAATCCTCCAATAAGAAGCATTTCTATGAGACAGCAGAACACTAAACAGAAATCACTACAACGGAGAATTACAACACAATTGGATCCTTAATGGTGGGAAGGTTCCACTCAACGTCTCATTTCCAAGACTCTTCACCCTATCCAGTGTAAAAACATACCAATAAAGGATTTTATAGTGGAAATGGATGATGGATTCACGATCGGGGTATAGATATTGTTGCTAATTGCTACAATGGTTTAAAATCCATTTTGAGGCATTTTCTCGGCCAAGGGAAAAAAAACTAAATTGTCTTGACCGATGTATTACTAGGGACATCTGGCCTGACATTCCGAAATTGTGCAAAATTGTGAACCACATTTGCTATCTTTACCAGTCAAAATCAATATTATCCCCGTATTATCTTGGATGGAAACAATCTGTATAATCGTTTGACAATAAAAGAATATTCATTGTTTATTCATCATATTTGGCATTGCATTTCATTGACCCCTCTCCACTCTCTCACTCTCTTCCCAGCTCCTTGAGTTTGGGATCCAAAGTGGCATAAATTATGACCAAAGTACGACAAAAAAATAAGTTGCTTTCTAAAGGAAAAAATCAAGACTACAAGTTTTTTCAGCCACAGACAAGTTTTACATATGGGACATCTTGAAAGTGAAGCAAAAAAAAAGTAAATTATTCTTTTAGGAATATTATTCAAAGAATGAGCACTGACATAAAACTTGTGATATATGCATAAAGAGAAAGTCTGATACATGGAAACATATAATACTTAGATGGATATCTACCATCGTTGAGCAAAGAACAGATGTTGCAGCGCCACTTTCTTCCTCCATCTGTAAACATCACATAGGGATTCACATATGTGCGACATCTTCTACATCGAATTATGCCACATGGTCCAAAATTTACAATGGGCACTTCCTCCTGAAAAATGAGAAAAAGACAGTCGATAAGTAAAAAACTTACATGAAACATCAAAAGAACCAATAACATATAAGAACACCAGTATCAAAACCTATGCCTTTATAAGTTTGTAGTGTTACTGACCCCATCAGGAGCTTCGGCTAATGGATGAACCACGGCTCCAAGAGGCAAATGCCACCTTGAAAGCAATGATTGGGAATTTGGTATGGCACTAGTTGTGAGTCGTAAATATCTAGGATCACAATTCAAGGGGTACATCTCAGCAAAAGACTTTGGCTCCTCATCACCATCCAATGGCCTCGGCAATGATCTTGAATCAACTCCAGCATCAATTGATCCTGGGATAGACCCAACAGAGAGAGAATGGAATTCCTCCACTAATCCTTGAAGGGCACCCCCCATAGGAGGTCCTCCACCGGGTTGTTGCATTTGCTCCCTCAAATTCAGGCCCATGAGAGGTGCTACGGGTGGAGGTGGTGCATAACCTCCATGGTGAGCAAGAAAAGGAGTCTGAGCTGGCGAAACTTGTGTAACTGAATTGGCTTGCCTATAGGGATATCCATGCATAGATGACTGCATAGTTGATTTGGGTGCAGAAAATGGTTGCTCTAATGCAGACTGGGGTACACTTTGAGATGGCAGTCCCATTGGCACCACAGGAACCTGAGGCTGTGGACGATAGGAAACAGGTGGGGGCAAAACTTGTTGACCTGAAGAAGGTAGAAAAGGTGGGCCACGCGAGGGAGGCATAAGGGGTTGTGCTGATGAAGGAAACTGTGGTGGTGGTTGTAAATGTTGATATGGACCTACATCTTTCGAAGCATAAGAGGATGGTGGGGGAGGCACAGATGGACCATCAAACCTAGCTGGTGTAGGAGCTCTATAACCAGAGGGCTCTGACCCAACTACGGGCCCGGAGGATAGGAAGGGCATTACAGTCTGGGGAGGAACGGCGAAGGGTGAGGCAGTAGGTCTTCCAGGAAAATTTTGAGGTCCGGGCTTTTCATTTTCCATGGGTTTCATGTTATGATCTCTTTATACTATTATTAGTCACAATCCCATGCACCAAACTGCCAAAACAGAATATGACAATTGACAAATATAATTTAGATCATAAAAGAGAAGAATAATTTACTAACCAAACCATCAAAAATATCAAAGGAGACTAACAAATACTAGATACAGCTCACAAGAAATGTCAGATTGTATGAATGACAACACATTACATGGGTTTGCTTCAAAATAAAAATAAAAAATCTACCCATTGATTGTCACTATGACACTAAAAAGCAAGATACATGGAAAATTTTCCTGAAAATCCTTTTGCAAATAAAAAATAATCTCTAAATAATAAAATAAATTCCCTTGTTTACAAATTCCATGTACACCACATGCAGACATTTTTATTAGGGAAAATATTGATTGTATAATATACTTTATTTTTGACATTTTAATAATAACAGGAAATTAATTATATTTAGAGTCCAGAAAGAAAAGTTATAATTTGTGAAGAATGTACCATGAGAATGACTATGAAAAATAGAAGTGTGCTTCGAGGTACCATATCAAATTCCCACACATATTTTTGTTTGTGTTTCTTTCTTTTTCTTTTTTCTTTTTCTTCTTTTTTCTTTTTTTTTTTTTTATGCAGTATTCAATTTCAGCTGCTCTATCTTTCTTCAAGGATTGAGAAAGTCCAAAGAGATTTCTAAAGGGTGGATTATTTTTTTTCTCTGATCAAAATAAGGAGGAATTAATAACACAAAAGAGTATCATTTGGTGGAGTAGAAAATTACAAGTTGTACGAATCTAGGGAATTTGGAGTTAAGTTAAGATTGATCCACATGAATAATAAAGCCAACATACAGCAAGAAAAACCCATATAGGAAACCTTTCCCAGTTCAGAACTATAGTACTAAACACAGCTACTCTCACATTAAATTAAACCCATCAAAAGAAGTATCAAAACTTCTCACAATCAATATGGGTACTTTTGTTTCCTTCAAAACCCATGGAGGATAAACTTGGAAAATTGATTCCATCCCCAAGTTTAAAGATTTGCATTATAATACAAATTCCATGAATAATTGCTCAAATAAAAATATTTTGGAATCAAAGTCAAAAACAGTAAGTATGCCACTTTCCAGAAAGATCAAAAGCACAGATTCGTCCCTAATTAAAATAAAACAATAATAATTAAAAAATGAAGAAAACCTCGAATTGGAACCTCAATCCAATCTATAATTGCCAACAAAAATATTTTTTTTATTTAAAGAGATCTGAATTTCTGGACAAAACCAGAAACCCTATCTTTAAAATTACCATTAAATCTCTTCAATTCCGCCCAAAAACAAAGCAATTGAAGATGAAACAAGAGATAGAGAAAATTCCACCAATCAATGACTGAACAAATACTCTAATTCGACAATTTATAGGATTATATGCATCGATGTGGATTAAAATTACCTCAGATTGATCACTACAGATAGAATATCGAGATCTATATGTATATGTGTGGATCGCTTAGAGATCTCTAATTCTTGTGTTGGAGTTGGAGACAATTTATTTGAAAACTCCAAAAGACCTGAAAGTCGTTTTCAGAATTTAGATCTAACAAGCGGTGAGAGTTGTTTTTCTCTTTTTAAGAGAAAATTACTTAAAGAACCCTGGCCGAGGGCCTTTTTTCTAAATAAATCTTAAATTTTGATCGATTTCTTAATAATCCATTTAATAAACTTTTCTTTTATTAACAGTCCCTGACCTCATCTCCCCCATTTCCACAATTGAATGCCCTAATCATTCGAATTCATCATTTTCATAAAAAAAAATTGAATTTTTGGCATTTCAATTGAATTTTGGAGACTTCATTCTATTAGAAAAAATTTAAGAAAAATAAAAAGTCATTTTCAAGGGATTTTTTAAAGTACAAAAATTAAGATTTTCTTTTTGTTAATTTTTAGATGAAAATTAATCAAGAATGGTTCTTTTGGGTTGCAATCATATAAAAAAGTTGTTATCTTAAGTTATTAGTTGATCTTTCTATATATTTTAATCGAAAAATTAGAAATTTGAAAATATACACCCAATGTATTGGGGGTGTATGTAGCACAAATTTGTTTGCTACTTTCACCCACCTAATTATTTCTAAAAAAGGTTTCAAACCTACCGATCGAAAAAAAAAAAAAGATGATGATTGAGATAAATTTTTTGAAGACGATTTCACTTTCTTCAATTTATTAATTGATATTGTTGGGAAAAAATTTCTTCAAAGATTTTGTTGTTAAATGGCACCTAGTTTGTAATTTCGAGGTGGCTTATAATTGAATCTTGAGGCCATCTCGTCCTTTTTTTATAAATAAAATTTTTAACTTATAAAAAAAAATATTGTTGGGAAAATGAAGGTTTAGAAAAAATAAGAAAGTCAAAATTGTGGGACTTTGAGGCACGAAAAGATCATTTCTTTTAAGATTTTATTTATCCCCACTTGTAAACGAGTTTGTTAATAGGTTCCCAACAAAGTAACCTCTAGGATACAACAAAGGCACGGTGAGAATTTACAAACAACAATCTTGAAAATTCTCCTATGAAACAGTATGTAATATCGGTTTGATAATTTGAGAAAACTAAAATACTCCACTAAAGACATGTTTGATTGTGTGGAAAAGTTTTTGCAATGGAAAATGATCATTTTCTTGTGTTTGACACAACCAAGAAATTAAATTGGCGAGGAAATTGATTTGCCCCACACTTTAGATTTTCCAAAGCGGAAGGAAAATATTTTCTTACTCCTTGGAAATCAATTTGCCATCTACACGGAATATTTAAAAAAAATAACAAAGTCAAAATTGTGAGACTTTGAGGCACGAAAAGATCATTTCTTTTAAGATTTTATTTGTCCCCACTCGTAAATGAGTTTGTTAATAGGTTCCCAACAAAGTAACCTCTAGGATACAACAAAGGCACAGTGAGAATTTACAAATAACAATCTTGAAAATTCTCCTATGAAAAGTATGTCATATCGGTTTGATAATTTGAGAAAACTAAAATACTCCACTAAAGACATGTTTAATTGTGTGGAAAAGTTTTTGCACTGGAAAATGATCATTTTCTTGTGTTTGACACAACCAAGAAATTAAATTGGTGAGGAAATTGATTTGCCCCACACTTTAGATTTTCCAAAGCGGAAGGAAAATATTTTTCTTGCCCCTTCCCCTTTGGAAATCAATTTGCCATCTACACGGAATATTAAAAAAAAAAAAAAAAAAAGACCATGATATTAGAAAATCCGTTGAAACTCTTTACACCATTCATGGGAAACATTTTCTTTACTAACTTAGTAAATATTTGAATCTTACATTTATGAGTCACCAAATTCTATTATATATCAAATCCCACATTTGAAAAAAAAAAAAAATAAAGAAGAAAAAATCATTTAATTTTTTTTGTTCTATGAGAAAAACAAAAAAAACTGAAATAAAATTGCATTTTTTGTCACACATGAAAAAGTCACTTTTTTTAATCGTTTTAAGAGTCAGTGATGCAAGACGCATTTTTTTGTTCTTTTTTCCATTTAAAAAGTGTCATTTTTTGTTACTATGCATAGGAGTAGCTCAAATATTTTGAAATAAACATGTTTCTTTAAACTTCAAAAATCATTGAAAGGGTAATTATGATTTTTTGCTTCAAACATTATTTTTTAAATTAATATTTGATAATCATATTTTTTTGAAAATGACTTTTTGGTACATATTTTCAAAAATTAGGTCTTTGACGTCATTATCCCTAATTTAAATGCTTTAAATTCTGAATTCTTGCTTCATTACACACGTTTGAGGTTTCGACTTCATCATATAGGCCTCATAGGTTATTATTCAAAATTTTATTGATATTTTAGTGGACTGTTCCCTATTATTCCTAGATGAATCAATGAGTTTCAAATTTGTATACTGAGTCACTTTAAAATTCCACCGAGTCAAATTTGTTGTTTTTCATCTCTTAAAACCACTCCAACTTTATTTTTTTTCACTTTTACCCCCTTGACCTGAAAGAGAATGTCTGTGCCGTAAGTACTATAAGAACTTATTGAATCCTTTTAAGTAGATTTCTATCGAATTTATGTTGATGAATTCGATATTGACCTACCGAGTGAAACTTCATTTGATTTATTTAAGGTCTATTCGTTACAGTTTGCAGTTCCTACTTTAGGATTTGGGGTTTGGGCAAAGCATAAGCCTAGAGCCTAAGAAGCTACTTTCAAGAAAAACTTGTTCGTTACAAAAATTAAAAAAGTACTAGACTTTGAAGAAAAACCTGAAATTGAAGTTTATTTGACAATTCCCAAATGTTGGATTCTGACAAATTGACCAGATTGTCCTTACATATACAAAAACTATCAAATGACATATGAAGACCACATATGAAGACCACAAATATTAAAATAATATTAAGTAATTATAAAATAATTAATAAAAATTTTAATCAACTAACATTTCAATTAAACATGCAAACATGTTTAACCAAACAAAAGATTTTATATAGCAGAAAACATCTTTGAATATCTCAAAACCAAAAGGTGAATCTAAAAAATATAGCAATGCGTTCCACCATTAACAATTTGAAGATCTCAAACCCAAAATATTCTGATTGACAAAAACAATCAAGATCTAACATGTTGGTTCAATGAACCTTACATTTTATTTGATTTTAAGAATCATAAAGAGAGATAGAAGCATAAATCTTACAAAAATTAGAGGTTTTTTGAATGATTTTGATGAATCTGATCTCGCATGTTGATGCCCTAACCCTCAAAGCCCTTTCGGTTCCATGAACATGCACGTTGTGTGTAAATTTTTTGTTTTGAAGGATGCTGGAATTTGATGTAAAGGTGAAAGGTATTTACATATTTTCCAATGAGCCGCACCCTGCGAAGCACCTATTTTGCAGCTCCATCTTAACACACATAACTGCTACGTTTAAAAGCCGAAAAAGCAAGTATAACCCAAACAAACGTTGGTCCAACAGCATTATTAGCTTAAAAGCTGTAAAAGCCACAAAAAAAGCTTAAACGAACAGCACCTTAATTTTTTTCCCTACCGACATTTTCAAACAACCCCTAGATTAGAAGTCGATGTTTCCTCGATCCTTTCTAACTTACTTTGCCAGATCTAAGCATATTACTTGTTGTATCACGAAATCCATGTTGAAACTTCTGTAGATGCAAAGAAAAAGAAGAATGAAAGAGAGAGAGAAGAGAAGAACACTCACACCATCACCGACACCAACACCGACTATGGTTTGGGATGGTGGGTGAAAGCAATAAAACTAAAATTACTGCTTTCGATAAAGTGGGTGAGACGAGCAAAAATGTGGGTTCAAATAGCACACCCCTAACTAAAAAGTAAAAAACCTGTAGATACACAAGCCTTTTGCCAGGTTTATTACAGATGCATAACCCCAATTGATAACTTCAACAGTTTAATGTGCCAAATAGAACCAAAATGTCATACATGATAGATGTGTCTACTTGTGGCTATTATACTTACATAGTTATGTTTTGTTCCTTCAATTTCAAACTAAACGATGTTCTTATAAATACAATCGAGCTATACGCACTATTCTCACAACTAATCCTACACTTATCGTGCGCGTCAACCAATAAACAACCCATCTGCCCCGCTTGATTCAACTCATAATCAACTAAGTTACAATGGAAAGAAAAGATTTTAAACTTTAAAAATGTGATCTAAACTTGAGAGGTGTGAATCACGACGGAGTATTAGTGGCTAACTTCTTTGGTGGTGGGTTTCCTCCAGAGAGCATCACATAAGAATAGAAACATAGCATTGCGGCACTGCCATTCGGAAAAATTAAATAAGTGAGTTTACGTAAAAGGGGTGAACGTCCAAGCTCAAAACAATCTAATCGAAGAAAACATTGAAACCAAATCTGGGGGTACCTTATAACCGCATAAAAGCCTGCGGGGAAGAGTTTCTTTGTCTGCGTACACAGCATTTGATGATATTTAATGCAAAGCAAACGGTTTAAATTATGAGTCGTAAACTAATGTGTGGTGATGAGATGGCCTACCAAAGTGTAGTTCTGAAAATGCTTCCAGAGAAGGGCCACTGATAGTGCTGCAAGGTCAAGAAAGTGGAGCTAAGTAATATTATTGTAGAAATTAAAAACCTGATAAGCTTAAAAACAGAATTTGAACGGTTTCTTCAAACAATTGACGAAATTCCAATCGGGCACAAGATTCCTACCATCAAGGTTTTAACCATCTCTGTCAGCTTTCCTTGATATTAACCTGTATTAGGTCTCACTCCTA
The DNA here is from genome assembly GCF_017979445.1 of Akebia trifoliata. Lineage (NCBI taxonomy): Eukaryota > Viridiplantae > Streptophyta > Magnoliopsida > Ranunculales > Lardizabalaceae > Akebia > Akebia trifoliata. The sequence goes on along the minus strand of NC_141389.1, from coordinate 3,722,285 downwards.
GATTCCATTTCTAATTTTGTCATTCCTTGTCTTTTCCACTTATACATGTTACAATCATTCCATAAATATATTGTTTCTTGATTGTCTAACATTCAGGTCCATAAAGCATAATTGGTTTCATCATTGTCCCATAAAACTCTTATAGTTTTATTTGTAAGCAACATAATATTTTGAAAGCACATTTGTCATTTTGGACATGCAACTTCAATTCTGTGGGATATTTCCTCTTCAATATCTCTCAAATTTTATTTATTTATTTATTTTTGGGATAGTTAAAGAACAAGGAAACTTCATTAAAAAGGGGGTCGAGGTGACCACCCAAAAAAGTACAAAAACACAAGATCTATCAAAAGAAACACCCCACACTAGACACTATTCCATGACTAGATTACAAACCCTCACCCACCTTACAAACAAAAAAGATGCCCCGGAATTCTTTAACAATTTACACCACAAAAACAAAAGAACTAAGAAGGCCAACTCAATATCCTGAGGACTTGATTCCTTACCTTCAAAAGTATGATTGTTTCCCTCCTTTCAGATGCTCCAACAAACCGCAAGGAAAGCAAGCTCAACAAAATGCATTTTGAATTAGTGAAGTGATTCCCTCCAACCCAACCTACTCACAAACAACGCTTGCACTGAAGAAGGGAAGCAACCCTCCACCCTAAAAAGAGACGAAGAAATGAGACCAAATCTCACAAGAGAAGCGACAATGCAGAAGAAGGTGATCCGCCCCGTCCCCTCCTTGCAAAGAGAGTAAAAGCCCCCCTCCTAATCGAGTTATCCAGCGTTGCGAGCCTCCCAAAAGTGGAGGACCAGATGAAAATCGAAATCCTGGAAGGCACCTTACCTTGGCAGATAAAAGAATGAGGGAACCCAATAGGAGAAACTGGAAGCCCTGCATGGTACATGGACCTTATGGAGAAACAACCATCCCTTCTACCAACCCAACACCTACAATCCTCAACATCCTCAATGACTGGTGAAGACTCTTTAAGTACCCAATTAGTCTCCCCAGACTCTCCACCTCCCAATCGTTGAAGGCTCTTCTGAGACCAACACCCCAACTCCCAACCAACCATCCCATTCCCACCTTCCCTACTAACAAAATAAGAGATAACCTTGCCCTTTTTCAAGGACACCTGAAAAAGATCTGGGAAGTTTCTCACCACACCACCAATCCTCCCAAAAACGAAAATGTTGACTTTTGAAGTACTCTCTGTCTGTTTTTAATTAATGCCTCACCTTTTAAATTTCTAAACCAAAGTTGCATTACATGTATACTTAGTCTTGGTCCTTATTTCAAAACCTTTGGTTTCCAAGCTAATTTCTCCATTGTTCTAGTGCTGCCTCTGCTCCTCTAGTCTCATCAACCAACACTACATCATATGTACCACCGAGAGGCCTCCCATTTGTGAACGGTTGATTCATCCATAACAAGGGAGACAAAATCTTGAATGCCTACTTGCAAACCCACTATTCCTCACTAGTTCTCTTTAAAACTGTGTCCTTACAAGAAATTTCTACACTTACAGAAAGTTTTTTAATGAATAAAGTTTAAAGGATTTTCAAAACAGTAGAAAAAAAAATTATTTCAAGGAAATACATTCTAGGAAAAAATTTCCCAAGCTTCCATATATAGGAAGTCAGCATCTTGAACATATTTAAGCCATGGAAACTTTTGAAATACCTGCTTGACCCAACATGAATGGTAAGCTGGATTTCCCTTGTCTCCAAACCTTTAAGCTAAAGGTGCTCAAGGCCAGTAAACCACCTCCATAAAGCACACTGATGCCTAGAGTTGTGGGATTCCTGGAAAAAAGAAAACCCACGATCCCTCCAATTAAAACTAGCCCACCTGTGAAAAAAAATATCCAACATTTATACAAGGAATTGAAGCTAATATTAGTCTGTCCTACTACAACACACAAATAAGAATCTGAGTAGCACAGTTAAAAACTGAACTGTGCTATATATGTTGAAGCACAGGAAGATTTTGTCACAAGTCAATTCGATTCACAAAGTTCAGAGCAAACTGATCTAGTAACTAAGAGGGTAAATTACACTTGACCCCTACGGTTTGGCATAATTTTATGTTAACCCCCTAAAGTTTTGACAACTGCACTTAGCTTCCCAATGACAAACGTTGATATAACCTTCAAATGTCATTTTATTATTTTTATCCTCTTACTTTATCTTTCTTTCATTGAAAAAAAAAATAAAAATGCCCCCATTTAAACATTCTCACTCTTATGCATGAGCCCATTTTTTCACAAGGATATTTTTGTTAATGACAAAGAATGATATTTTAAGAAGGGTGAATAGTCTTTACAAAAAGTTAAAATAAAATAATAATAAATAATAATAAAAAAATACATTTTAACTGTTTAATTGACGGAAAGGGGGTAAGTGAGCCTGTTACATAACTATAGGGGAGGTAAGTGTAATTGTCAAAACATTTGGAGGTCAACATAGAATTATGCCATACCATAGGGGTTGAAAGTGTAATTTACCCTAATTAATATTAAGGAAGTGCAAAAATTATCAGTTCTGTGACTAAATTATCAAAGTTACTACCAAGTTTCAGTTCAAGAGATGGTTTGACTCATGTTACTGTACCTATGAAGACCAGTATTCTTTTTTTTTTTTTCTTATCTTATTTATTATTATTTTTTGGCTAGGCAAGCAAATGAAGAATGGCAATCAAAAGTGAAGGATGATAAGTGAAGTTGAATAGGAAAAATGCAAAGATGAATACTAAGCAACTGAACATAAATAGAAAAGTGTAGGTTACAAATAGAAAAGCATACGAAGTGATCAGTGAGAGCATGTTCAAAGTACAAGAAACTTGAGTGCTTGAATGGAAGTCCTTTAAGAAAACTTAGGATAGCATTGTTATTCTTCACTGTTAGCCATAACAATTCAAATGATAAGGAGTTTATGGGAGCCTAAAATACAATTTTACAGTTGGACAGAAAATGGAGCTCCTTGAAGATCGTGACAACTAATGGATCCATTTTTATGGCTGACCAAAATATGAATTACAGATTATGTTTTTGAAAATTATCCTGGAGAAAGAAAATATTTGTTCAAAGATTTTTAAGGAAATCCATTTTTTTTTAATTGGGAGAAGCAAGTTTTTGGTCTAGGGAACATTTGAGGATTGGAATGAGTTGTGAAAAGATTTAATTATGTAAATACCCTTAAATCAATGGAGGAAAAGTGAACGTGAAATTGGAATGAGGGCAATTATGTAAATACCCTAAAGGTATCATTGGGAGAAATTATACGTAGTGTGTATATATATCACTATTGATAAAATAGAAGGATGAACCTGAAAGAATGACACTGATGTGCAATTTTCCATGTAAATGAAAATATATACATAAGTAATGTAAGACATGTTTGGTTAGCCAAAGGCTCATCACTTTAGACCAAACACAATATATATGTAGGATATTCGGGCACTACGCTGAAGAATACTCACCAAAGGGAATCCCCAAACAGAAATCGTGGATCTTTGCTGCCTTTTTGGGAGGGGTGACACCTTGTTCATCTTCCATCGCATCCATCCCAAGATTTCCATCAAGTGGTTCTTCTTCAGTACTTGGATATGATTTCACTGTCCCTTCTACCTGTGACTTTGTTGAATCAGCCACATGTCTTAAAGTGGTTTTTGTCTCTGAAGTGGGAGCTTCAGTGCCACTTCCTTCCAATTGCATACAAACTGAAAACTGGACAATAAGATTCAAATAAACTATGAGTAGAACTGGATAATAAGATTCAAATTAGAATTAATACAACCAGTAAGTTGTTATGATAAACATATCATAACAAAGTCATGGAACTAGTAATGTCCAAAGAACAATATACTCGAAATTCAAATCTCGAGAGTTAAATTGTTACAAAAACTTCAACAATGAAAATAGAATAGATTTTTTTTATTTTTTTTGCCTTTTTATAAGTAGAATAACAGCACCAGCACCACTGGTATCATCCTTATTTAAGATTATAAACATAATTCATGAAATATAAAGAAGTGAAAGCAAAGCATATTAATTGTCATTTGAAAGGTTAAGCAAGTCTCCACTCTCCACTAGTGTTAGCGATGTTATTCTCTTTTAGGCAAGGTAGTTGTTACACTCTATTTATCTCTCTACGGTTTACGTACTCCCCAATTTTTCTTCTAGTGTTAGTGGAGTTATTCTCTTTTAGGCAAAGTGGTTACACTCTAAATGTTGTTTTCTGTTTTAAGGATTAATCCACGAAGTTGAAGGTGCGAAACTCTGTATGTAGTAGGCTAAAAAGTCAACTACTACTATGCTAAACCAATCATGAACTTTAACAAAGTTTAGATTCGACAATTATTCGGTGTGGGTAAATGGGGAAATTTTTGGGAATATATAAATGATGTTTTTTTATCGATATATACAAATGATGCTGTTTGGGTTTCTAATCAAAATCCATCATCTTCAACCTCCCAAAAGACCCAATCTTTCTTTTGACATTTCAATATTAAAGAAAATAAAATTTTGCAGAAAGGTATTTTTTTTTTATAACCATATTCTGCAATTAATCCATAAATAGCCAATTAATTCATCAATCCCTTATTCAGAGAATTTTGTGACTATGTTCTGACCAAACCTAATTCAACAAATTATGAAACAGGTAGATCAAAGAATTAAAATGGGGGTTTAAATTTGAAAACCTCGGATACTATTAAATCTTGGTTTCTTTTACAAATTATAATGTTCCATCAAGTAAATTTTAAGAGAAAAAATCGGAGAAGAAAGAAAAAAAAATTGTACCTTGGAACGAAAGGGGGCGACTAAGACTGATCGTTTTCGAAGATTTAGGTTTAGATCACGATTGATCAACGAAAAGCAAGAAATCTGTGAGAGAGTTGTGGACGACATTTTTTCCAGTGTGTGCGTTTGTATGTTAGAGCGCGTCGGGGATTTCTCCTGCAACAAATACTAGATACAGCTCAGAAGAAATGTCAGATTGTATGAATGATAACACATTGCATGGGTTTGCTTCAAAATAAAAATAAAAAATCTATCCATTGATTGTCGCCATGACACTAAAAAGCAAGATACATCGAAAATTTTCCTGAAAATCCTTTTGTAAATAAAAAATAATCTCTCTAAATAATTAAATAAGTTCCCTTGTTTACAAATTCCATGTACACCTCATGCAGACATTTTTATTAGGGAAAATATTGATTGTATGATATACTTTATTTGTGACATTTTAATAAATAACAGGAAATTAATTATATTTAGTGTCCAGAAAGAAAAGTTATAATTTGTGAAGAATGTACCATGAGAATGACTGGAAAATAGAAGTGCTTCAGGGCACCTTATCAATTCACACATATTTTTGTTTTTGTTTCTTTTGTTTTATTTATTTATTTATTTATGCAGTATTCAATTCCAGCTGCTCTATCTTTCTTCAAGGATTGAGAAAATCCAAAGAGATTTCTAAAGGGTGGATTATTCTTTTTCTCTTATCAGTATTAAGGAGGAATTAATAACACAAAAGAGTATCATTTGGTGGACTAGAAAATTACAAGTTGTACGAAAAATCTAGGGAATTTGGAGTTAAGTTAAGACTGATCCACATGAATAATAAAGCCAACGTACAGCAAGAAAAACCCATATAGGAAACCTTTCCCAGTTCAGAACTATAGTACTAAACATTGCTACTCTCACATTAAATTAAACCCATCAAAAGAAGTATCAAAACACCTCACAATCAATATGGGTACTTTTTGTTTCCTTCAAAACCCATGGAGGATAAACTTGGAAAATTGATTCCATCCCCAAGTTTAAAGATTTGTATTATAATACAAATTCCATGAATAATTGCTCAAATAAAAATATTTTGGAATCAAAGTCAAAAACAGTAAGTATGCCACATTCCAGAGAGATCAAAAGCACATATTCCTCCCTAATTAAAATAAAACAATAATAATAATAAAAAAATGAAGAAACCCTCGAATTGGAACCTCAAAACAATCTATAATTGCCAACAAAAATATTTTTTTTTATTTAAACCCGTACCTATAAATCTCTTCAATTCCTCCCAAAAACAAAGGAATTGAAGATGAAACAAGAGATAGAGAAAACTCTACCAATCAATGACTGAGCAAATACTCTAATTCGATGATTTATAGGATTATATGCATCGATGTGGATTAAAATTACCTCAGATTGATCACTACAGATAGAGTATCGAGATCTAGATGTATATGTGTGGATCGCTGGGAGATCTCTAGTTCTTGAGTTGGAGTTGAAAACTCCAAAAGACCTGAAAGTTGATTTCGGGGATTTCTTCTGCAACAAAGGAGAGTCGTTAAGGGAAGCAGAGAGACCTCAGAGAATCAAATTGGGCGAATTTTTTCTGGATGGTCGGTCTACACTTGTGTTCTGGATGGGTCGTAAGTACAACCGAAATCTTTGTGAAGTCAACTTAACAAATCATCAATAGGTGTAAATTACACTTTCACCCTTAAATTTTGATATAATTCTATATTGATCCTCTAATTTTTCGACAATTACATTTACCTCACTATAATTATCTAACGGGTTCATTTACACCCTTTCGAAAAATGGGAGGTAAGGTTGGTCTAGTTTTATACAAATTCTGGTTGCATGGCGTTGTGAAGCTTGAACTTCTGAGAGTTGTATTTGTCCATCCTTTCTTTTCAGATTGGGTTGGTTTGAAGTCTACCCTTGATTATCGAAAAGAATGCGGTTAAAGCGTCCTTCCCCAGTTTCAGGTGAGAAAGTAAAGAAAAGCCCATTCAAGGTGCGGCGAAGCGTATCACTTCGATTCCAAGCCAAGGGCCAGTTTCGCGTCTCAAGGAAAGTCAAATTCCCTCTGAATATCACGGAGAAAAGAAGATTCGGAATTCAAAGGAGTGCTTCGACGAAGCAGTCCTCGCCTTTACTTGACAATGCAAGGGGCCTGTTTCTTATCGAGAATCATTATCTTGGTATTCGGATGATCGACTGGGCTATTTTTGACTTTGAAAATACACGATTGAATCTAGTAAGGCGGTTGTTGCAAGGGCACTTTCTTCTTTGCACACTGAATCAAACTACGCACTCCCTTCCGGTAAATCACTCAGGATGCTCCGCTTGGTCCGTTGCAAATGGAACCCCCCCTCGCTCTTCTAAAAAACAATTCTAACCTTTTTTAATATGAGTTTTCCCATGAAATCTATAGAGCTTTGATAGAGGATTACTAAATTTTTGAAATATGAATGTATAGAGCTTTAAAATATGAATTTTTAGACGATCATATGTCACAGGGTGGTAGAGGACAAAACTTCAAGAATTGTATTTTTTTTTTCTTTCAATTTCTAATTTCTTTTCATGACCTTGGAAGTTGGATCAAGCCCCTAATTTTTTATTTTTTTTGTTTAATCTAAGTTGTTTTTTAATATTTTTTTTATGAAAGCTATTGGCCAATGATATTAGATTGCCAACTTGAAGAAAAAAAAACTCTATTTTTCAACACCATGGATCAATACTAAAAAAAATTATTTTCAAAGTTATATTTTTAATACAAGTTTTTAAATCACTCCCCCCTCCCCCCACCTCGACAATATATATATATATATTATTAATAATTTTTCGACGAAATCTATAGGGTTGTGATGTTGAAATACTAACTTTAACAACAACAAAAAAATTGTTACTTTTCAATACCTTAAATCAAATCTTATGTTTTTTCGAATTATTTTTTTGAATCTAAGATTTTCGATGAAATCTATATGGCTATGATGTTGGATATTTCAACTTTGAAAAAAAAAAGAATTTAACAACTTGGATCAAACACACACGAAAAAAAAGTTTTTTATTTTCAAAATATGATTTTTCCATGAAATCTTGAGGACTGTGATTTTTTATTGCTAATTATTTGATTTAATTAGATTTGATATTTTATCAATTTATTTAAATCTCCAACGAGTAAGGGATATTCAACGCGTAAGAAATAAATACACGAAATGATGTAAGGAATAAATACAAGAAATGACTTGTGGCATAGGCACGGGCATCCAATAGAATATACATATGGAAAAAGAAATCTGAAACACACCTAAGAAGGAAATCAGTAAGAGAACCACTTTCCTTATTAACATAGTAAGATCTTACGCCTTACTAAGAGTCACTTTGCTTAAATGGATTACTACCTCAGCAATCCAACTCGACAACCCTATAAATTTCATCGAAAAGCTCAGATTAAAAAGAAAAAAAAAAAAAAAAATATATATATATATATATATATATCCTATTTACTGAAATAACATTGTTCATACTCTCCAAACAACTTACAACTAAAAAAGTGATTTTAGTAAATAATTTATATTTTAAACAGTTAAAGATCATATGCCAAAATACTGATTTTTCCCCTTTTAAGGAATTTTAATGTAAAAGCATTACAAAGGTAAAGGTCCTTTTAACCAAATTTAAAAAAAAAAAAAAGAGAAGAGGTAGGGAAGTGGAACCCCTCTTAACTAAGACTTAAAATGTGTCGGATTTTATCCCCAAATCCGAATATGAAATTAGATGCTTTGGTTTTTTCAAATATATCTGAAATAAAAAGATAGATGCGATATGGGTTGATGTTCCTTGACCCGAGTCAGATACAGGTACATTTCTATATCCACCTAAATCCAAATGATATATTACTTTATAAGTTATATTTTTATATTTTTTAGTATTTTTTTTTTCAACTAACACGCGTTGAGTATAGTTACAGAGGCCTCCTTCCAAAAAAAAAAGAGATTTTACATTCAAATCACATTTAGAGATTTTTTCTTGAAATAACCTTGAACGATTTAAAATTGTCCAACCCGACCAATCGAATCAATTAATTTAATCAGGTCAGATCAATATATGAGTTTGGTAAACTCAAAATGGTTCAGATATGATATATGGATATACTCATATATGGCTTGAACCCATCCTACTTTAAGGCCTACTAGTGTACAATCCCAGTAATTTCAAGATCTCTTCTCATAAATTGTAAAGTCATCTTTATTGGCTAAAACCCTAGATTTTTCTTCCCAAAACCAGCCTCTTGGGTAAATTTACATTTCAATCTATAAACCTTGAGAGCAAGATGATGATGATGATGACAACTGTTGATATAAAATTACAACACCATCATAATTCTTTGGATAATTTACCCATACCACTTGACCATGGTCTTTTCGTGGAAACTACCAAACAAATAGCCAAAATACCCACAGCTTCAACCTTTTGCCAAAACCCTTGATTTTTTTCATCCCCAAACCCACCATCTTCAATGTCAAGAGTAAATACTTTTACTCTCATCTTCACTGTCAAGATTCCATCTCTTCTTCAATCTTCAAATCTCAAGAACAAGATCGAATAAGTTGAAGAAAATGGCAATTTAGCAAGAAAAAAAAAATCAATAATTCCTGCAATAGATTGAACATATGAGGTCGAATAAGTTTTTTAAAAAATTCCAATATTTTATTTTAACAATAAATCACTGCAAGAATTTCGCTTTGCAAAACTCAAACCACACAAACTCCTCAGCGAGAGACACGAAAAAAGAGTAATAATTTATGTGCTTAAATATATAGTTCTTTGTATCATTTAAGATAGTTGAACAATACATTCTAATTTCGACCATGGCTAATCAATCTTCAATAGTGCCAGTACCGAGAAGCACTCTGCAACAATGCTGACACACACACACACAAAAGGCCACATGAAGGCCATAAATAAAAGATTATATACCCTATTTAGTTAGACTCTGATTTGCAATCTGCCTCTTTTAATGCTCTAACAAGATGGGTTATTCGATATTTGAGCTTTGCATTTTCTGTGACGAGCTTTTGAATCTCCATTGAAGCCTAAACATTGTAGATAAAAGTCATAAAACTTCTCCATGGCTTGCCAAATTAGAAAAAATATAACACAGAATAAGCCGTACCTTCTGTCTCTCAGATATTTGCGCAGCTTTTATTTCTTCAAGCTTTGACTCACGAAGTTCAACTCGAATCTTCGATAATTCCTCATTTCCAGTATCTGAATTGGCAAAAAGTTGAGTTATTTACATTTATTTGTGCAATTATAATTTGGGATGAATGTCCAATCTTGGAATTTACCTTTTGTATTAGCAAGTGCAGCTTCGAGTCTTGACAGGCGTTCCTTCATTAAAGAAAAAAGGAGGTCTTAGGATAAACCTTAGCCATATCTTAAGATGTATCATAACGAAGTAATTTAAGCTGTTGGATGAATTTAAGTTTATGACCACTAATTAAGAGTGTTTTGGCTCAATGTTACCTGGTTCGTCGATTCAAATTCTGGTTCGCCACTCTAGAATGAACCCAGTTTGTAGGGGTAGGTAGAGATAATTCGTTTCTTGGTTCGCTTTGGTTCCCTAGATCGGTTTGCTAGCTTGGTTCGCTTGTGCATTTATATAATTTAAGTATACAAGTTATAAGTTCAATCATAATGTTAAAAAATTCTAAGTTAAATAGAAACAAATTAATATAATAGTTTAAATATTTAATATAAACAATGAAAATTTTATATAATATATTGGTTTGGTACACCAAACCAATTAACAAATTGTTTGGTTTGCCGAACCCAACCAAAATTTGGTGGGTTCGTGGTTTGCTTGATTTTACGAACCCAATATGAACTGGTTCGGAGTAGTACCAATGAATTGGGTAACTCATATTCTTCTAATTTTCAAGGATGGAAAAATGATCATATGGTCAGTGTCGAAAGTAGATGCAAGAAACAACGAATACAATCAAAAGTAAAGAGAACCCGACACTGAATTTACGTGGTTCAGCCAGATTGCCTATGTCCATGGATGATGATGATGATGATGAGATCCTTTCACAAATTCCATGAAAAACAGGGATTACAATCTCTCAATCTCGTTTCCTAAAAAAAACTGAAGATCCCTCATAGAAAACCATAAAAACGAGTTCGCTAGGAATATATATACCATACAAAGATGAAATTGTCCTTAAGGCAAAAAGTTAAAAAATTGAGTACAAAGAGCAGTAATTTAAGCCATGGAGTCACTCCTTGGTGTACAATCCATTCAAACAATATACTCATACCAACAAAATATAAGGCACAAACATAACATGGCCCATATTCAAAAAAATTTCCAAAGAAAGGAAAAATGATTGTATGGTGAGAATCATCCTCATCAAGTTGATGTAGAGGCTACGATCCCAAGGTTAGCATATCAATTGTAGTCCAGAATTTCAAATTGACATACATGTCACCCAATGTATCATAGGGATCACACTATGATAAATACGTTCCTGAGTACAAATACTCTAGAAGCTACATATTTCAACACGTAGATAATGGTTGCTCGGAATAACCATCAAGTTTTTATATGCTACATCACCAATCAAGTAGATTATTTAACTGCAACTAGTCCATTGGGACATGTTATGCAAAATTCAGATAAAATTGGCTTGCAAAATTTAGATATGCACACGAATATGCAACAGCAAGCAATTTGTAACACAGATGTCTTTCCTCGTTTAGAAGTGTCAATGCAACATTATCAATAACAAAAATATGCTTGATGTTTCATACTACTATCAGATAAAGTATCAGCAACTATGTGACATAAATTACACTGATGTCTTGTTGACAAATAATAAAACGCAGCAGTCTCATACATACTACTTTCCACGTTATGTCCTTACAATTTTTTCCATATAAAAAAAAAAACAATTTTTAGAAAGTTCTTTAATTTATGATAAATTATACGACATAAGAAATCTGCATTTAGTTAAGTCATGTATATTAATAATTTATAGACTATATTAACCAATAGTTGATAACTAACTATTTGAACTAATTAAGATATTTTTTTAAATCATGGCAACTTGTGTTTGACACATGAGGTATGTGTTACTTATTAAAAAAAAACACTACAATATATGCTAGGGAATATCAACACGGAAAAAAAAAAAACCAAAAAACTTAACATCACATCTGAATATGTTTTTAGCAATACCAATAACATACAGACACACATACATATATACAATGGGTCCCACTCTCTTTATCTCAAGATTTATACACTATAACAACGTATCTCGAGGTTTACCTTTTTTGTTTTTTCTTTTCTTCCTCTTTCCAAAAATAACCCCAACTTCTTCTGCCCTTTCCAATATAACCCTTCCAACTTCATTGTCTTTCCTCTTTCCCCACTTTCTTAATAATACATCTCTAACTTTATTATTTTTCCTCTTTTACACCTTTAACTCCAAAGTTTTTTTTTTTAATAATACCCCTTCAACTTTATTATTGTCCATCTTTTACCCCTATATCCCCAAAGAGGATGCCCATGTGGGCACAACTGCACAAGCTAACTCTAGTATATATTTATTCTACAACCAAGCACATTTTCATATGGCAGGCACATTTAATACATTACAAGGGTATCATAAACATTTTATGCCGTTCTTTTTCCCTAAAATGCATTTATTACATCTTCCTATACAAAAAAAATGTGCATTACCATGTCACTTACCCATGACACAACCAACTATTAATATGAAAAATGTGAAAAGTAAACATGAAGTCCAGTGTTGCTGAACTTATATCAAATCCTTTGAAATGTGAATCCTAAAGATACATGTCAAGTGAAGGTACCATGTCAGTGAGGTGGTAAAAAGTCTCAGCGGTAACACAATGGACCACAAACCTAGGATCAAACCCCGCCTTTTATTTGCTTTCTTATTAAAAAAAGAAAAGAAAATACAGATGCATGTTGAATAGAGTCCTAATTATATTCAATGTGTATCTCAAGGATTTACAACCCCAAAGAGAACCTAAGGAATCCCGAAGGGGTGGCTCAATGGTAATTTCGGATCCAATAAGGACCCGATTGATTCAGCTGCCAAAATCTGCTGTCAGAATCTAAAACACTGAAAAGCTTGTTTGATAGAACTTTTTAAAACTGTTGTGCCTTTGACTAGAATCTAGTAATTATTGTTTAATATAACTTCTAAAATCTGCTGTAATAGAGTAAAATGACCAGAATGCCCTTAAGGTTGATAGTGCACCCAGAATGCATAAAAAATTAGTAGAATACCCCTATAAATATATAATTACACTAAATATATGTAAATATAATAAAATTATATAAAAAATTAAAAAAATAATTATTTTAATTTTAAAATGTTTATAATCTAAAAAAAAATTATAGAAAAATTTATAATTCTATAGAAATTTCGACAACATCTCTTTTTAAAAATGGACATACGAAATTTTACTGATTAACAAAATACCTACATAATACGCAATCCAACATAATGCACCCAAAATACATAAAAAAATACCAGAACACCCCTATAAATATATAATTATACTAAATATATATAAATATAATAAAATTATATAAAAAATTAATAAAATAATTATTTTCATTTTAAAATGTTTATAATTCTAAAAAAAAATTAATGTTCTTAAAAATGGATATATGAAATTTTCCTAATAAACAAAATACATGCACAATACGCAATCCAACATTCACATTACATCGTATATACATAACACATCCACATAATATCTAATTTATATTCTGACGTCATTTAAACATAACAATCATAGTTAATATATAACTAAAACTGAAATAAATAAAAACATGAAAAATATACATCCAACAAATACATACAAAATATATTTTTCATTCTTCTTATTTGACTTCGTTACTTTATCTTGAGGAACATTATTATTGATAATGTCAACTTCATTTGCCTACACAAAAGATCTTGCATGTCTCTATAAAGTAAAATAACACATGAATTAATATCAATCTCACCAAACATACACACCTAACATTAATATCAATGTCATATTACCTGCCAAGATGGACACCTATAAAACATCCTCTCATAATTTTCTTTTATTTTAGCTGTGACTAATGTTATCACTCGACTATATGAACAACATGGTAGATATGTATAGTTTGCCATCAATGTTATTCATCATACACAAAGAACATAAATAAATAAGCATCGAATCTTCGAAATATACTTAAAAACAGTATAATCTTTATTCCAACATTGAATAACAGTATTTATAATTACAATACAAAGTAAAAAACATAATATGAAAATGTATCAATGATTGCCAGTAAAAATGACATCAGCTATTGAATCCCTATGTATTTTCATTGTTTGTTGACTCTAACGACCTATTAATGAGGGAACTGGATACTCTTGATCAGTGATACCATCTTCTTTCACTCCCGTTGATCCTTCTTCCTTGAATCGAGCAAATTCTTCATTGACAATCGCATATTTTCTAATAAAATTGTGTAATGCCATGCATGCAACAATAATATTTCGTTGTTTGTCCAAACTATATGAACGCATCAACTTCAAGATTGACCATTTTGCTTTTAAAACCCCAAAGGTTCGTTCGATCACATTCCGAAGTGAAGAATGTAAATGATTGAATAGTTCATTTCAACCATTTGCCTGTGATCTCCTACAATTTTGTAGATGGTATCGAACACCTCGATAAGGTGCGAGATAATCATCCATGAGTGGGTACTCAGCGTCTACCAAATAGTATTTACCTATTATTTAAAAAAAATATTAATTTCTAAGATTAAATATAAACATACATAATTGACAAACGCTTAAATACAGACCTGGTGGAGGATATGAAAAATTTAAACTGAAAGTATTCACTGTCTTAAGGAAGACACGTGAATCATTAGCCGACCCTTCCCAACCAACCACCACATGAGTAAACATGTCAAACGAACATGTTGCCATTATATTTTGTGAGTCCTTTATGTCCTTGATATCACAGTTGTTCTGCTATTAGTACAAATGCACTAACATATGTCCCGTCTATCGTTCCTATACAATCCTACATATTTTTAAGGTATATTAATATATAAACATTAATAAAACAAAAAAATATCAAATATATATATATATATAATTACCTTAAAATATGAAAAAACGAGGATTGTTACGGATGTGCGAAGAGACTTCATTGAGGTTGGGAGGTATAATTAAGAACATTGACAAGTTCACAATAGTCAAAAGAACTTTGTTGAAATACTTGCTAACTGTTTGAGGTGAGTGATCGAAACTATTTACAATTAATCTTTGTCCTTGATTATGTCCTATTATCAATGAGACCATCGTTTGTTCTTGAATAATAACGTAGCGTTTCATCTTCAGTAGACATCGATCTTTCAAAATACTATACAGATTTAAAAATACGTGTCGTTCCATTCTGAATAATGCATGACACGTCGCACGATTATCATCTAGTGTTTCCCGCACAAAGTCAATCCCCTTTAACTGACTATTATTATGTGGCTCCCTATATATGAAATTATCGTAATAAAATAATGAGCTTAAGATGGCTCCTGTAGTGACCATACTTAAAACACTTGACTCGATTTGAACCGATGGTATCAGTCGTATCATCTGAATTGATAGTAATTGTGGTATCAACATCTGAATCCATATGACCTACTTATGAATCTATATTAGTCGTATATATCCATCTAATAGAAAATATTAATCACAATATCCATCCAATAACAAATAAAATATCTAACAGAAAATATAATATACATCCAACAGAAAATCAGATATCCATCAAATAGAAAATAAATTATCCAAACTTCATAGTATATTGCAAAAAGTAACCAATGTATATTACACCCTATAGGTGCATCATAAAACCCACATAAATATTAAAGTAACATATAAACATGTCTAAACATCTTTCTTAGCCATAAAATCAGACATCTCGTACTCCAACCACCCAAGACGAACCTCTGCTGATCGTAACGCACAAAAAACCTCTCTGAATTGTTTGTTCTTCATAAACATCTTCAACGCAAAACGATAAAGAGCACACTTGGGGGTTAAATTGATAGTTGGTCTAAGAGTTCTACCGACTCTTGAATACTGCCTTTCTTAACATGAGTGGGATTAGTAGAAGCAAATATCTGACTGTGAACTGCATCTACGAGCATCTCCAATGACTGGCAAATTTGCATAACAGTAGTCATCTTCTGCTTACGACTTTGAGATTGTAGAGTATCCCCACTTCTACGTCGAGTGGAATCTATGGGTGGGATTACAGTATTGGTAGCGTCAACCTCAAACTCATCAACATCATCAGACGTAAACTGTAGAAGTATCTGAGACTCTGGATGCTGGGTCCCCATGACATTATCTATATCATCCGCATCTAGATTCTCATCCTGGGGTGCTGATGTAGATGGCATTGTACCAGATGCAGGCAACCACATCCGGCTACCAGTAGCATATGTACCTCCAAAGATGAAATCCAATTGTTTCGCAAAGTTCAAAGGTTGCTTTCGGAATATTGTATCTTTTGGATGATGCTATAAAAAAATATAAACCCTAATTTACATTAATGGACAAAAATCTTAAAATAATTAAAATGATAAATTAACAAAAAATTGTACCTTTAACCACCCATCCCACCACTCATCACTTGCATCTAATATGCCGGTGTCAACATCATAAGAGATGTCAGTATTCGTGCAAATCTTATTCCAACGTCCCCAAATACCTTTTTGTCTATCCCACTTGTTCTTCATTTGCCCTCTATCGTAATAAACACCAGTTCTTTTATGAAACTCCTTGATCAAGAATTCATAACCGATCTTGTCAAGCACTTTATGCGGTCTCCTCCCCTTCTTAACTAAGTCATAACAGATCTCGACCCAAACTTCATGTCGTTTGGATGTCCAATCTGCTTTCGCACTCTTTGAATTGTTATCTTCCATCTGTCAATGGTAATAACAAGAGTAGTCATAGAACGGAAAATGTCATTTTCTATTTCAATTCATCTTGTAATATAAAATGACCCCACGTATTATGACCACACAATTTAAAATACTATAACATGATTCATTGGCTGAACAATGATCTAAAACTAATATAATTATAGAAAAAAACAAAACTGTAAACTGTTTGATTACTTACGCCATCTCAACCTACAATTTTTGCACAGTGTATAATCAAAGAGAGAAACCAGGAGCCAATATCAGGTTACCATATAGATAGCCGGAAGAACGTACAATTCTCAGTCCCACGGTGAGGGAGCCCTATCAATCTTTGAATGTACAAAATACAGTAATTGATGTGTGTGTGCGTGTGTAATATATATATATATATATATTTTGACATTTTCATTTCAATTACTATTGAAGTAGGACCAACTCTTATGTTTTGAACTAACTATCAACAGATGAGATTGAAAAGTCACAAGTTATTTGCATGTAATTAACTAAATTTTAAAATTTATCGAAGTCAATTCACAGAGAGATAGAAGTTACTTTCATGCAGTTAAACAAAGCAATTGCCAACTCAACTGAGTTTGTCAGGAGCAAAAGTGTTGGTTGCCAAGTCTTGAATTCAAAACCCATTAACGAATCTGTGTTTTACTAAAAGTATTCAAGTATCGAAAATGGAAATGATAATAATTCATCATCACATGGTTGAAACAATAAGAAAATCTATCAATATCCGTGCCTTGACAAAATATATACCTTTGGATAGAGTTGAATAATGAATACATATTGACGTTACAAACCTAAATATTTGAGATAAGGCATAGATGATGATGATGCTGACAAACAGGGGATGCAAACTAATCATGTAAGAGAAGGGATAACATTCCTCACACTCAAATATAATTAAATCTTACTATCTTCTCTTATCCCCATGAGTACAACGTTCTCAAATTTACATTAAAAAAATATCACTCCAATTGTCATTGTTTTTCATCTTTGTTTTCTAAATTTCAGTAGTAAGTGAAAATAATATCACATGTCTGTTCTCCAATTGGAGTTCCGATCTAAGTAAAATCACCCACGATTTACCTCTATAAAGATAATAACAATTAACACTCATCATTTCCGATCCAAAAAAATTCTATTAAAATGAAAATTATCCCTAAAAAAAAAATACATAAACAAAATTAAAACGAACTTTGAATAGGTAAGTGACAGTCTAATGGATCCACAAGACTTACTAAAATATATGATTTTTTATAATGAGGCACAATACGAAGTTATTAAATCCAATTCTATGGTATATTTTATTTTAGAGGTTCAACCAGGTTTATAGAACTTCAGATGGGGGTATGAGCCTATGTTTTCTTAATTGTAGACTTGGATAAGCAAATGGACATCAAAATCCAGATTTATAGAACTCCAGATGGATATAGTTTTTTTTTTTCATTGTAGATCTAGGTAAACAAATCGACAACGAAAACCCAATTTTATAAAACCCTAAAAAATATATGAATCTATTTATCTCTTGAAGTTGAGGAAACTAAAACCTGATAATATACGAATCTATTGTTCGTTTAGGGTTTCAGATCTTGGTGAGTTGAGTTGGAGATCGATAACTCCCCTTATAAATTTATAAATTTGATTATCGAATACCCAATAACATTATATTCAATTTATAAAAAATATATATATAAATTATTGAATACCCGAAAGCATTCGATACAATTTATGAATAAAAAAAAATTATAATCTATAACTACCCTTATCTTTCGAATCGATTTATAAACCCTTGATGTTTATCAACCAAAACCCTCGATTTATCAACCAAAACCCTTGATTTTTAAAATGAACAATCATTCATTTTTATATACAAATAGAGGGTTTCTACGATGAAGTCTGGTTTGCCTTGCCATCGATCAAAAATCAACGAATGTCAAGTTTGCCTTGCCGTCAATCAGAAATCAAAAGGTAAAACATTTTTACATAAAACGAATGTTTGGTTTGCACATCGAGGGTTTCTATGACAGAGAGAGAGAGAGAGATGATACTGCATGATCGCCTTGAGGTTGTAGATGAAGTCGAGATAGGCTAAAGCCTTGCGGTTCTATCAAGAACGATGATAGAGATTTGTGTCGAGATTCGAGAACAATGATCTATAGGGCTATTAATCTACAAGCACAGTTGCGTGCTGTCAAGAATAGAGAGAGAGAGAGAGAGACCGTGTGTGTGTGGTTATGACGAGAACGAAGAAGACTGTGGGGTTCTGTCGATTAAGAGAAGAAGAGAAATGAGTTGAGGGGCAATAACATCTTTTCACATGAGACGTTTTTTGGTAATTTGCGTCTCCCACAAACGCGATTTAAAAAGCGGTAAATTTGCACTTTTCTTATTTGCATTTAGAAACGCAATTCGGTAACTCAGATTTTTAACGCAATTCGTCGGAATCATTTGATTCAGCTTCAAAACTCTGTTTCACACCGCAAACGGACCAAAATTTGTGTTTTGAAGTTGAATCAATCGGACCTAAGCGGTGAGAGTCCATAGGTTGTGAGTTCGATATCCAGTATGAGTAGTATTTCCTCGGGGCCACCCGCGAGGGCGCACCCTCACTTACCAAGTGCGTGTGATGCGCGGGTGTTGCACATGCCCGGGGAAGGGACCTATATGCCTCCAGCCTAGGCTCTTCCAGTCCCCCAAGTTAGATGTAAGCTCGGAACACCCCCGTTGATGCAGGATGATGAGGGGAGATAAGAAAATGAAATATGATTTTAGGCAAAATAGGGGATTTAGGGAAATCTGGTTGGGGATTGGGTTAAGGATTTGATTTAGGATTGAGTAAACCCAAAAGTAAAATATTTTTTTCTTTTCGCAATTATGACAATTTCAATAGGATTGATGAAAAGGATTAAAGATTGGTTAAAGGTTAAGAAAAGGGATAAAGGATTCAAGAATCAAGAAAATCAAGAACAAGGAACTAAAAAAAATTCAAGAAAAATAAAAGAATAGAAAAAAGAAAAATAAAGATTGGAAGAAAATAATGTTATATTGGATTTACTCCAAAATGGCCTCACACCACACCATTAATCTCAACCATCCAACTAAAATAAGGAGATCCAATAGTTGTAAATAAACTTAAAACAACTTAAATAAAACAAAAGCAGAAATATCATCTATGTCCCAATCCCGTAATTTTATTTCTTTTGAATTTTCAGTCTATGAAAACTCATTAAAAAATCAATATAAAATTACCAAATAGCCCCCTAACACCTATACTAACATCATAGGCTAATAAAACATTAAAATAAGCTCAAAAAATATATAATTAAATCCCTAAAATAGAAAACTAAATAAAAATTAAAATCTATATCATCTTGGATCGAGTCTATCTCAACCAACCCAACAAACACAACAAATATAAAATATACACATAGGCAACAATATATATGATATAGTGTATATATGTAGTGTTTTGTTAACATGTGCTCAAAGGGCATGCACTTTGGGAATTGATTTTTATACCAAAACTGCCCTAAAAGAAAATTCTTACCAAAATACCCTCAAATGCTTATTCCCAAGGTTTAGTGCACCTTAACGGTTAACAAAACTCATTTATAAATGACCTTATCCTTAAATTATTGGATTGGATTATATCAGAATTCTACCAAATCCATTGACAACCCCATCCTCAAATCTACTCAAAAGAAGAAGGGTTTTGTAAAACTTGGTATTTCATCTCGACTTATCCCCCACTGATCCCCAATTGACTCACCCGAGTCATCAAGTCTCATACGATTAAACCTTTCAATTTACAATTATTTATTATTACATATTTATTTACAAATAATAAAATCTTTTAATAAAATAAGTTGATCAGAAGATGCTCAGTCACATGATCATATTATTTTAACTTAATAATAAATATTTAAATTATTAAAAAATTAATATTAAAAAAATCGTTGACTCGGGCGAGTCATCTCGGTCTTCTCCATAAATATATTGTTTTTTTAATCGGAAGTCTTCTCTATAATTTCAGACCAAATGATAGTCAAATTTTGTCCACAAAGATAAACCCTAGTTGTTGAGGATGAGTTTCTACTCTACATATCATTCATTAAAGGTAAGTAGCTTAGTTTTTTAACTATCAAAATTTTGCAGAAACCCTAATTCAATAAACCCTAAAACTTGGAAAAGATCTATAAACAAACATTAAAACAAAAAATCTTGAAAAAGCAAATCTTAACACTGTAGAATCGGATACTAAGAAACAAAATTTCAGAGAAAATTAAATCAAAGATGATGAGATTTCTCTAACCTCTGCTTCAGAAGCTCTTTGATAGAAGGGTTTCAACACCTCACGCACATCGCTTGATTTCGTGGATTCGGCCATTTTCGATTGCCCTAAATTATTTCTCACAATACGATGGAAGCAGAGTTGCAGAGAATAAGTAGAGTAGAATAAAGAACGTAACACAAAATTACGGATTTACCCTTACCAATGTGGTGTGGGTAATTTAAAAAACACTCATTTAAGATAGCTGCTATTGCTACCCAACTTTTACTTATTACACCCTGCTTAGAAATCAAGAAAATAAGAAAGAGGTAAAATACCAGTTCGTGTTCCGAATATGATGAAATTTTGAGTCTAGTACACTATTCATTTTAATTCCCAAAACTGTTTTCAAGTGATTTTATTAGTAGGTATTGTAGACACCCTAATTTGAACGGGCTTTCACTCGAAAAGGCCCAAAAATATCATATTTTCAATAAAATTAATCGACGAGCCTAAAAAGCCTAATTTATCGAAATGCGACGTTTTAATCGAACCAAAGACCTCTAAGACCCCCTAAGGGACTAGTGGACCTATAAAAAAGGACTTGACCTACCCCCACCTTCACCGTTCCGCTCTCAAAAATAAAAAACATCCGATTATCAATAAAATTCACCAACAAACTTAAAAAACTCGATTTGCCAACACGTGGCATTTTGATCAATCAAATGATTTCAAAAAACCTCAAAAAAATGAATAATTTAAAATAAGACTTGGGATACTCACTACCTCCCATAACTTTCATCTCTCCGCTTCCAAATCAAAAATACCCTAAGCTCACTTGAGGCCATAAAACATTCAACTCTCCTAAATCAATATCTCACCTACCCTCCCCTAACATAAGTTCAACCCCATTTTACCTAAACCCTAAAACCTACCCACTATCAAAAATCTAATCCAAAATGACCCCAACCAATTCTTAAAATCCAAGCCCAACACTACTAAGCCCAAACCCATATCCAATGCATATCCAACCCATAACCCTAACCCACAAACCACCACCCATATCAAACTAATCGTCACTTTTTCATCAAAAATGACACATGTCATCACCTCATCTCACTCCCTCATCAAACCACCAACTCTCATCACCTTTCTCTAAAAAATTAACTATCACATTACTTTTTCTCTAAAAAATCATATCAACCCACACATCCTTCTAACCTACTATCATCACTCCCTACTAACCAACCATCACCTTCCCCTAATTTATCATTATTATTACCTATAAACTCATCTCTACAACCTAAACCTACACCCTTCCTCTCAAGTCAAATACTCATTCTCTCCCATCAATTAATCTAAACCCCCAATCTCCACACATCTTGCCATATGTCATCCTGATGACACATTTGATATATTGAAAGCTCGGTTAGTTGTTAAGGGATATACACAGACTTATGAAATTGATTATGCTGAAACTTTTTCTCCAATTGCGAAAATTATTTCGGTTCGAGTGTTGATCACATTAGTTGTTAAGTTTGACTGGCCTTTGTATCAGTTCAATATTAAACTGTCTTTCTACATGGTGATTTATATAAGGAAATGTATATGGAGCAACCACCTTAGTTTGTTGCTCAAGGGAAAAATAGGAAAGTGTGTAAGTTTCAAAAAACACTCTATGGTTTGAAGCAATTTTCACGAGAATGATTTGGTAACTACAATGATGCGGTTCTTGCATTTCAGATGATGCAGTGTTAGACAGATCATTCAATTTTTCATCAGAAATTTGAAAAGGGATATGTGTTGTTGATAGTCTATGTTGATGACCTTATTTTGACTAGTAGTGATGCTGATGAGATACACAGATTGAAGTTTTATCTTCAACACAATTTCATACTAAAAACTTGAAAAAATTAAGGTATTTTCTTGGGATTGAGGTTGCTCGTTCAAGTCATAGTATTAGTCTCTCTTAAAAAAAGTATGTGTTAGATTTGTTAGAAGAGAAAGAGGTTACTTGGGTCCAAACCGGTAAGTACCCCAAAGAACTAGAAGTTGAAACTTACATGGAGATGTGTTTGATGATCCTAGTAAATACATGAAGTTAGTTGAAAAATTGAATTACCTCACCACCACAAAACCATACATCTCACATGTTGTTAGCATTGTGAGTTAGCTTATGGAAGCACCTAGGATGCCACACTAGGTAGTTGTTCAGTGTATTATGAGGTACCTAAAGGAATCTCCAGGACGTAATTTGTTGTAAAAGCTTAA
Source organism: Akebia trifoliata (assembly GCF_017979445.1). Classification (NCBI taxonomy): domain Eukaryota; kingdom Viridiplantae; phylum Streptophyta; class Magnoliopsida; order Ranunculales; family Lardizabalaceae; genus Akebia; species Akebia trifoliata. The sequence goes on along the minus strand of NC_141389.1, from coordinate 3,698,899 downwards.
TGGTCATACTTGGATTAAAGGATATATAGATTCAGATTGGACTCCTTCAAATAAGAGGTCTACCACAGGTTATTGTACCTTCATAGGAGGTAATCATGTGTTATGGAAAAGTAAAAAGCAAATGGTGGTGGTCAATGCAGAAGTTGAATATAGAGCCATGTCTCATACTTCTTATGAACTTCTTTGGTTGAGATATTTTCTCTAGGAGATTGGTTTCACAGTAGAGACACCTATGAGTCTTTTATGTGATAACTAGGCAGTCATGCATATAGCTTTCAATTCGTGTCACAAGCAAACGAAGCATATCGAAGTGGATTATCATCTTGTTCGTGAAAACTTCTAGGTGGTGAAATTGCCACACCATATGTCAAAGTCTGAAGATCAACTTGCTGATCTGTTTATTAAGTCGTTAAAAAGTGATAAGATTACTTATCTGTACAGCAAGATGTAGGGGTGTCAATGGGTACCCATTTAATCGAAACCGAACCGGAACCATAATTGAATACCCCAGTTCCGAATCCCTTTTTATTGAAACCGATTAGAGTCGGTCTAAAATAGAACCGAACCGATAGGAACCAGAACCGTTAGGTTCTATCCAATGGGTACCCATAAGTACTCGAAACTGATTTATTTTGTCATTTCTTTCCATACTATAAATGATTTAAGGTATTTTTTATTTAAAAAATAAATGCATGTTATATAAAATTCTTCAATTTTTCATATAAATTATCAATTATAACTTAAAATGAGTTGCTCTTCTAAAAAATTATTACTTTTAATAAAGATAAATTTTTATTTTTGATAAAAATAATTAATTGGTATCTCAAGTATAACAATTTATAACAAAGTTAATAATTTTGTTGATAATATGCTAATTTTTTGAAAGGATTTTTTATTTATTTATAATGATTTGAAATACTTTTTTGTCATTTGATACTTGAGAACTGGAACTAATGGGTACCTGTGATTTTTGATGATTCTGTTTCCGATTCCATTTATTTTGAAATTGGATTCGACACCGACAAGAACCAGAGCCGAACTAGTATAATGGTTATGGTTATAAGTTCCTTAAGAACCGAACCGGAAACGACTCATTGACACTCCTAACAACCTAGGATTATATGATATATATTCTCCAACTTGAAGGGGAGTGTTAGATATATCGCTATTTTTTATATGTGACATAAGGGCATATGTGTAATTTCATTTCTTGTTTAGTTTTATATATATACCACGATTCATTATGAGAGAGTCAAGTTCGACTCCTCCCACTTTCTCCATTATTTTCTTCTCTAAACACTAATATGATTTTCTACAAAGCCGATTCAGAGAAAATATATAACATGTATATATGAAGGGAAAAAGTTTGATCATTGGATCCTTAAACAAACTCGAATAAAAGAAGGAATTGAAAATTGAAAAACTTGAACATTACAAAGCCTTATGTCTTCTGATTCATCTGTAGCTCCTCATGTGCATCCGAGTAAAGTAACATCCATCAATTATCTAAAAACCAATCAAGGTTGTCCATAAAGCGAGCGTTTGTTGATCAAGGTTGCCCAAGAAGCGAAGGTTTGTAGAACGCATGGCTTTGTGCTATCTCAATGCGATCACGAGGATCATTCATGGCTTCATCCCTTAATGCCCTAAGAATGGCTTGTGATGAAAGCTCCCTGCAGATCCATATAAACAAAACACATTGGAGATTGAAAAGTATTATGGTTCTTGGGTTTCATTATGAAAACAACCAATTCACGACCGTGTTTCCATGATAGGGCATAAAATGGGTTGGATATTATCCGAAATCCGAGTGATCCAAAATCCAAATTTACAGGTTTGGATCCTTGGAGTATATCCGAATAAAAAAATGAGTCGGATATGGTTTGATGTCCCATGATCCGAGTCGGATACATATCTGCCTAGATCAAAATTATATTGCTTTGAAAATTATATTTTTAGGCTTTTTAAAATACCATATTCTACTACTTTAATATAACATAAATTCCTATAAAATAAAATGATTGTAACGGTACAATAGAATAGTACAACAATCAACAAATAAGTATAGAAGGAAAAAATGTTGAACTATATGGAATTATCTGACCTGATCCTACCCAAATTAAGCAATTTGATTGCGTCGGATCTGGATTAAGTGAAATCAAAATGGTTCGGATATGGTATATCTAGAAGGATCTGAGTCAAATATGGATTCAGGTTCAGATAAAGAAATTTGGATCATGACATGGATATACTCAAATCCGAGCCCAATCCGATCCATTTTAAGCTATATTCCATGAAGACCTAAGAGCGAAGTTTATGGAGAATGGAGAGCTAGTAAGTTACAAACCGTGTTAATAGAATTCTATATAGTGTCTTCAAGATTGGGCAAAGCTCAGCGGGTGCAACGGGCTTGTTTTCATCGGGATGTAACACACTCAGGCAAGACTGACTGAGTAGCTCGTAAAATGCTCGCACAGCAGAGACTCCCTGAGAAGTAAAATGCATAGTTAGCATAGTTACTAGTAAGTGAAGAGTAAGAAAAAAAAAAAAAAAAAAACAAAAGATGAACAAATCTAAGGACATGGGAACACATATATAAGTTCAGATTAATTCAAGGGCTCTGAAACTCTAGCCTGATTTGGAGTGGGGACTCAACAATTTGCCGAAGTGACAAGAATTTCCTTCTACTCTACTTTGAATGTACCCAAGGTTTAAAATAGAGAGCTTCTATTGCCACACCAACTTTTGCTAACGCCACCCCAATTCATATGTAAATCACCAAAGAATTAGCACACATCTAGGGGTGGCGTTAGCAGTGTTAGCAAAAGTTGGTGTGGCAATAGAAGCTCTCTTAAAATATCGTATCGATTGAGTGTGTCAATTAATGAAAAAACCAATACGGTATTGGTCGATACATTCCCGAAACATTCAAGGTTTTGGGGTCAATGTTTGGTTACGATCTTGGCATATACCAATATCTATTGACCAATACATTCCGATATTTTAAACCATGAATGTACCATACATTTTGATACGTTGGAGTAATTAAAATTCGTACCTGAATCATTCCCTTCCCCTTGATGCTATCACCCATATCCAAACTTATTTCCCCTTTGGCCAACATTTGGCCATACCATGCATTACGACCTTTCAAAAGGGTTACGTAAGTATCGGCCAGTAAAGGACCAGCGAGCTTCTCTGGTTCTTCCGTCAACAGATGAGTAATAAATATCATCTCAGATGTACAATGTGCAAAGTATACCGATTTGCTGGTTGCACTCTCATTGGTTAGAGCTGCTACCATTCCTATGGAAACAAAATTGAAGTTTGTATAGATTCCAATATTGAAACTAAATATTATTCCCAAAAGAAATTTATAACACAAAAAGCATTACTTTCAATCTTTACAGCATGTTTATCACTACTGTCTACAGCTAAAATCCTTTAGGATATGCCATTATATTTACCATGAAAAAAAAAGACATTTTTTATTGTTTGCGAGAGAGAGAGAGAGAGAGAGAGGCATTAAGAGTTCAAAGAAGCACCCATAAAATTTTTGCTTACTTCATTAGTATGCCATTTCGTCCATACAAACCTAAGAAACTAACTATTGGCAGCCAACAAAGCAACAAGACATGTTGATAGCAACTAGATGTGTCAAATAGATCAATTTCTTTAGTTTCTCATTTTTCACTTTGTTTGATGTGATTTGAGTTATGTGACACGACGGGGTTGTATCAATTTGGTATTAGAGCCGTTTGATCCATAATTTTGGTGATTGGTGAGGAAAGCTGAATTGAGGGGAACAAGACATGTTGATAGCAACTAGATGTGTCAAATAGATCAATTTCTTTAGTTTCTCATTTTTCACTTTGTTTGATGTGATTTGAGTCATGTGACACGATGAGGTTATATCAAATTGGTATTAGAGCTGTTTGATCCATAATTTTGGTGATCTGTGAGGAAAGCCGAGTTGAGGGGATTTCATACACGAGGATTTGACATACAGCAACTTAGATTTTACCGATTCTAGGTCTGTTTTACTTTAGGAAGAGTGGAGGAAATGCTAATTAAGTAAAGAAGAAGATTGAAGGATTAAAAAGGTAAAAAGTTTAAGCCTAGAAGGGCTAATTGGTAAAGAAAAGGTTTTACAATAGGGTGTTGTAATTAGGTTTAGAGGTATGAAATGGATTAGCTAAGGTATAGAGTAGATTTGGCAAAGGGATTAATGATGTGTGGTGGATTCTCCCCAAATCCAAGCAAAAGAAAAAACAAAAACTTCAGTAATTTTTTTTATTCATTCATTCATTGTCTATATAAAACAATATATTACATTGTTTAAATAGAAAAGACCAGTTGTCGAAAGCTAAAGGACTTCTAATTTGACTCTACCTTGTACTCCAAGGTAATATTTTGTTTCGTTGCCTACATTGTTGTGTATTTTTTGGACTACACTAACATGTAAGGAAACTTCCACGCTATCTTGTATTTTTTACATTATCTATACCTTTTATTGGAAACCGGGGATCTCTGACTTGTGCCAATCAATATTTCCTATTTACCATTGAATTTTTTTTTTTTTTTTCTAATATAGGTAAAAAAATTAGTGGTTAGCAAGGTGAAGTTGGGTTCAAAGAGGTTTAAACCTAGGACGTGAGAACAAAACTCCACATGTCTAACCAACATATCTAATTGAATTCGAGTGCCGTATGGTTTCCTGGTCGTTCCAAATTTTTTCCAGATTCAAGTGTCCTTTCCCAAAGCTTTTAAAGCATTACCAGACCAAAAGAGTTGACTCTAAATAAGTCCAAAATAAAGGTCATAAAATACACATTTCTACATTATAGAGCCTCCTTAAATGTGTTCTACATTTGAGGTCAATACATAAAAAGAGTTGCCACCTCAAATACGAAACACATTTATTAAGGCTCAATTTACGGTAGACTACTAAGATAAATCGTCTTAACGACAGTTCTTGTTCACTTCTTAGACAAATCTTCTTAAAAATATTACCAAAGTGAATCCTTACCAGCTCCAATGGCATAAACATTCTTCAAACCGCCCATAACTTCGTGAGTGATAAGGTCGCTATTATCCCAAACAATGAAATGAGGTTGCCTTAAAAATTTTGCAAGATGCTTCCTCCATTTTCCAGCTCCACAGATTCGAGCATTAGCATACTCCTTGTTGTAAATCTCCGATGCAATATTTGGTCCACCAAGATAAAGAATGTTTTCCATGGGAACTCTAGCTGCAACACATGTATACTCAGGCTTACAAGATTTAAAAATTAAAAATTAAAAAAAAAATTAAAAAACCAAATTTATTAAGAAGTGGAAAAAATAAAGTCCTAGTGCAGCACTAGAAGTGATTGGAAACTAATCAACGTAGATAGGGAAAACTAATCCTATAACAGGAATTTCAAATTTTCTATGAAACAAGAAGGTCGAAATATAAAAATCTTGGTCTCTATCGGTATACTTCCTTGGGGACAGATTATAAAGAAATCATTTAAACAGTCAGTAACGGAACTGCGAAAATCATGGATATTGGCATTACTTCATTGACTCTTTTCACATTGCTCAACTTCAAACTAAAACTATGAAATAGAAAGAGAGATTCTATTGTCACACCAACTTTTGCTAACACCACCGAATTCATATGTAAATCACCAAAGAATTAGCACACATCTTGGGGTGACGTTAGCAAAAGTTGACATGGCAATAGAAGTTCTCAATAGCAAGTATAGGATCACTGATGGAAGAAAGAAACATTTTCATTATAACAAGCAGAAAAGTGACCTATTGGAAAATAGATGAATTCAAGAATCAAGATATTTCCATAAAGGTAAGAAAAGTGCTTCACACATTACTAATTTATAATTCACTCCTTCAACAGCTTACTGTTGCATTGATTGACTACCCAAATTCGTGCGCCAGGTCCCACGATCTAAAACCTCCCCTTACTCCTTACCACCACAAACAGCCACCATGATTCCAGCAAGATTATCTACAACTCAATCATCCAATGAAAGTGTCACATCCTAGCTGGTGCACTACCGGTTGGACCCATGATCTGTTGGGCACGTGTGGTTGGATTTGTGGTTGCGGGGTGGATTAGCAAGGAGGAGGGTGAAGTTAGTCCCACATCAACCCGGGAATGTTCAAGTTTCTGGGCTATAGGTAGTCCAACTTTGAATTGCCTCTAAGAAGTGGCATGCGGTAGCATTAGCGTAGGGTGCGGAAGGAATCTATTCATTGCAAACCAGGAATTGAGCTTAAAGGCCAGGAACCACGATCACAGGTTTTTAATAAGTAGAAAATCTCGCCTTTGAATAGATATTCCATTGGTTGAAATTGAAAGCAGTCGATCCCGGTGTCCGATGCAGTTCCAACGAGAAGATAAATCAACTCAAAATAAGTAAGTAAAGAACTTGAATCAAGTATCACGGAAAGTTGAAGAGGGTCCGTAAGGAGATCATGCTCCTGTAAAGGTTCGATTCCTCCTTGAATTACCCTATTACAACGTGTTTTAAAGCTGTGAGAGGAAACCCAAAGCAGACAATATTGTTACCTGGTCCAGGGTGGGGACATGTTACAAAACGTGTTTTTTTGTGTGTCAGTTTTTGATTGTTGAGAATCCAACTACCTTATAAATAAATAAATAAATAATATTTTTGGTAAAAACCTACACATTTTGAATTGATTAATATTACTGATGTGTCATATGCTCTCCTCCTTCCTGAATTTTCTAGTAAAATTTAATGTAACAAAGATATTGCAAGACCAATAAACACATTGTTTCACTATAAGCTCACAAACTAGAAACCTATAATCTCCAAAATGAAAGTTGACAATGAAAACTTCAACAAGAGTCATAAACTACAACAAAAAATCAAACCAGGAATAAAAAACATAGATAGAAAACAGAAATCAAGAATTGAGAATTCTTACTTGCTCGATTAATCATTTGTGTGGGAGTAATTATATGAGGCACAGGCACCAATGCAGCCTCTATACCCTTTGCCAAAGAAATAATGATCGGTACCGTAATTCTCTCTTTCCAATACCTACTAATCTCTTCAAATACCTCATAAGTTTCTGTCGATGGCAACCCATTCACCACAATATCGGCGTCCCACACAGCCTCTTGCAAGTTGGTCACAACTTTCAAAGGGCAAAGTGGTGTGTCAATCATGTTCAAGCAAAACCCATCTTTCAAAATCTCATCCGCATACAAAGTTCGATCACCTAATCTTGCCTCGACATACTTCAAGTATGCACAACGTCTTATGAGTCGCCTCAATACGTCCTCCCTCGAATTGATCACCTCAAAGAGATGCTCCGCCGTAGCTCTATCAACTGCCCTCCCTGGCCTTCTCCATATTCTGATTTGAACCTTTTCTCGAAAACTACCATAGCTATCTTGCAGCAAAGCTGCGAAAACACTACCCCAAGCGCCCGCCCCAACACCCACGATCTTCAAAAGGTCACCTTCGGATTTACCGAGAAGACGACGAAATTCATCGAGCTTCTCCTCTGTACCATTAAAATTTTGAACAGAACCATTTGAGTACATGTTATTGGTCACACCTTCAGTGCTTCCAACCATCTTCTTCAAAGAAAAACTTAACCCAAAACCCAAAATACTTGATGGATTACAACTACACAAACAAATCCAAATTGTGGGATTTCTCTTTTTAAAAAAAATTTAAAAAAATAAAAAAATCACAACCAATCTCTGCAACAAACTACAATCAGCCTCAAATTTGCTCGATTTGGAAGATTTCTGAACAACCCAATTGAATTACTAGATGGATCTTACACTTAACACACTCTAAATCCTCAAATCTTCACTATAAACAATAAATTTACTGTCCCTGAATCCCTACAAAAATAGAAAAAGATCATATTTTATAAGTAAGTTTTTCTCACCAAAACTAGAACTAATCGCTCCAACCAGATTTTCAGCCCTAATAAATTCCAGACTTTTCTTTTCTTCACTCACCTTCAAATTCAAAAAGTCTCCACATGGGTTTTCTCTAAATCCGCAAAATTTCAAACCTACTTCGAGATCTCCGCATGGGTTTTGGTCATCAACTACAACCAAACAAACCAACCAAGAAAAAAAATCTTAAAAAAAAAAAAATCAAATAATTGTCCAAGCTTGCCAACCTTCACATTATTTGCTGATTGGCCCTATTTCCTTAAATAAACAAATAAAAAGAAACAATGAAAGATAAACAACCTTCCCTTTCGTGTCGGCTTCTCCAAAGCAGAGTTGAGTCTCTCTCTGTTTCTTTTTAATTTTTATTTTTATTTTTTCTTTTTCAGTAATCAAACAGAGGAGGAGATAAATTGAGAAATTCCAACAAAGGGACTGTTTTGGCGGTTTGGGTTTTGTGAGTAATCAAACCAATTTCATGGGTTTTGAGGAGAAACAGAGACACACACGAGATTTGCATGCAGTGACAGATTGGAAATTGATGTGCAAAAAGTAGGAAAAAAAAGGAGACTTTTAGTTAATTTTCTTTATTTTTTTTTATTACTTTTTCTTTTTGAGTCTGATTTTTGATGTTTGTTAATGACCCCACATTTCAAATTCCCATAGCGAGGGAAATCCATCCACTAAAAATCAGCTAGATTGATGATTGATAGTTATTTGATAAGATTTTGATTCAACATGTCATGAAATTCTTTGAATTTTTTCGAAAATTAGAAAGAACTTGAATTCATCGAATAGGTGGTTGTTCAATTAATTCACAGAATTATTGGTGGTTCGTGGAATTAATTGATGAATGATTGTATCGATAAGGAAAAAAAATCTGATCAATTGTCTCTCTCCATCTCCTAAACTTTTTTTTTTTTTTTCGTATCCAGTGAATTAATTCTTACCCCTATTTCATCTCTCAAAATCTCAACTCCTATTGCACATATTTTATTAGTTAAAAATATTATCTTTTTGAATTTTTTTAAATCATTTTTGAAATTAAGGCCCTTCTTGATATGTTGTAAATCATTTGCAAATGCAAATAATTTTATTGGTGCTCGGTTACACAAGCAAATTTTATTTTATTTTTTTCATGAGTCACCTAAATTCTTAAGAATTTTTAGTAAATGATTTGCGGCATAGAAAGTACCACAAATCATTTTACAATGAAATTTTTTATCAGAAAGATCAATCAATTATAATAAAAGATTTCGCAAGAGATTTCTCAATGATTACTAAGCAATAGTAAATCATTTATTACAAATCATTTGCAGTGCAAATGATTAGTAGTGTACCAAGCAGACCTAAGTGAAATGAGTCAAATATGATCACCTCTCCTTCAACTGTTGAATAATTTTCGAATCCAAACTTGATTATAGTGAAAAAAGATAGAGTGATAAATGAGAAAAAAAAATGATTTATCATTGGTGACATCTGTCGATCTTGTGATTCAAAATCAACCAATTCAACGAGTGATTCGTAAGTAAAAGTAATGAGAAGTTTGTCGTCGAACAATTGGGTACGACTAATATTGAAAGGATCATTTTCAAATCAGGTTCACGAGTAAAAAAAAAAAAAAAAAAGATTGCCAACCCTTGATGAGAAATGTTCAAATCCTACTGTTGATGAGCAAGTTTAGGGTTACAGGGCCACTAGAATTTAATGAGCCTGGATCCATGTGAAAATTGACCAGGTTTTAATGTAGAAGCCAGAGTAGTTGAGTTGGGTTGGGTGCCCATTAGTTTGCATTGAAGTCATGGATGTTGCCTGCCACCTCCCATTTTAAATGTGGGGGTGGCTAACCACCTCATTCCTGTCCCTTTCCCTATCTCATCTCTTTCTCTTTCTCTTTCTTCACTCCCATAAATTTTCATTGTCTTTCCCATCCTCTTTTATTCATTTTTCTCAATTAGGACTTTTGTTTTTTTGAGTCTTAAAATCTTCCCATTGTTTTTTTTTATAAGGGTGCAATTTGGTCTAGTTCAAACTGAAAATTGAATCAAATTGATATCTTTGAGGTAATTTGGTTCGATTTGGAACAAGTTGCAGTTCGATTCCAAGTTACGAAAATGGAGAACTGATCAATTTAGTTTGATTCTCATATCAAACTTGTATAGAACCGAACCAAACTGAGAACCGATCTCCTATGCAATAAATAATATACATATGTATGGGACACATATTAGCCATCTTTTATGGATAAACTAATGGCCTTTTATGGATAGATTAGTGATTTATTGTATGAAATTTTGTGTTTACTTTTACATTAAAAAATATTACTTATAATTTATAGAATATTGACAATCCGTAGATTCGAACCAAATCGACTTTAGTTCGATTTGGGTTGGTTTGGTTCCAATGGAATTTGGTTCAGTTCTGGTTCTTATTTAGTGGAATCGACCTATGTTGGTTCGGTTCCAATTTGACCTCAAACCAAATCAAGTTATACCCCTAATTTTTTGTAAGAAACTAGAAAGATGTCATGTGCAAACACACATGCATAAAAAGGGTTTATCTGTAATTTAAAATATATATTATTAGGATAAAGGTGTGAGTTGAATTCAAAACTTCTTCCTTTATTGAGCGAGGCCTTAGTCACCATGCTTAACATTGACTAATTGTAATTTAAATTTAATTCTCTTTTTTTTTTTAAATTGGTAAACCTGTTTTTAACGAGTTCAATAGCTCAATGTTGACATAATTTGAACCCTTTAAAATGTTGATTAAAGGGTTTTCCAATATTACATAGAAAAATAGTATTTTTATAATTTTAAAAACTAACGGATCTTGGATTTTAACCAAAATGACCTTGATTATATTAAATTTAAATGTAAAAATGGGGGCATTTACAAAATTTGATGTCGACCCATTTCTACTCCGCCGTCACTCATTATAATAGTAAAGGCTAGAGTAGTGGATTATAATTTTCTTGACTTTTTACCAAAGTGGAGTTAATCCTACAAGGAATATGGCATTGAGTTGGTGGAGTAGAATTTGCATTATCCATATTTAGTATGGTCTCTTGTAGTTTTTCGCTTGTCTATCACATAAAGAATATATGTGTGTGTAATGTGTGTTGTGGTGAGGGGGACTTTATTTCCCTATAAAAAATGCCCTAACAAAATTTCTATAAAAAATACCCTCAAATGCTTATTTCCAACGTGTATTTAATACATCTCAAGACACTAACAAAACCATATATAAATTGTTACACATTGTTTCACAAGTCACATCATATGAATAGTTGGGGCGTATGATACACGGCGTAGAAGATGAAAGATGTAGTTTTATCCACTAGTATAAGAACCAAAGTCAATTACAATCACATTTTTTTTATTAAATGACCTTAAATGATATAGATCATAAGTAGGGGGGGCAATCTCAACATGATCTGTAAACACGACTCAAAAACGACAAAAAAGTTAGTGGGTTTGAGTCAAGTTTAATGTCAACCCATTTCACACGATTATTAAATGGGTTCGGTTTGGGTTTTGGGCATCAACCCGTTTAGATACGTTAATTATTATGTCATTAACATGTAATTTTAAATATATCAATAATTATTTAAGAATTTTTTAAATTACTCATTTTTTTTCTATAACTTTTTCATAATATATATATTTTTTATAGCAAATTCTATAAAATATGAAGGGTGTTTTAAGATTTTTTAAATTAATAAATGATTGAGCTTTAGTTTGGAAAAGAAAAATACTTTTCTTAATATTTATATTTATATAATTTTTGTGGCGCCCCGCCAAACGCTAACATAAATCCCAATGTCAGATCTTGAGGTACTAGGTGGCACTTCGAAATGTCGGCATGGTCTCCTCTGTTTATGTTAGCATTCCAAGGCGTTCAACCTGCACCTGATAAACACATATAATCCTGCATATAAAAAATAAAATATAATACTAACGGAAGCCTAAATACGTCTAATAATGTACGATAGATCAGAGTGCGGAAAAAGAAAAATTATATACAGGATTATACAGAGACTTCTCACTCTAACAAAATTCTTAACGCTCGAAACAAAAAATCTATATTACTCTTGGACGAATCGGCACCACTAGGGATAATAACCCCAATACTCACCAAGTGACGGACTCTGACTGTTTACCTGACCCACCAGATGATTCTCACTCGTTTTCTACACTTGTTTCGTCAAGCTTCGGATTTGAAACCAGAAAAATGGAGAAGGAAAGGGTGAGTAACAATAGTTACCCAGTAAGGAAGAACACAATTTCTGCCAATAACCTCTTCTAACATGAACGAATAAGCATACTAAATCATTTTAAAATATGTAAAATTTTACAAAAGAACTACGATTAACTGGTACATATAGCCAGGGATGAGCAACTAAAATTTTAAAACTCACATTACATCGATCATCATTACTAATTATAACATTCTATTTTTATACAAATCTAATTGATCAAATGGAAACATTAAACATGCATTTCATTTTATATATCAAAATAAGACAACAGATACATAATACACAATGGTGGAGTATTGGAATTAGAGAGTTGGGATTCACGACTGGATTGTTCCCAGTCGGGACATGATGTTACAATTCTTCTCTGATTTTGTGGTTGGTCGCTGTTTATCAAGCTTGGTTGACCATTTATCCGGCTCAGGCTGGTCATTTGACGTGACTGTAAGCAATGGGTCTCTTTTCGATGTGTCAGAACGTTCGACTATTATAGATTGTTAGTGATCACTGACTAATCATCTTCGTCTATGCCTATCAGGCGTGCATGTGATTCCCAAATATACAAACCATTCGTATACGACCACCTTTACATTACAAGTTCACTGGTAAAGATAGAGAGGAATAACCCGGATTCCAGTTGTGACTCCACTCTCATACGCGTCCCATACCACGTATGAGCTTGGTGGTCCCTACCGTACATCCCAGGATAGTACACCACTTCGGATGATATAACGCACTATCCCTTCAGGCATTCACAGACTCTTTAACAGCTCATAAAATAGTTACATATATATATTACTTTCATTTGAAAACAAAAGAAAAATTAACAATATAAGGTTAAGAATGGATATCCAGTTTCCTACCATGTAAGTGTGGCCACCCGACCTAAAATAAATAACATAATGGAAACGTAAACAGCGCCTCACGTTAACAGAAATGAAATAAACATGCAATCAGTAATATTATCCCTAGATATCTGTTCACCAACCTACACACAACACAACAACGTAAAATGCAGACATCACCCCTCGGGTGTGACTCTGACATTTTACCCTTTCATACCCTTTTTTTTCTTTTTCTGATTTTTACAATTTTCAATCTCTTCAATAAAATATTCATTTTCTGATATTCATCAACTCAATATGAGTTCATTGAATATTAAATCACATTTTCCAACTATATAATTTATTTTTTTATCAATAATATTGAAAAAGAATACAAATTTTATATCAAAATGGGGTCCGAGCAGTGCACAAGACCCAATTGATGGAAATAACCCGTTAAAATACCCTACCCACATATTTGTTAAAAATTACAATTAAACATATCAAACATGCAATTTCTAGCGTGAATTTTTAAATAACAAAATAATTCTATATGTTGAAAATACATCAAATTTTTTTTGATAAAATCCTAAATGCAATTTTCACAATCTACGATTACTAATAGAAATTAAAAGTTTCTTACAATTTCTAGGCGAAAGGATCGAAGCGCGTGCACGGAAATTGAGGCAATCGGTGTGGAAATCGAAATGGACCGAATTTCGAAACGGTTGATTTTCAAAACCGGCCCGGTGGTTTCGAAGATCTCGATGTGCTCGTCCCTTCTCCCTTCTGCGACGGAGGACAGTTTGACCCCGAAACGGACGAAATCCGAGGTCGAAATTACGAAATCTCCGTATATACATACGGTTGATTTTCAACGATATCGGGTGAAAAAGAAAGTGAAACAAAAAAAGGTTGGGTGGGTTTTGTAGATGTCGAGGCTGCGGACGTTTCTCCATTCCACGTCGGTCGTCGACGGCGAGCCGTTTGTAAGAGATCTGAGGTGGAAGTTAAATTTTTTTTTATAACGCGTTGGCTGTTGGATGAGTTGGAGAAGACGAAATGAAAAAAAATTATTAAAATTTTATTTATATAAAATTTGGGACGAAATCGATATTTCGCCTATTGTTTCGATCGACGATAACTTGATCGTCTGGACTCCAAAATTGACAAATGAATACTCTATTTCGCCTAATTTTTCGTTCCGGATCTAATGGTGTAGTTAATTTTTACAAATTTTATCTCTAATAAAAATTTACATTTTTGGCCTAAGGTGACCCATAAAATTGATGTCGTTTTCATTTTTGACGATAATTCGATTTCCTGATCTCCAAAAATGAAAAATAAATAGTCCATGTTCAATAATTTTTCGTTACGAACTCAATGGTATGATCGAATATTAATAATTATTTCTCTAATAAAAAATCATTATTTTAGCCTGGTTCGACTAGGTAATCGAGGATTTTATAACTTTTCTATTCGGACTCGCACTTGAGCATACTTATAGGCTAAACTATATTTTTCGATCATTTCAAATCCAATGATGAGGTCAGATTTCATTAAAAATGATCAGAAACATCCTAAAATTTTACTCCTAAGTCCCACTTTCAAGATTTTCTCAAAATTCCATTATTTATTTTTCCTCAAGATACGAATTGAAAACTCGGGATTTTACAATTTTACTCCATTAAATCTTAGAGGTATGTAGTGTTTGATTTCGAATATTAGCAAACTGACCCTCAATAAGATTTAAGATCTTCTTGAGTAAAATTCTCATGTCTCATGTGATAATGAAATACACTTTGCTTAGCTAATAATAATAATATTGAAAAACACTTTCACTACTAAGTTAGTAAGGAAAATTTTCTGACCACATCATCTTATGACATCTAAAAACATAATCTGATGCCACATTATTGTAAAGGACAAAATTCTACAAACTTTGAAAAAAAAATTCAAAAAAAAATTATTTTTCACCATTAAACTTAGTTTATGGTTGTGTGATTTTATTTTTAGTAATGATATTTTATTTTTGGTGGTGGAAATGGAATTTAGTTTTCAAAAAAGGACTAGGATTTTATTAAATAGGTTATATACAGGTTAGGTCAAGTATACCTATTTACAAATGATTGGGTTTGGATTTAAGTTTTCGACACGATTATTAAATCGGTTGGATTTGGGTTTGATAAATTTTTATAATACCTTTACCTCACCTCTAATCATAACCATGTACTATGTACTTTTCCAAATCGTAGAATATAGGGCAGCAACCTGGGCAGGTTGGAGGGTAAACCTAGGCTCAACCCAAATGATAGAACCCTCAACCGAACTATTGGGCCAGAGTTCATTAACTCAAGCTCAACTTGATCTTGAGCTTCTTAAATCGGGTTGAGCTCGGATTAGCCCAAGTTAAGTAATTTTGGGCGAGTTGGACAGGTTGGGATCGTTGAGCGATTTTAAATTTATTTCAATCTGCAAATAAATTGTATATTTTAAACAAGAAATACAACACAAAGGTCTGGAGTTCAAGTCTCCTCGTTGGCCACTCATAGGGATTTATCCATGCTTAGTTGGTATGCGTGGTTTGTAGGGTATTGCATGTACCCAAGGGATTTGGATGAGATATGGTGCTCTAAGAGGCCAGTTACCTCACCCTTGCTAGTCGGGCCTACGGGTGCAGAACCCTCGTCATAAATAAATAAATAAAGTACAATATAAAAAATAAAGTCACAAGTAAATAAAATTGCATACAACTTCTTAATCTATCATTCAAAAAGGATTTAGATAAACCATACTAAAACTAAATCAATGTCCACACTAATAATATCAAATTGTCCACAATCCATAATAATAAGATGAAATAAAAAATTAATGTCGATGAAACTTCCTTTCACTCCTTAACATTTAATACCAATATCATTAATAAAATGACTCTTCATCTTCAAGAAATCTATGGGTATTATATATAAACATATCTAAATGGACTCAAAACAAAAAGAAAGTAAAAAAAAAAATTTCTTTACATACTAAAAATACATATAGAAAGAGCTAATTAAAATAATAATATTATAAAAATAAATAAAAATATATAATTTGTATGAATATATTTATATATTCCTATATCGCATCGAGTTTGGCTTGAGTCGGGCTGCTAGATAACTAAATATGCATAGCTCGGCCTGACCCAATAATTAAATAGGCCTAGTAATATTGGGCCAAAACTTAAACCAATTACAATCAAAACAAAATGGAATATGAGTGAATTAATGGGTAGTATCACCAATGGATCCTGGTCACTTTGCTGGTGGACCACTTGTCAAGAACTCACCCTAATTAGCTGACTTTGTTGACAATTATAAATTGAGTAATGCTGGGGTGACATTAGGATTTATTGCTATTCTCACATTTTTGACGTGGAGGTGCTCCCATAACTGTAGATAGTTTTTACTCGTATCTCGAGGAAACACATCTATGGCTATCACATCAAGGCAGTGAAAACACAAAAGTCAAAACCCAACCCCCCCCCCCCCCCCCTAAAAAAAAATGATTTTCCTTATAAATTTTATCTATTTAAGTAATTAGTTATTTAGAGAGACAATGAAATGAGTATGGACCCTATCAAAGTGTCCTGTTCCTAACAAAGGTGAGTTCCCATTATATGCCACATGGCATTTTTTTTTAGGGAAAATGCTGAAAGAACATTGAAATTGACATTGTTTCAGACATTGCTGATGTGCACGTGTCCATAGAACCATAGATGCTTTTCATAGAAATAAGAGTGAAAAGCATCTATGGTCCTGTGCACACCAATGTCCCAAACGATGTCAAATTCAATGTTACTCCAGTACGACTCTTTTTGGAGACCCACTGACCGTATGGATATGTCGTCCATCCCTTGGTGAACTCACCTACCGAAAATTATAGTGTTTGATAACTTGTATCCACTAGATAAAATCTCTTGAGAAAGAATTTAAATACAATGATCATAAATCATTCATAAGACAATGTTATTATCAAAGGATTGACATCACCAATCAAACTGATCTCTTGTGTGTTGAGTCACCAAGGGATGGACCACACATCTGTACGGTTAGTTGGTCACCAAAAATGCCACGTGACATAAAATGCGATGCCATCTGACCTTGGTTAGGAATGGGACATCAGACTAGATCCCTATTCTAAAAAGAAAAAAAGACCAAAATAGGTACACTTTCCCCTTCCTCTCGATCACCCTTGTGTGATTTATGTTGAAGTATAAGCTTATTAGCTCGAGGGATGAGGTTATATAAGGGAATTAACTCAAATCAATCTCCCTACCATTCAGTGGATAGAAAAGATCGTCCAGATCTCTTGATACATTGTTGAACTTTTTATAATCCTAACAGGTTGGATTCAAGATTTTAGGAATACGTCATACCAATATATTTTCTTAGAGGGGTTAAAGGGGTAAAAGATAGTAAAGTTAGAGGGACATTATTAAAAAAAAAGGGAGGGGGGAGAGAAAAGACAATAAAGTTGAAGGGAAAAGGCGATATAAGTGGGGTTGTTTCAATCTCACTCCTTTGTTTCAATCTTTATACCACACAAAACTATGGTTGAGTGGGGTCTACTATTGTGCTATATATATAGGAGAATGCTAATGTCAAAGACCTCAAGGGGACGTTAGCATTCTTCAACACTTTCACTCTCCAAAGATACTCTATTTTATTTTTTAGTGAGAAAAAGTAAGGGTATTTTAGCCTTTTACATAATAGATGTATTTATTATATTGATATTAATTCTCAAAGTATTCATTGCAAACAAAATATTTAAATCTAAAGATTTAAATGCTCTTGACATTTATAATGTAAAAAAATATTTATTATGCAAACAAACATTTATTATATAAAAGACTAATATATCATTATCTTTTTCACTAAAAAATAATATTAATAGGGGTAATATTAAAAAGTGAAAGTGTTGGAGAACGCTAATGTCTCTATGAGATTTGAGACATTTTATATATATTGGTAATGTTAGGGGGACAACATTAGGAGACAAAATTTGTCATATGGACTGACTTTTTGTAAGAATGATTAATATGATGAGGAGATAATCCTCACAAAAAATCAGCCCAATCTGAAAATTCTAACCCCATCAAAAGTGATTTACAAATTAACGATAAAAATTGACAGTCCACAATTATTCAACTTTGTAAACCACTTTTGATGAGATTAGAAGTTTCAGATTGGGCTGATTTTTTATGAGAGTGATCTCCTCTCATCATAGAGATCATCCTCACAAAAAACCATGCTAATCCAAAATTTTTAAGTCATATAAAACAAATTTTATCTCCCAATGTTGTTCCCCTAAGATGCTCTGCCGAACGTTCCCCTATATGTATATATATTTCTTATGGATCCATTTTGTATGTAATACCTACGAATATCTTCCCATATTTACCTTATAGGGTATGTTATTCTTCCAACATCATTGGAGACTAGGATTTTCCTTCTCAATATACATGTAATGAGATGTATTGTATGTATAAAAATAATATTTATAATGCAAAAGTATACATGTATATGTTTATTATTAATTAGCATATACATGGTTATAGGAATGTTTTACCCATTATATCCATTTGTAATGATTTTAATTGAGTGTAATACAATAAAAACAATGGTTTTAATATTTAAAAAAGGTGTCATCAATTTGATTTCTAAAATAATTGAATCATGGTAAAAATTTTGTTGTTATTTATTAGTAAGGAATGAAGCATATCATGTGATTGCATAAACAGTCTTATACTTGTAGGGCCGAAGTGCCTCAAGTTGTTTTGTAGGGGAGGGGTGGCGACTTTTGTTGGGTTGTTGTGGTGAAAGATAGTGCCCATCTATGCACAATTAAGGGTGGATCTATAGTGGTGGCATTTGCCTTCACAAGGATTTTCAAAGTCTATAAAGATTTATGAGTTATTGCAACAGATAATAACGGTGGATAAAGAAATCCGTCACTGTTTCCTATCATGATTTTTTTTCTAATCTTGGTTGCCGTCACAAAATCCTAGTTTCGCCCCTGTATTCAAAAATATTTTTCAAGTAACAATGTGTATCAGAAGAACAAAGCACGTTATAAATCTAGCTGAGTAAGGAGTATGTCTAAGTCTTGATTATAAGGCATGCTTGAGTTTCTTACTCGTCGGGAATGAGTTTCAGAGTTTTTTGAATGACCTACAACACCAAGGATGAAGATGATGTATATTTAAGACAATGCCAATTTGAAATTCCTTTTTTTTCTTTTTTCTTTGAAACATTTTTTACATTCAAAATAAATTGTGATCTTCATCTATTTTAATGCTCAATAACACCATTATGATGAGCCAAGGACATTGATAATCAACATCATGTGGAATGCTTGATTTTTGTTTTTCTTTAGTTAGGTTGTGGTTCGAAGAATTTATCTTGGGTGCATTTATTAATTTTTGTAAATGGTACATTGAATGAAAAATTATTGATTTTAAAAGAAATTAGCTTCCTTCTGTTTCTTTAGCTGGATATAGGTCCTTGTCATTGTGGCCCCCTTTCATGCATCATTGTTCATCAAGTAATGATATAAGACAAGTTGCAGAAGAATTTATGGAATGTTTAGATCGTCAAAAGTCCAAGCATAAGGCTTAGGTTCACCTGTAGACACCCCATTTTTGCATCCGCCTGATTAATCAACTCGTCAACCCGATTGCAATGATTCCCAATGATGGATGTGTATTCCATTGCTTTATTTTGTTACCAGATATGTTTCAGAAATCCGGATGAGGTATCTCGAACTGACAAAACTTAGAAACCACGCTACGCTAGGTAAATACGACCCCATAAACATAGAAATCATCATCTTGCAAACCAAAAAGAAGCTTCACGATAAAAATCACTAAAAACTATCAAATTACCAAAATACCCCTAACCTCAAAACAACCCTAGAGCCTACGTTACGCTTAGGAAAACTCATTCAAACACATAAAACAACAAATCGAAACCAAATAAATCATTTCGCCAATTTTCACAGAATTTGACAAAATTACGAAAATGCCCCTCATAAAGTTCACGACCATTTCACACAAAAAATTTCATAAATAACACAAAATAATATTTCCATTGAATTCCTTACGAAAAATCGATTCTAAAACATCCTAAAACATTAAAAACCGACTTAAAACGTGAAAAGTCCTCTCCGGGGGTAAAACGGTAATTTCACAATTTTCATAATTAAAAAATTCGAAATTAATAAATAAAACATTAAATAATTAAAGTGAAATATTAATGAAATTAATTTAAAATTTTGAACCTAAAAAATCGATTAATCGGACTCTCAGGCAAAATTGTTGAGGGTTCGTGAGATATTTCTTTAAGGACCCCTCCATTTGGGGGTCCAAAGAATTAAAGAAATAATGGAAGGGGGTTCTCCAAAAATTAAAAGTAAATCAAGCAAGACTGAAGTCAAGGTAGTAAAGTCAATCAAGTAAAACTGAAGTCAAAATTAAAGTCAATCAAGTAAGACTGAAGTCAAGATATTAAAAGTCAATCAATTAAGACTAAAGTCAAAATATTAAAAGTCAATCAAATAAGACCAAAAGTCATAATAGAACTCTAATTAAATAATAACTCTATCTAATAGAGTTGTAACTTAAAAACAATTCTACCTAAAACAATTTTAATTAAAACACAATTCTACCTCAAATACGTCTAACTAAAACACAACTCTAATTAAAAGATCTCTAATTAAACACTAACTCTATCCAAATCAACCCCTAAAAATATCTATAAATAGAGGTGTTCACACTGAAAGCGCCCTCGATCCGCGGGGTGCGCGGATCCGCTTTTGACCCTTGAGGTTTGGGAGTCGCCACCTAGTTATTGTGATCTAGGAACCATACTGACTCTAACATGGATAAAAAGAACTAATCTACGTAACTTGATCCCCGAATTCAGATTTTTTATGGTAGATTAGTTCTTTTTATCCATGTTAGAGTCAGTATGGTTCCTAGATCACAATAACTAGGTGGCGACTCCCAAACCTCAAGGGTCAAAAGCGGATCCGCGCACCCCGCGGATCGAGGGCGCTTTCAGTGTGAACACCTCTATTTATAGATATTTTTAGGGGTTGATTTGGATAGAGTTAGTGTTTAATTAGAGATCTTTTAATTAGAGTTGTGTTTTAGTTAGACGTATTTGAGGTAGAATTGTGTTTTAATTAAAATTGTTTTAGGTAGAATTGTTTTTAAGTTACAACTCTATTAGATAGAGTTATTATTTAATTAGAGTTCTATTATGACTTTTGGTCTTATTTGATTGACTTTTAATATTTTGACTTTAGTCTTAATTGATTGACTTTTAATATCTTGACTTCAGTCTTACTTGATTGACTTTAATTTTGACTTCAGTTTTACTTGATTGACTTTACTACCTTGACTTCAGTCTTGCTTGATTTACTTTTAATTTTTGGAGAACCCCCTTCCATTATTTCTTTAATTCTTTGGACCCCCAAATGGAGGGGTCCTTAAAGAAATATCTCACGAACCCTCAACAATTTTGCCTGAGAGTCCGATTAATCGATTTTTTAGGTTCAAAATTTTAAATTAATTTCATTAATATTTCACTTTAATTATTTAATGTTTTATTTATTAATTTCGAATTTTTTAATTATGAAAATTGTGAAATTACCGTTTTGCCCCCGGAGAGGACTTTTCACGTTTTAAGTCGGTTTTTAATGTTCTAGGATGTTTTAGAATCGATTTTTCGTAAGGAATTCAATGGAAATATTATTTTGTGTTATTTATGAAATTTTTTGTGTGAAATGGTTGTGAACTTTATGAGGGGCATTTTCGTAATTTTGTCAAATTCTGTGAAAATTGGCGAAATGATTTATTTGGTTTCGATTTGTTGTTTTATGTGTTTGAATGAGTTTTCCTAAGCGTAACGTAGGCTCTAGGGTTGTTTTGAGGTTAGGGGTATTTTGGTAATTTGATAGTTTTTAGTGATTTTTATCGTGAAGCTTCTTTTTGGTTTGCAAGATGATGATTTCTATGTTTATGGGGTCGTATTTACCTAGCGTAGCGTGGTTTCTAAGTTTTGTCAGTTCGAGATACCTCATCCGGATTTCTGAAACATATCTGGTAACAAAATAAAGCAATGGAATACACATCCATCATTGGGAATCATTGCAATCGGGTTGACGAGTTGATTAATCAGGCGGATGCAAAAATGGGGTGTCTACAGATGCCCCTCTTTGGCAGAGGGTTGAAGCAAACTAGATAGCAAATCTATTTTGGTAGATAGTGCGATATCTGAATGCCAAAGCTAATGACAGTTCATTTTGCAGCCTGATTTAGCAATTCGTCAGGGCGTTCGGATCCTTGAGCGTAAAACTCTCCCCGAACAAAAATGTTGTCAGGTCCTCAAGCGTGAGCTTTCACTGACAGTGTCAGATCCTTGAATATTAAAGAATTCTCCTTGACTAAAAAGTGCAAGTGTGAGTGTGTGTACTGTGTGATTCGGACAAGCAACATATTCATAATCATTTGAGGAGAGTCATTCTTGAACGGAAAAGTCAGGATCGTCAAGATCAATTGTTTTGCGATTTTGCCCTATTTTTTTAGGTACTTTTATTATTTTTGGTAGTTTTTCGTTTTGCTTAGAACTTTAGCTATAGGAGTTAAAATCATGCACTGTTGATTCTACTTTACTTCTAGGGTTAAATAATATTTATTCTCATGCTTAAATCGTTTTTACTATTTTTAACAATTTTTTATTATTTTTTGACAAATTTCATATTTTACTAGGACTATAAGTTTTTTTTCCCTACAAAAGTGTTGTAATTGCAATGTAGAGATCATCTTCAATTCAATAAAATTTCTCTTTGAGACTTTTTTCTGGTGGATTCCGGATTTATTTATCCTTTTATTGTTTCACGCTACGTCAAGTAAGGAGGATGTACCCATGGGACAATAGTTCGGTGCTAAGACAATAGGAATTGAACAGGTGACCTCCTACAAGGTAGGGTTGCCAATGGGTGGGGTTGTGGCACCAACCCGATCCATCGTGGATCGAGAATGGCTAGTGTTAGTAGGCTCATTTAGTTTTCCAGCTGGATTAGGTCCAATTCATGTTTAGGATTGAGGTTAGGGCTTGCGAATTAGGCTCAAGTGGTCTGATTCTCTATGTGGTGGGACAAAATCTCTCTCTTGTCCTCCCTTGAATAGATTCTTCGTTTGGATTTTCAAATAAATGCTGTTTTGTTGACTTAATTGGTTCAAAATCCATCTTCACCTGCTAATTATTATCTGCTAATCTCACTTTCTTACAAAATGTAAGTTGTGGGACATGGGCTAGGACTTGATCGTTTACATCTAATGCCACACCAACTCTTGCTAATGCCACAACAATTCCTATATAAATCACCAAAGAATTGCACAGAGTAGGTGTGGCAATGGGAGCTCTATATAAAAAGGAAAGTTGCTTCTTATCATCACCCATGAGCAAGAAGGCATATGGCATACATAGTCCTAAACATTAATGAATTTTCATACAAGTTGAATTTTTTTTTTTTTGTGGACATTTTTTAATATGTGTATTGGAACCTTATCGATCAACCTACGTAGAATCCATGGGCTCATTACCATCGACATAGTCGTAATCATCATCATCATTGCTATCGTTATTGTCACAACCCTTTACATCATAGTCATCATCATTATCGTCATTATGATTGTTGAGTCTATACAATCTACTACTGTTGGTGTTAGAGTTGTAGTCATCATCACCATCCTCAATCTGCAAAATAAAATATTAAAAAACTTATGATTGCCCGACACCAATCCTTGTCTCTAATATTAATTTTTCATCATTGTATCAAAAAATTTCCAAAAATTGTGTAGCATTGATGACACTAATTGTGGGTCTAAGGCATGGTCTATTGATGTACTTTTCTGTTGAGTTTAGTCTCACATCTGACACTCATTGCCTTGTCTCTCTCCTTATACGATCCTGGGCCTCTCCACTCACTGCCAACTGGTTTTGAGTTGGACCCCCAAATTTATCATGGTATTAAGTGGGCATTTCTCTCCTCTACGTCACCTAGTTTATATCTCTACGTGCTTTGGCCCAATTCGGCCCACACATGCGAGTGTGTGTTGAGTTTAGTCCCATGTCGGACACTCATTGGTTGGTCTCTCTCCTTATAAACTCCTCGGCCTCTCCACTCATTCCCAATGGATTTTGAGTTGGACCCCCAAATGCATCACCTTCAATACTAACTACTAGAATAGATTAATATCCTTGGAGCATGCATGATAATGCCATCAAACTTATATAGTCCCAATTAGGGCTAGTCCTCTTACTCCCATAAACAAACTTCTAATATGAGAATGAGCAAATACATCATAGACAATTTCTCAAGCCTTTAAAATTGCTTCACTCAATTTTCAACAACCCTAATAATACCAATACCAAGTTTAATCGATCACTCTAGCTTGGCCGTTTGGATTGCCTGAGTTTTATATTCATTGAATAGAAGTCGTCCTTAATCAGCTTGGTCATTTGGACTTTGGAGCATGATTTCAAATCTCATCCAAGACTGAGTTGAATCGCTTGAATCATCTCGGTATCGTTGTACAATGAGACGGTTATTCAATGTCGTTTGTTTCACACATTGTCTCATTTGACAACCCGAAGATCACTTGGACGATATTTTGAAAATTTTGACTGATTAATAAAACTCATCTTGGTCAATCAGGATTTTGTATTGTTTTGATAATTTTTTTTATTTTTTATTTTTTATTTTTTTATTTTATTCTAAACATTTAATAACCAAATAAAAATATGATATTGTAACTAAACATATTCTTGTCTTACCTTATTTTATAATTTTTTTTTACAATAATATGCGTATAAATTATTAATAAATAATTATAAACCGAGTTAATAAATGACTTATATCATCCGAGACAACTCGTTCTCCTCTGTGAATGAGATGAGAAGTCAAACCAAGATTGGTAATCATGTTTCGAAAGGGTAAAGGCGTGTGGAGTGGTGATTTGTGATCAAATCTTGTTGAACCCACCTACACAATGACTTCTAGCCACCTTGCTTGCCTCGTAAAAAGAAAAAATTATATACCAAGTTAAATGGTTTATCTCATTTGATACGAGATGACTTGTCTCAGACAACTTGATCTTGTTCATGAACGAGACGAGAGATTTAAAAACCATGCTTTGGAGGGATAGTTTAGTGAATTTAGAAAGACCAAGGACATAGTTTAAATAACCATAATTTGTTACTCAATCCGATCAAGCCCAATTTTGGTCACATTTGGAAATGTTTTTTTTTTTTTTTTCTCTTTCTAGAAAGCTGTCATTGTTGATCGACAACAATCAAGAGCTTTGATAAATTTTGTTGATAATGATCAAAATTGAAGAGATTGGGGTGGTGTTAGCAAAAGTTGGTGTGGCAATAGCAGCTCTCTAAATTTATTCAATGTCAAAAAGGCTCAAAATGGGCTGATTTTTTGTGAGGATGATTTTTACAATCACAAAATCTTGATTTAAATCAATTGAAGAGATTTAAAATTATTAAATATGTAACGTGATCAGATGACTCACGAAAAACATGTGATCCAGAGCATTAAAAAACAAAATTCAACTATTGGGATTTAGATGTATCCCAATAATGAAATATGACCATTGGATTTCGTGTTTGTGCTATCAAGAACATGTGTTTTCCATGAATCACCCAATTGTGTCGTTTTGGGAGCTAGAAAGGTGCCCTTGAAGATTTTTTTTTTTTTTTTTTTTAATTTGTGGCCTGCGTTGGACAAAAGTCTTACGGTGGTACAAATTATTATAAGGGGTCCCTCTGCACGATGAATTATTATATTATCTGTAAGGAGAATGAGGAACCAATGGATCAACTTCTTATCCATGGTAGGGTCGAGTACGAGATTTTATCACATTTTTTCGTTTTGTTTGGCATTGTGGAGTGTTTATCTTTTACTTTGCATTCCTTGCTCAAGACTTTTATTGTAAACCATCTAATTCAGACTAGAAGGTGGCATGTGCCAGTATGGTTGTTAAACTCGATTTCTCGTCTCGTCTCGTCTCGTCTCGTCTAGGCTCGATACCGAGTCATCTTGGACAAGTTTTCTGATACGTTTAAGACGTCTCGTGAGTCAAATAAAAAAAAATGAACATGAGTCATAAATTTTGGTCAAAAAATGACTTTGTGAGTTAATCTTGTTCAGCTTTGATACCGAGTTAACTCGGACGATATGTCTCGGTCTCGGACGAATTTAAAAGCCATGTGTGCAAGTGCACATGTATATACATGAGCGCTTATTTGTAATTTAAAATATTAATTAAAAGATTTTTAAAAATTACATATTAAAAATAGATATATTTGTAAGTTAAAATTTAATCAACGTAATCATAGAATCGTGAGATTTTAGTTTTTGACCAAAATGACCTTGATTATATTAAGTTTGGCATTTGTGAGATCAAAATGAGTATTGATTTCATCTAATAAATATATACAAAAATCAATAGAACTGCTATTGGCACCTCAGCTTTTACTTATCACACCCTAATTTCTTAAATTATTTATTACACCCCAATTAAAGATTAAAACACACTCTTCCAACATTACAAAGGTTTGACTCAAATTATAATCTCAGCATTACAAAATATTATAACACTCGTTCAAATAATTTCAGTTGTTATTTACAAGTATAATTAGTTTCATATAAAATCTTAAACTCAAAAAATAGAAATCTAGGGAAAAAAAGAAGAGAGAGAGAGAGTTACTATCGGGAGGCCAACTTTTACTTATTCTCAACCATCTACTTATTTGTTATTGATCTTTAATTAACTTTAATAGCTGTTATTGGCACCCTAACTTTTACTTATAATAGTCTAATTTCTTAAATTATTTATCACACCCCAATTAAACATTAAAACACACTCAAACATAATAAAGGTTTAGCTCAAACAATTTCAATAGTGGCTTATAATTAGAACACACTTTTCAATAGTGGCTTACAATTATGATTAGGCTCACATAAAATCCTAAAGTCAAAAAGTAGAAAATCAGAAAAAACAAAAAAGAAAAAAAGAGAAAAAAGAGAGCTTCTATTAGCACACCCAACTTTTACTTATTTTAATTTTAATTTGGGATTGTAATAAGTAACATATATTTATGAAAACATGCACAACTTTTGTTCTAATTACAATTTTGATACACTCCTCATTTTATTTACGAAAACATGCACATGGTATATTGTTCACTTTTTCACATCTACAAACTCGTAAGTTTAAAAGTGATGAGCATACGAATTCATAAACGCTAAAAATTGAACAGTGTATCGTGTGGATGTTTTCAGAATTAAAATGAACAATGTACCAAAATCGGAATTTCATGCATGATTTGGAGATTCACCTAGGGGTGTCAATGGATAGTCGTAAATTTGAATCTGATTTGAATTCAAATTCAAAAAATTGTATATTACTCAAAAATTTTGAATATTGAATTCGAATTTGGATAGTTTTATATATTCGAATCCTTATCGGATATAGATTCAGATATTAACATTTCAAATCCGATAATATCCAATTCAAAATAATATATAATATATATTATTTTATTTTATTTATTTTTTATATAAATAATATAATATATATATTATTTTACTTGATTTATTTATTATATATCTAATATAATATATAATAGGTTTTTTTTAATAATGAAAAATCAATTGGATAAGGAAAAATTGTATTTTTTTTTAATATAGAAATTATTCGAATTCTAATCGGATATTATTTGATATCCGATAGGATAATCAAATTTGAATTCAGATAGAGTTTTAGAACATCCGTCAAATTCGGATATCAGATAAAATTTTGGATTTTGATTCGGATATTACTGTATCCAAACCGATAAGCATCCGTTGACAACCCTAGGTCACATGTATAAGTTGAGGAATAAGCACAAATTTGGGGTGGTGTTAGTAAAAGTTGATGTGGCAATAGAAGCTCCCCTAAAAAACAATCGACGGGTTGAACTTTTAACCCATTTTATCCGAGTCAAAACAGGGATCGGCCGAGTTTGAAAACCATTTGAGGTTTTACCAGTAAAACCAAGTATAAAAAACCAGTCTTGATCTTCACTCATTCCTTCTTTGATCGATCAGAGAGAGAGAGATTCAAAGAAAAATTCACCAAAAAAAAATATTAAAAAATGGATCAAAAACCAATCGAGATCAGCAGCACAAAGATGTTTGGAGGTTACAACAAAAGATTTAAGCATTTTAGTCCAACATTGGGTTGTTCCATGACCTTCCACATCTACTTCCCTCCTTCTTCTTCTCCATCTCGTAAATTCCCTGTAAGTTTGATCACAATTCTCTTAATTTCTAGAATTATCTCAATCTCCTTCAAAATTAGGGTTTTTATTTATCTTCTTTTGTTTCTGTTCTTTACTTGAGTTTCATGTAATTTGATTCACTGTTTAAGTTGTTTTTCTGTACTTATATTCTAATTTATATTTTAATCCTGGCAAATTATGTCCATCTTCAACTCCACACTAAGAGGCAAGGAGAAAAGTGAGAAAATAATTAGGAATGCTAGAAAGTGTGCTCTTTATCTTTGGTACCCTTCTTGGATCCTCAGTTGCCCATCCACTGACACCTTTGATGATTACTCTATGGTGGTTTTCACTTTATTACCCTTCTTTTTGGGCTCCTGGTTAGCCCTTTCCCTGGATCACTCCTTCCAAGGTTTGAACTTTGGATCCATGGTGGGTATGTTTGGTAACACTTCTGAAGTCTGGAGTTTGGAGTCTGAAGTCTGGAGTCTGAAGTCTGAAGTCTGAAGTCTGTTTTCTGAAATCTGAAATCTTATTCTGGAAAAGTTGTTTGTTTATCATTTTTAAAAGTTTCTGGT
Source organism: Akebia trifoliata (assembly GCF_017979445.1). Lineage (NCBI taxonomy): Eukaryota > Viridiplantae > Streptophyta > Magnoliopsida > Ranunculales > Lardizabalaceae > Akebia > Akebia trifoliata. The sequence continues at coordinate 3,669,912 of NC_141389.1, read as the reverse complement.
TAGAAATATAATTTTAAAACATAATGGCCATTTTGACAATAATACCATTTTTCTAATTCTAATAAATTGTTAATCGAAAAACATAACATGTTATGCATAATGAAACCATCCACACATTTAATTTCGATTTTTGACACATCAAACACCCCAAAAGTATTGTTTTTAATTTGAATTCATACTTGAGAAATTATATTCTAACAAGGTAATACTCAAACAATAAATAATTATTCATTTTCTATTTGAAAAATATAGGGTTTTAGGGTTTGTATAAAAATATAGGATTTTTGAACATGAAACGAGATAAAGAGGAGAGACTTTGACAACATAGTTGTAGAGGAAGGAGAGGTAGAAAAGAAATGAGAAGTAGAAAAGTTAAAAATAAGGGTTTTAAGGTTCATATAAAGAAAGGATAAGTGATAGAAATTAGGGTTTTGAGGAGGGTATTTTAGGAATATAAAAAAATCAGATTTCAGAAGTTTCGTCCAGCATTCCTCCATAGCTAGTTCAAAACTTCTGAATTTTGGTACTGAAGTCTGAAATCTGAACCAAAACAAATGGAAATAAAGCTTCTAAAGTCTGAATTTTAAAGGTGGACCACCTCCATTCATACTTCAGAAGTGTTACCAAACACACACTAAAAAATTTTGTTTTTCAGTTTAGTTATTCGTGTAGTTCACTCTCATAGACTTTCCTATTGTCACCAACTTGTTGAATCTTAATATTGAACTGTTGCTTGATATTATCCTTCTTCTTGGCAGGTACTTTACTGGCTTTCTGGCCTTTCATGCACAGATGAAAATTTTATCATCAAGTCTGGAGCCCAACGTGCAGCTTCCAGTGAGGGTATTGCACTAATCACCCCAGATACATCTCCGAGTAAGTTATGGTCCTTTTGGAACTGTTTCCTGGCATTCTTTAATTCATGTGGGATGTAATTGGAAAATTTATTTATATCTCCACTTAAAGTAACCTTTACAGATATATTGAAACCATACTGCACGCAATGGTCATGTTCATGTGAACTTCATGCTAGTTATAATTCAACTTTGGTTTCTTTTTTTTTAATCACAATCAGTTGTGTTTTTCTCCAGCCATAAAAGTTAATGGTTATTACCAATCAACTTCATTACATTAAACATGTCTTCCTTTCCACCAAGCTGCATAGTTAAATGGCGTTGGGGTTTTGAGAGCCCTTGTGCTGATTAAATCTTCATTTCATTCTTTTTAATGCACTGTAGGAGGCCTTAATGTGGAAGGAGAGGCAGACAACTGGGATTTTGGTTTAGGTATGCAACTTGGTTCCATAATTTATTTCAGTTTTTGTATTAATTTTGACATTCAAATATTAATAATGTTTGGTGCCAAAATGGTCTACTTATATGCTAGCTAAACTTGGATGTGTTCTGTCACAACCTTGAGGTCACGGTCAAGGTATTAAACAAGCATATTTTGTAACTGGACCTTTAGCTCCATAATTTGGAGCTCAAACATATTTTTTTGAGAGGCTAGTGCGGCAGTGGTTAAAATTTACTGAGTTAGCTAAATTTTCCCATACTACGCGCTTGTAGTCCCCGGTTTCAGTTGGATTTTGGTTTTGGTCCTCATTTCAGTCTGCTTGGAAATGGAAATGGTTCTGTAGGAACACTTCGACTAATGTAGTAAAGTGGAAACATTTATCTCAAAATGATAGAAATATTATGGAAATGATGGAAATCTCCATCAAATTTCATTTTTTGATCAGGCGCTGGATTTTATCTCAATGCCACACAAGAAAAGTGGAAGAACTGGCGTATGTATGACTATGTTGTCAAGGAATTGCCGAAACTTCTGAGTGAAAATTTTGAGCAACTTGACACATCACGAGCATCCATTTTTGGACATTCAATGGGTGGTCATGGTGCTTTGACAATCTACTTGAAAAATCTAGACAAGTATAAGGTGTGTTATCTCAATTTTTTTAATTGTTGATAGAAATGTTGCTATGTCCCGATCTATGGCTTCAAGTCGGCATTGTCATGGATGCCTTGATTTACGTAATTTTTTCCTGCAGTCGGTGTCTGCCTATTCACCAATTACCAATCCTATAAACTGTCCATGGGGTCAGAAGGCTTTCTCAAATTATTTGGGCAGCAATAAATCAGATTGGGAGGTAAGCTTTTTCCACAATCATGTTGGCACATTTCTTATAGCCAATTTCTTAGACGTTTCAAACTAACTTTAAAAAATGACAATCTGCAAATTTGCAGGAATATGATGCCACTTGCCTAATTTCCAAGTACAACAATGTTTCGACTACCATCTTGATTGATCAAGTAAGAATATGGGTTTTCTGTTTTCTGTTTTTGTTTTTTTTCTTGTTATAGGCGATATAATTAGTGTGAAGAAAATTTAATTTGCCACCCTGGGACTTCTCTAAAGATAAAAAAGGATCTCTTTTTGAGGGATTAGAAAATATTTTCCTAGTCATAGTGTCCCCTTAATGTTTAATAAAATTTGAGAAATTCTATGGGCACCCCAACTTCTGCTTATTACACCCAAAATTGCTTTAATTATTTATCCGTTCCTGATTGCAAATTAACATACTCCATTTAAAATAAGAATAATGGTCCCACATCAAAATTTTATTCATAATACATGCACAAAATTAAAAAGTCACGAATTGCCACTATTAACAATAACCCATCAAAAAGAGCAAGTTGACATCAATGATGATCGTCTACTCTGATCTCATGCTCCTCTCTTCAACATCTCTCATCAAAGAGAAGAAGATATGTGGAATTAATTTTCTTTACTAATGTGAGAGAATGATATTCTCACCTTATTAATTTTTTTGTTTTTTAATTTTAATTGGGGTGTAATAAATAAAAGTTGGGGTGCCAATAGAAGTTCTCTGGCAGATACATCATTGCTAAAGTATTAAAAGATATTTCCTGATGTAATGCTTGGGGGTTTCTCATGAATTATCACTTAATGAATCTCCAATAACAAAGTCTTGGTTGGTGGTTGTTTCCTCCAATCATGCTGCATGATTTTTTAAGAGAGATGCTATTGGCACCCCAACTTTTACTTATTAATTCCCAATTAAAAAATAGAAAATAGGTGAATGGTTGAGAATAAGTAAAAGTTGGGGTGCTAATAGTGGCGCTCTCTCTCTCTCTCTCTTGTTTTTTTCTTTTAGGTTTGAGCCTAATCCTAATTGTAAACAACTACTGAAATTATTTGAATGAGTGTTGTAATGTTCTGTAATCTTGATTACTAACTTGTGCCAAATCTTTGTAATGTTTGAATATTGTGTTTTAATCTTTAATTTGGGTGTGATAAATAATTTAAGAAATTGGGGTGTGATAAGTAGCTCTCTTTTTTTTTTAGTGGGTAAAAGTACCCATTTTGGATTCTAACAATGTACAGTTTTTTCTTGGATATGTATCTACTCCTTTCTCTTTGATGTTTTCTTCTTTGGTACATATTTGCCAATAATGATCTTATGATGTGTATGGTCACAGGGGGGTGATGACAAGTTCTTGCATGAACAACTGCTGCCCCACAAGCTTGAGGAAGCATGCAAGAGTGCAAATGTGCCACTCCTTCTGCGATTGCAACCTGGGTATGATCACTCCTACTTCTTCATTGCTACTTTTATCGACGATCATATCCGACACCATGCACAAGCTCTTGTCCTTTAATATCTCATATTTCTGAAGCCTTTTTGAGCCCTAGAATGGCAACCAATATCTTCTACAACTATATCTCCTTGAAAAAGTTTCTTTTGGATGAAAATAGAACTTAGAAGTGTTGTTAAAGATATTATTAAGTTAATAATGTGATTTTGAACGACCTTTGTTGATGTTATGTTGATACAATGAATCACTTTAAAATTTGATTTGCGTGTCTTACATTCGGATACCTTTTTATCGCCAATGGATATTATCGATCTGCATAAACTTGTTGTGAAGTGGTGATTTCAGACTAATAGGTTTCATTTTATGCCTATTTGAGCTTGCTCAAAAGCAAGCATGCAAGTTAGTTCCTCTGGGTTACGAGTATGGTTTCAAAACTCAGTTTGATGTTCCGTCTTGTTCATGGATGAGACCGAGTTGTCTTGGAAGAGTCAAACTCGCTTTGCACGAAATAAATCATTTAATTTGGTTTACAATTATTTATTAATAGTTATATTAAAATAATTATAATTTTTTATATATATAAAATAAGATAGATTGGAAGATGTTTAATCATAAAATCATATTTTATTTAGATAATAAATATTTAAATTGAAGCAAAATTAATTATTTTGAATTAAAATATACAAAATTACAGTTGCCTGGGATGCATTTGATTGATTTCACTGAGATTTTCAAAATATTGTCGCCTTTTAAACCATAGTTAGGGATCACCCCTGTTGAATGTGAAATGTGTTTGTTTTTTTAATTAATCTTTGTAAAGATAGGATCGGTTTGTGTAAAAAGCTCAAATTTGATAAATTAATACAGATAGTGTTTTCTCAACAAAATTGTTTTATTAATGCCCAGAGTATCCAAGAGCTCTAGATCACAACAGGTGATTTGTTGTTGTGTTCTTAGCATTGACGAGGCCTACAGAATGCTTTGTTTTGGATTTCATTGATAATATCATGTTTGGCCAGCGTCAACGATGAGTTGATAGTATTAAGAAATTACATAAATTTTATATTTAGAGATTTGGGGAAAGTGTTGATGGACTTCAAAAAGTCATTGAAGATCAAAGTGAAAACAGATTCACTGTTATATCAACTTAGATTTTTATTTTTTTTGGTAAAAACAGTATCTCCTAGACTTTTTTTTCAGACCACAAACTAGTCGGTGACAATCATATCGATCGCATTCAAGAATAAATTGGCTTCTATCTGGAGATTTAAGGTAACACAATACAATCAACTCAAAACAATCCAATTTTGAGATGAATTTTATGACAAAGTTCGTTACATCCACTTTTTCTACCTGAAAAATTATATTTGAAACGACAAAAATTAGTTATTAGATAAAAAATAAAATCATAAGAATTTAAAAAAAAAAAAAAAAAAAAAAAAACCCAATTTATTTGATCGTCAAAGTAAATTTTTTTTTTTTCCAAATACTTAAAATGCTGACAAAAGATTCAATTAAAATTGATAAATTATATAGCAATTAAACTTGGCTAGCTAAAATAGAATGTAATATGTAATTGAAAATTAATAAATTCGCAGATTAGCTTTACCTGTATCAATTTCCTCCAATATTTCAGTTGTGCAGCTAATATCATTTTAATGCACATAACAAAATAGTTTCACTCATATACTAATGAGTAAAAACATATTTCATGAGTTTTATTTTCTCTCTCTATTTATAATATATAAGGAGAGATAAGTATTTTACTCATGATGTAAGTGTGATGATGTATCACATAAGATGTGTTTGTAGAGAGTAGAATGATATATGAATGAAAATTATCTAAAGTGAAATTCAAACAAAATTGTAACAACTAAGTTTGAAGATGATCGATAAAATTTATTAAATGAAAAAAAAAAAAAAAAATTGAGGAATATACATATATTTTGTGAGCAATGCCCTTAAACAGGAATGCAAAATTTTATTACAAAAATCCTCATAGTTTATCAAGTTTGTTACCTTACTTTATGAATTAGAATAGCACGACTAAATGAGTAAGATTTGAAATCTTACTAAGGATTGTTGGGTCTACATGGATTATCGCAATCTAACATCAAAAGTCTTTGAGATTTAATGGGAAAACTCAGATCCAAAGGAACAAAATTTGAAAAATCGAAAATTAGGGTTAGAGAATTTAAATGAGGGGAACTCGCATGCAAATACGCTATCAGTCTCGCTCTTTTCAGATCCGAAAGGGGCTCGCATAGAACATCAAAGTACAGCGAGCCGTAATACAATCAACTCAAAATAATCCAATTTTGAGATGAATTTTATAAGAAAAATCTTTAAATCCATCTTTTCTACCCAAAAAATTAGATGTGAAACAACAAAAATTAGTGATTAGATTGATAAAACCACAAGAATAATAAATAATAATAAAAAACCGATTAATTTGATCAATAAAAGTTTTTTTTTATTTTTAAATACTTATTGTGCAGGCAAGAGAGTCAATTAAAATTGATAACGATTCTAGTAAAGAAATTAAACTTGGCTAAAATTGAATGAAATATGTAATTTAAAATTAATAATTCCTTTATCAATGTGCATAACAACTTGAGAAATGCAAAATTTTCAGACATAAGAAATTTATGTATTTATTATGCGATTTAAAAAAAAAAAAAAACCCTAATTAAGCGTATTGAGCCCCCAATAATAATTGAATCCGAATGTTTTTACTATGCTCTCCAATATTCTCCAAAATGTGGAATGGTATTTGTTTAAATCACACATCAAAATTATTACAAAATAAAAACAATTTTAATTTTTTTTATTCAATTAAATTTAATTTTCAATCTTGAAATTTTTTAATTACAAATTTAGGATTTTTAGTGCCCTGTGGTGTAGCATGTCCCACCTCGTTGGGAAAGTAGTCTGGAAAACTTTTATTCTCTCGTTAGTAATTTGAAAGTCCATAATTTTTTTAATTTGTTTTTCAATTGTACGAGCGAAATGGAATTTTTTTTTCCCTCACAGTAAAGTCAATCAGGGATTTAACAAAATCCCATATTGATCAATCACACGAAGCCCAAATTTACAAAATGATAGAGACCCTTGTTAACAATTCAGAATATGGCAAAAATTTGATACGTGAAAAATTCAAATTTTATTCAATTTTGTGTTGCAAACATCCGATTTAAATTTTGGTAAACAAAACATATGCCTTTATATGTATATTATCGGTCTCATTTCAAACATTCAAAAACAAAATAGTGATGATGATGATAAAATTGGTGATGGAATAATGGTGATGATAATAATGAGGACATTGAGAAGACAAAAGTCATGAGACAAATCATAAGTTTGAAAAATTAAGATAGTATCTTGAATAAATATAAAAAAAGACATTATTTTTTAAAAGAACAAAGAGATATTTATCAGCTAAAAAAGGTAGATTCCCCCAAAATTTTGAAGCAGAATTGCGTCAAAATCGTACTTATGTTACACGTTACAACTTACAAGTTTACACTTTATAACATTCAATAAGTTACCGTACTCTTTTTTTAAATCCAATCTAATTTTATAAAAATTCTTAAAAGACAAAATTTGTAATAAAAGTGTTTTATTCTTTTTTTTAAATTTAAAATACGGGAATTACTCGGATTAATTCAATAATCGGGAGAATAATACTATCATGGAAACAAAACAAAAATCATGAATTTTTAGCGAATTGAACGGGAGATTGCTAGCAAGGGCCTAGATTAATACTTTTCAGCATCAACAATTTGCCTTTTTTTGTTTGATCAGATATCTTATCATAAAGGATCTTGACCACAGACAATGTCATATTCTGATTTTTATTTGTGTACAGCCAATGGATAAACCATCAATGGTAGTGTATTCAACTTCAAAATATAGAAAGATGTAATAAATCGGTGGATTAACCATCTTATATCCACTCCAGGGTATAAAATTCGTCTTTCCTCGACACCCAACCTTTATACAGAGTGCTTCCCCATCGCCAACCCAACTACGGGAGCGCGCAGAAGATGGTTAACAACAAAAATCTGGATATACAATGTGCTTACTTCAAAAAGAATAACAGAACCCTACCGAGACAAAGCTTACCCACCTGAGATGACAAGAAATAGTGATCCCACATAATGCACTTGTCCATTTCCTGATGCACCGGATCTCGTGCAAACCCATTGAAGCACGTTATCAATATGGCTTCGATTGCTCCAAGAAATCTATTATCGTTGAACTCCAAGTCGAACGAACATGCAACCCTCAAATTTTGAAGTCTTAACTATTTTGGATTTACATTTCCTTACTATACTCCTATCTTGGTGAGTGGTGCCGAGGTGAGATACCCTCCCCTACTTCTGTTCCGAAACCGGGTTGGTTAAAACCATATATAGGTGTGAGGTTCTCATTAGGTTCTGGAGCTACTATGGTGGCAGCAGAGAATGCTGGTTCAAGGTTCTCATTTACACTTTTCTTAGGCCTCTTTGGTCTCTTTGGTTTCTGCTCTGTGTTTCTCAGGGGGTCCTCAAAGTCATAGCCTGCAGTGGAAGCTTCATTCGTCCCCTTAAAAGAATCAGTAGTTTTGGGAGCTCTATGAGAACTTTGAGGTTTCGGAGGGGCTTGCATTTCAAACCTCACTTTCCTCTGCAACCAAATGATGCAAAGAGTAAATAAATCAGAAAGCTACAATGTATAAACTAGCTATGAATGTTGAACTCGTGATTTTGTGAATCTGAAATTAAGAATTTACGTAATATGAATCTACTTGTTTATAGCCATGAGAGGGAGAATCATGAAATGTTTTAGCTTGTTATCTACTCATTATCAGGTAAAGTAGTTTCAAGATGGGCTGATTTTCAGTGAGGATGATCTCTATCATGTTAGGGTTGTCAATGGAACGGGTCTGGATCAAACCCTTATTGGATCTCCATATTAAGATCCAGATCCAATCCATTAACAATCGATTCGGGTCCAGATAAGACCGAACCTGATTTTATATACAAAATCTAAATAAACTTTATGTGTCTCAACAAATATATAATATAATTTATATATTTTCTAACGTATGATCGAACCGGGACATGGCTGATCCAGATCCATTCCAATATGATATCGGATCGGATCCTTATCGGCATCCAAAATGTCGACCCAGACCCGAAGTTATTGGATCGACAATCAGATTGGGGATTGGGTCCGGATGGGGTCAAACCTGATTTTATATTCAAAATCTAAATAAACTATATATAGCTCAACAAATATATAGAATATTTATATAATTTCTAACATAATATTGGATCGGTACATGGTTAATCCAGATCCGATCCAATAAGATATCCGATTGAAACCTTATTGGAATCCAAAATGTCAATCCAGATCTGAAGTTATCGGATCGGAACGGATAAGATTTCGGGTCTGATCCGGTCCATTGAAGGGCCTACACGACGTAGAGATCATCCTTACCATACACTCATCTCTATGTAGGCCCCAAAAAAACTATGTAAAACACATCAACCGGCCGATTTCCCTCCTGGATCGAATACCTTTAATGGTGGGGTAGAATCGGTCCTCACTTTGCATTAAAAGATAGAAACAAGAGATGGTCTAGCCATGGGTAGGAATAGAAAGCTATCACGAACCCCATCTTGATTCAGGGCTCGGATTTTACTCACAACATGTAACAATAAATGGAGACATGTTTAGCATACCTTTCTGTTACCAGTATCTTGCTCTGGAGTGGCCTCTTGCCCAACAACTTGTGATTCGATATTTGCGAAATCTTCCAAGGATGCAACACCTTCGGCATCTAGACGTATGCCCTTTGTTCCACGTTGTTTCTTCTTCTGACGATCCTTAGCCTGTAAAGACAACAATCATGGGAAACCTTATGAAATAGTGCTCCATAGAAAAATTAACTTTTGATCTCATACGATTAGATATCTCAAAATAGATGGAGCACAATATCAGAAATAAGTGATGTCTCACAATGTAATAATACAGATATAAACTAAATTAGTTTAAATGCTTAATTCATCCAAATATGTTATCTTTTATTTATGAAATACAGATATTTAAACAGGTTCCTAATCACTTGAAATAATTTTCTAGTACAAGTCGAGACATGTACCACTATGCCATGTTACATAGGTTCTTCTAAAAGGGTAAAGCACCCATGTCTAATTCTAGCACTCCAGGAACTCTAGTGTGACACTTCCATTATAGCAAGATATTGGAAAGAAATTATCATATGTTATGATAAATAACTTTTCCCAATTGGGGTTCAGAAGAAATTTTAATGATTGGGAGCTAACTGAGGTGACATCTTTCCTTGATCTTATGCATACAGTTCAACTCAACGACAGCGAACAGGACAAATGGGAATGGGTAAGGGCTAAGGATTCAAGGTTCTCTGTCAGATCTTTCTATGTTTGGCTTACCTCCTACGCAGAGAGTTCCCTAGCGGGATCTATTAGTTGGTCCAGGTTAGTTCCCTCTAAAGTATCTTTTTTTGTTTGGTTGGCCAATCTGGGTAGGATCCTTACGTTGGATAATTTGATTGTGCGGGGTTGGATCATTCCCAATTGTTGCCCTCTTTGTATGAATGATGGGGAATCTGTCGATCATATATTGATCCATTGCTCATTTTCTTATAATATTTGGTCGAAATTCCTTGGTCTCTTCGGTTTGAATTGGGTTCCTCCTCGTAAGTTCTCCTCGTTGTTAGTAGAATGGACTAGTAACGTTTTCCACTCCAGAAAAAGGATTCTTTGGGCTTTGCTCCCCTCAGCTATCGCTTGGGGGATCTGGAACGAAAGAAATAACAGAGTGTTCAATAATCAGAGTAGCAGTTCTCATGCAGGTTTTTTGGAGATCTTGGGTTTGTTATACCTTTGGTCAAAGCAGCATATAGAGTTTGCGGGGACTACATTTGATGATTTTGTGTTTAGATGGCACTCATTTTGTAATTACTAATGTTGTTTTTCTTTTCTTTTTTGTTCTTATTTGAGGCTTTCTCGGCCTCTTTGTTTCTTATTTCCCCTTTCTGATCAATATATTATACTTTTCAAAAAAAAAAATAACTTTTCCCAATTGAAATTATCCTTTTGGGAAAATATACAAACTGTTAATTCCAAAAGACCAATCTGTTAGAGAGAGGAACTATGAATATAAGAGGGTCACGGGTCTTAACTGGGTATGACTTGCCCAAGAGTGGAGGAAAATATACAATCAACACTCCCCATCACCCATAAGGGTGGAAAAAATCAAACCCATAACCTATACGAACCTAGTGCTCTGATACCATGTTAACAAACCAACTACTCCAAAAGACCGATCTGTTGGAGAGAGGGAGAACTATGAATATAAGAAGGTCATGGGGCTTAACACAAGCGTATTCTCTTGTCTACAGAGAGATATATAATAATAATTTTTATTTTATTTTATTTTTTGATAAATAGGTACATCATACATCCAGTAAGGTAACACATCACATAAATCATTATTATCCTTATTATAAAGATAAGAATGATTGCTTTCCTCTAAACTGCCGAAACAATGAATCATATCTTTATCAGAAGGAGAGAGTATGATACTACAATAGCTTTAGCTCAAAAGGCACAAATAACTAGATATAAATCATACCTGCAGTGGAATTTGTCTCAATTTCTGCTCCAACTGGGCATCATCAAGAAGTAAAGAAACAACGTCTTCAGGTGCCAAGAGGTCACCCTGCACGTGACCACCCGTCATGACCAGCTGCTGAACAGTATTTTTCTGACTGGCTCTTTGCAGTATCTTCTCTTCAACCGTTTCTTTACAAATCAATCGATACACTGTGACCTATACACATGCACCCAAAAAAAAAAAAAAAAATTCATAACCATCAATTAGAAAAAGTCATTGCATCTGTGACCCCCACGTCAACATGAGCACGTGAATGCATTTCAGAATCCAAGGTTATATCAGTTGCTACATATCCAAGCAAGGAGGGGTGACCAGAGAAGCAACTCAAACAAGTAGGGCTTAAAATGGGTTGGATTTTATCCGAAATCCGAGTGATCCAGATCCAAATTTAGTGGGTTTGGACACATGGAGTAGATCCAAAAAAATGGGTATGGGTTGATGTCGCTTGATCCGAGCCAGATACAAGTCCATCCCTATATCCGCCTAGATGCTTTGAAAATTATATTTTTATGTTTTTCAAAATATAATTTTTTCTACTACTTTAATTCAACATGAATTCCTATAAAATAAAAGAATTATAACAGTAAAATAGAATAGTATAACAATTAGAGAAGAAAATAGCAACAACAAAAAAATGAACAGTCCGGAATTATTTGATCCGATTGACTTGAATCAAGTAATTCGGTCGGGTCAAACCTAGATCCAGTTTTATTGAAAGTAAAATGGTTTGGATACGGTTTTAGCTAATAAGATCCAAGTCAGATTCGGATATGGATAAAAAATTTGAATATGGATATACTCAGATCCGGTCCCAACCCGAAACATTTTAAGCCCTACAAACAAGAAGGAATGCATGGGGACAACTTCCTGAGTGGTAGAAGTAAAATTCAGAGTGCCACATAACATATTGAACTAACATCCTTAGTTTGACCCAGCCGATGGGCTCTATCCATTGCTTGTAGATCCAAGGTCGGATTCCAATCGCTTTCATAGAAGATGACTGTGTCAGCAGCAGTCAAGTTAATACCCAGACCACCGGCTCTGGTACTCAGCAAGAACACAAATATATCACTCCTGCAACATGAATAACAGATGGCACTGATTAATTTTCTAGGAGAGAACAGGAAGCAGAAAGATTAAAAGTTGCTAAAAAAAAATTACGAGAGCTGATATTGACACCCCAACTATTACTGATTACACCCAAATTAAAAATAAAGAAAATAAGTAAATGGTTGAGAATAAGTAAAAATTGGGGTGCCAATAGAAGCTCTCATTTTTTGGCTAGATTTTTATTTTTTGGGTTTAGGATTTTATATGGGCATAATCATAATTGAAAACAACTGCTAAAATTGTTTGTATGAGTGTTATAATGTTTTGTAATGTTGAGATTATAATTTGACTCAAACCTTTGTAATGTTTGAAGAATGTGTTAATATTTATTAGGGGTGATAAATAATTTAAGAAATTGGGGTGTGATAAGTAAAAGTTAGGGTGTCAATAGCAGTTCTGAAAATTAATAGCACGTGTATCAACCATAATATATCTAACAAATGCCTACCGATGCTGGAAGTCTTTGACCATGTCACGACGATCCATAATAGTGGAGGATCCATCAAGTCGAAGATATCTGTATTTCCTATAGTTCATATAGTCCTGCAAGACAACATAATTTGGTCAGTTGAAAATTAAATTCAGGGGAAAAAAAAACACAAAATGGTAATAAGAAACTAGGACGGAACTGTTTGTTGGAAGTGGGTTGGTGGCAATATTTGTTGCCCTTAGCTTGGAGGACACACTGAGAGGTTTTAGAGAAGCCCTAGGACCTAGAGATGGCTTCTAGGCTTTTGAACAAATCATGTATCAGATTCTTTTCATTCTTAATGAGATTTCAGGCCTCCTATAGACCATTTTGACCATGAGACATATGACCTTCAACCATCCCTTGAAGCAAAAAATGTTCTAAGTTAATGAGATTCTTTTCATTCTTAATGAGATTTCAAGCCTTCAATAGACCATGTTCAGCTAATTAAGGACCCCTTCAGGAGAAAGAAATCTCTTCCTCAAGATTACTCCATATTTAACGAGATTTCATACTCCAGGACCAAGTAGAGCTTATTAAAGTCTCTCATATTTAGGGCGAGAAAAAAAAATCAATGCAAGGCTAATTTGGGTTGTGAGTGGCTACCAGTACTGGTACAAAGCCTGTATTAAGTTATTATGGATGTGGAACTGACTTGACCGAGCAAAGACCAATTCAAATCATTCTGAGTTGGCAGAGATCCTAATGCAGGACAACCTAGATCTGTTCGATTCTAACTTTGTTCTACTTGGGGAAGGGTATAAGTGAAAACCTAAATAATTACAAAATTTTCTTTGAAACTCGTGACTATTGACTTGATTTGTGTCCCACAATAGTTCCACATTGAGAAGAAGTCTATCATTCCAACTAACTAGCTGACAAGAAGAGAAACTAGGAATTGGATATACCTCAAGAATATTCAGCATTTTAGTCATTTGTGCAAACAAAAGCACACGGTGATTTCCAGCCCGCAAGCGTTTCAGTAATATATCCAGCGTTTGAAGCTTCCCAGAATCCTAAATAGAAATAAAATATATGTTCAGCTTAAACATCATTAAAAGGTCAAAAAATGGAAACCAGAAAGGAAGAAGTTTACCGTAAGCATCTTTGCAGGGTCAAAGCTTTGCATGGGTGGAGAAGACCCAAATATCTTGCATGAGAGCTGAAGAATGGGCCGTGTAACAGGTAACTCAGAATCGATCTCTTGTATCAACCGATGAGGAGGACCATTAGGCTCTCTTGGTCCATTACACTCGGATGTACGTGCAAACCCAAATAGCAGCCTCTTAACCCAAGGGTTGTGCAGTTCTTCAATTAGTTTATACGCAAAGTTTCGATCAGAGCAGTGGGCATTAATCTGTATTGGAGAAGAGAACCATTAAAGGTATTGAAATAGACCAATTTCTTTCAAAAATACATGAATTAAACCAGACTTACTGGCGGAGCTCTACTTCGGGGGATGAAAGCATATGTTGAGTGAAGTAGCGTGGTGTTGGAAATAATCCTATCTTGATGAGAGACAACTAATGTGTCAATTGGGGTATCGCAAAGACCCCATACAAGTTTCTTTCTGAGTAAATTAATCTCGGATTTTGGTGGAATAAGTAACAACCGTGTAACAGCTTTCACCTTCCCTCTCTCAAGATCAATGTAACTCTGAAGATAATCACCCTCGGCTTCCATGAACAGGTCCAAGAATTCATCTAAAAACTGTCTATCCCAGGTCATAATCGAAAACAACAGCCTTTCCATAAGAGAACTTTTTGCTAAAAATGAAACCTCTTCTGAGGACAAATCCATCAAATGAGTAAAACCAAATGCTCCGCTGTTAACCGAAGAAGACCCATCTGAGACTTTATCTTCTGGAAGGACAGATCGATGGATATTCTCAGGAGAGAATATATTAAAAAGCTTCTCAAACAATCCTGTCTTGAGACCGTGACCCATTGCCAAGCAAGGTATGTCGGCACTTTGGAGAGATTCTTGATGGACCAACTTTGGTATCTGAAGTGATAAATTTGACCCAAGCATCATGTAAAAAATGAAGACAAAAAAAGACTCTCGACACCAAAAGAAACAAAAATGAACCGATTTTAGGAAAGTACCTTGTATGTTATAGGATTCTGACCTCCCGCATAATGTACATCCTCCAATTCCCCAAAGGGAGGGGGTAGAAGAGAATTTGGGATATCTCCGAAGTACAAGAATGAACTCCCCTCATTCCGTTCAAACAATTCTGGGTGGTTGCAAACCTATCAGAATATACAAAAGAAACATTCATCATTTTTCCACAATGACTGAGAACGGAACTATACCTGTAGTGCATAAAATGGATTGGATTTTAAGCAAAACCAGTGTGATCCGGGTTTGGAACCTTGAAGTAGACCCAAATAAAAAATGGATCAAATGCGAGTTGATGTCCCTTGATCCAAGTCAGATCCTGGTAGGATACGGATGCATCCCTATAACCACCAGATCCGAATGATATATTGCTTCGAAAATTAAAATTTTATGTTACAATATCTTTTTTCTACGACTTTAACATAACATGAATTCGTATAAAAAAAAAAATTATTGTAGTAAAATAGAATTGTATAGCAATAGCAAAAAAAAAAAATAGTTGAACGGTCCGAAATTTTCCGATCCGACTGACCCGAATCAAGCAATTCGGTTGGGTCAGATCAGGATTTAGTGAAAGCAAAATGGTTCAGATATGGTTTTAGCCAATAGGATCCGAAAAAAATTCAGATCTAGGTATGGATATACTCATATCTGGCTCAAATCCAACCCATATTAAGCCCTACGTACTGGACACATCATGAACTCAAGAAGATCCTCCAGTTCTACCAGACCCTCAGTACAGGAATATTTCAATGCAAATCAATAAAGTACCTTCCTTAGCTGAATGACAATGTTCATTAAGTTCAGAATTTTCTTTTCATTAAGATGCCCCCGACGACCATCAAACAATTCAGCAAGAGATATCTTGTTTTTTATAGCTTGATAAAAAGCTTGCTGTCGAGAACTCAACTTGCAGTGCACCGTGACCTCCTTTTTGCCCGTCATCTCAGTAATGACATCTTTTTTAACTCGTCGCAACATAAATGGCTTTAAAATTGCATGCTGCCAAAATGATAATAACCAATAAATATATGTCAGAAATTATTCTTGAAGATGTCTACGGTAATAATATTTGTATCCTAGATAAAAAGGTTAGTAGCACTTTTTAAGAGTGCGAAACAAATTTATTGATATATCAAATACCAATACAGGAGAATGACAATCATACCCCTAAAGCAACCAAGTGAAAGCATCAAATAGCTTAGGAGAGGGGGGGAGAGGACCTAAAAGAGTTACTTGCTAAGTTGGTCGGGTATTCTCTAATTCGGTCTTTACTCTTTTCCTTAGATGGACCCATAACATTTTCTCTAATAGGAAAAGAAACTTGTGAGATATTCTTCCCTTAGCAGTGTTTCGGGGGATTTGGAAAGAGAAAAACAGAAGGATGATCTAAGGGTAGGAAAAGACTACTCAAGAGTTGTTTCTGGACATCATGGGCTTTTTTTTTTTGAGCAAGCTAAGCGAAGAGTTTGAAGCCATGTTTTATGAAGATTTTGTCTTCAAGTGGGAAGCTCTTTGTTGTGCTTAGTGTGGTAGTGGTATGTGCTGTGGGCTGTTTGGCTTTGTTGTTCTTGTGGTTCTCTTTTCTTTGTTTTTTTTTTCTTCTCTTGTATAGGGGCCACCGCGGCCTCTACTCTTTTTTCTATCAATAAGATCTTATAGTCAAAAAATAAAAATAAAAATTGGTTAAGGTCTGAGTGTTGATACCATGAGTTGGGTTCAAAACCTGCCTTCTTCACCTACTAATTCTTAACCACTTAATCATGGGACACTGGCTGGACTATTTAGATATCTTTAAATAAACTCCCAGTGAAATCATAAGAACCAGAAGAGTACTCACCAGTCTGTTGAGTTGGTGTTCATTTAAAGTTCCTCCATGTTCAGCATGATTCTCAATCCTGATAATATAGAAGGAAATTAATTAGTGAAGGAAGCTTGTGAACTTTCAGAGCTCAAATAAGTTGAAACATAAATAATTATCTTGGCACATGGATACAGACCCTTTTGAAAACCACTCATTGAACTGCTCGTGACTATCGAACAAGGTGGGCATAATGAAATGGAGAAGAGCCCAAAGCTCTGCCATGTTATTCTGTATGGGTGTCCCAGTCAGAAGCAAGCGGTTTCTACAATTGAAACTGAGCAAAGTTTTCCACCTTATACTGCAAAGATCATAGTCAACAGAGATATGGATAAGAATGCCTTAGACAAAAAAAGAAAAATATATTTATAGTCCATCTAATGATACACCTTATTTAATAAATTAATACTAATAAAAAAAACTATCTCTACACTCAATGACATTGCTAAATATTAACGAAATACTGACACATTTATTTGATTGTAAGATAACAAACTGCTCCTTTAGCATATAAATCTGTATAACTAAATTGAGAAAACCCATGAATAGATCCGTTACAAAATAAAATGAAGGAAAGCCAATAGAGATTATTTGGGTAAGCACAACAGAGAGAATGATCACTTTGTTGCAAGTTGAAAGGATTTAAAACAGAAAAGGAAAGTAGACAATGATATGTTTGAGGTACTAAGAAAGATCAAAAGATACATGAGAGAAGATGTATCTCTAGATATAGTTGAAGGGATAAAAAGACGTCCCATGTGACCAATACCAAGATCTTTACTATTATAATGAGAAGGCCAAATAGGTGTTTTTTACACCAAAATTCGAAAGACTAAAAGTGGCCCCACTTTTGCCTTTAACCTTAACCATTATCAAGGTCATTTTCATCAAAATGAATAGAATTACAATCCCACGATCACGATAACCACTTTAGTTTTGAGCTTTCTGAAGAACAGAAATAGCATTTTTATTATGTTGTCTACCAAATCAATTTAGTTAATATATTAAATTACAAAAATACCCTTATAATACATTAAATGATATATAAATTAGACTATCTATTTAAAATTTTGAAAATAATTTTTAAAGTATAAAAAATGTAAAACATGTATAAATCCTAATTTTTGTAATACATGTGCATTTGCATATGCCACCTACTAGTTTAGGATAAGGAGAGAATGACTATGGGATGATGTTTTTAATATAAAATGAAATATGAAAGACAAGTTGTTTAGCAAACTTATTGAAAATGAGATAAATTTAAACCAATAAGAATTTTTTTTAAAGAATTTTACTCCCAGGAAAGTGAATCCTCTCATGACACAAATTATCTGGCATCCTTTAGCTACACAATAATCAGAGACAAAGTTAACATACCTGTGTGAACTTTTAATTGCCTGGGCCTCGTCTAAAACCATATATTGCCATTTAACCCGCCGAAAATACTTCTCATCTGATACTAGCAATTGGTAGCTGGTAATGAGTATGTGGAATCCTGCCTCTCTGTAAAAAAAAAAAAAAAATGTGATATTTTATAATTTTAGTAACCACAAAGCAAAGTATCGACCAATGATCAGATAGATGACCCAAAGGAATTACAACTTTCCGAAGGATGGAATTGGAGTGGTGGAAAGAGCCACTGGAACACAACTCGTGAAACTAATATTAGTTCAAAATCTGGGATTCTCCACACTAAGGTTGTCCTTAGATATGAAATGGGAGGAGTATAATGACAAAGTTTAAAGTTCCATTGAGATTCATAATTCCTATGATGTGAACTCTTGTAGAAATTCACAAAGCCTTCGGAATGTAGAAGTCATCTCTCCTACAGCAATGGGTGTCTTTAGGAGTTTAGACCTTGCTTCATTGGGTAGGATAGAAAGACATTAGAAAAAAATCATGATGTTTCATTTAGATGCAACTCATAAGAGGCAAATATCGATTTCTTAAACGAGTAAGGAGATTAAAAAAATGTGTGTTTGTTGGGTATTGGGAACCCCATTGCAGCCTTGGGTTTCTTTTAGGATATTTTAGAAATACACGCCCATTAAATTGGTGATATTAGGTTACCCCTTTGCAAAATGCAAGATTAGATTTAACCCCCTTGACTGTAACTCAACATCGCCTTTTCTTGATGATTTAAGGGTAAAATTTTGAATTTTTTCACTATGCTTTTCAAACACTTAATTTACAAAATCAAAATTTCACTGTTAAATCATCAAGTAAAAGAAACGTTGACTTACGGTCAAGGGGGGTAAACCTAATATCACCAATTTAACAGAGGGTGTTTCTAAAATACCCTTTCTTTTTATTTTCTTTCGAAATAAAAAATGTCCACCCAAAAAGAAACAAAGATAAATGTAGCTCATGTGGAAAATTACCTTCGATAGAGACGCTTTGGGTTGATATTTTTCCTAAGTATCGTTCTTTCCTGAAGCCCACCCCAGTATGGAAGTGTTTTCAAGTCGGGGCAGAAACGACTAATTTCATCAGCCCAGTTGTTCAAGACCGAAGCAGGTGCAACAACCAGAAAGGGCCCCCAAATATTTTTCTCCTACAAAGTACAACCAATCCAAGTAATAAATAGGGGAACAACAATTTAGAAACATTAAAAAATAGAGGAGGATCAATCACCTCAGCCAAATGCGCCAAGAACGCCATGGCCTGGATGGTCTTTCCCAGACCCATCTCATCGGCAAGAATGCCATTCAAACCCTAAAAGGCAAAGAGCAAACTTCTGAAGTTAGAAACAATATCATTTCCAATCTAGGAGAAAGTCAAGTCCATTACGAGATTGCCTCATAGATTACCTGCTCATAACAATTAACAAGCCACTGTAGACCCTTTAGTTGGTACTCCTTTAGACTACCTTTAAACATCTCTGGTGTCTGCACCGATGATGTTACAGGCATCGTTGAGCTGAAAGCATGTAAAAGAGGAGATTCAAAATTTGCATCAGAATCATAGTGACAAAGTTGGGGTTTGGGAATAATTCAGCAAAAGAAAGCTTCAGAAAAAGTCAGCAAAACATCGAATAAATTAAAAGGTAAAAAATAATTATTTTAATTTTAAGCATAAAAAAATGTATTTTATATATTAAATAAATACTTATGAAATTTTAAAAACAAAAATAATCTGTGATTTTTTCAAAAACTTTGTGATTTTTTGAAAAAAACAAAAAAACGTGATTTAATCGACAACTATTAAAATCATGATTTTTGTAACTATGATCAGAATTAATGGACAAAGAATCTCTATTGACTAAATATTATCCAGGTAAGATATAAAAATAAAGAATAAAAAAATCGAGGAAAGACAAAAAAAAATCGATAAAAAAGAAGAAAATTTTAAACTCACGGATTCAGTAGATCTATGTTACTAGATCCTGCGATTGACGCATCCTTCGGAGGTTCTTCGGGCTCGGCAGCTTGACGCAGCTTCAAGCATTCACTGTCAAACACACTAGTTATCTTCTTCTGCTGTGAGACCGCAAGTTGGGCAGCTCTAAGAGCCTCCCTTTTCAATTCAGCCTCCTCAGGATCTTCCTCAACTCCTGGCAAAATATCAGAAGAACTCAATGGTGCCCCCGGGTCATTTGATTCTTCGTCACCCACGGGCAAAGCTTCATTGGGTTGGGAGGTCGACTTGTTCTGCATAAAATGACTGTAGAGCTCTGTTTGTGACAATAGAAAGTTGAGCCTCTGTTGTTGTCTCTTTGCTTCGCGGAGTTCCTCTTCGCGTTTCAGCGCTTCTGCAGCCTCTTTTTCCTCTCTCTTCCTCACTTCTGCCTAAAAAAAAGAGGGTGTAGAAAAGTAAAATTTTCTGCAGTTTAGCTTTGCAAGCTAACATCTTTCTCAAATGTGTATATAACTTAATCCCTAACTGAGAAACTCGAGGCATTCATCCATCAAAACAAAGAATGTGTAGGAATCGTGTCTGTGTCCAATGAATGACAGAATAACAGAAATACACTTATATGACAAAATGGGGTTTATTTTGTTTTTGTTTATATAGTTTTATTAGATATATGTTTCACCAAATACTTAGTTTTTAAAATTCTTTTACTCTGAAATAATACTATAACATTCTTTTACTCTGAAATAATACACTTATAAGACAAACTGTTAGAGATACATTGGTTTAGTTTATCTGCCGGGTCATGAAATCTGACTTCTATGATCAGTATTTTTTTATATACATTGTGTATCTGGGCCTCTAAAGGACACCCGATTAATCCCACGGGGCACGCATGTCACCCCTCCACATGTACCAAGTGTACTAAGTTAAATCCAAGGGGATGGCCACAAAGGGGGGGAATCGAACTCAGGACCTCCACTTCCTGAGGCGTGGTACACTTCTATGATCAGTGTTTGACACCAACACATGTATGTGAACCCATTGCATTGAAGGCAACATCTTAAGCATAAGAAAGAATGTGGTATAAACACATTTGTCCCATGAAAATACAGATAGAAATTGTTCATATTCTGTATATGCACACAAACACGTGATTGCCTATATGTAAGACCCCAATCCCATATTGTGCATACTGGCTGTGACATACCAGATCAAGTCCGGAAAGATTAGCCCAAAAATCAGACAGATAGAATAACTATTGCACAAATGCCAGAATTATGAGTCTTTCCTGATTGTTAACCTTGTTTTTTGTACCATCCAACTTTTTTTATGGCCTAGGTGGTTATGATCTTCCCATTAGTTCACAGTATGGGCTAGGTGTCATCCAAGAGATGGTTCACCTTTTAAATGGGCTCTATTGATGATTTGGTCATGCATAGGGCATAGGACGTGAGGTCAACCAAGATTGATATTAATACTGAATATCATATAAAATGAGACCACAACTGTACTATTATAATGAGATAAGGCAGAGTATAAGTGGTTTGACACTAAAATTTGGATCCTGCAAATGCCCCCACTTTTACATTTAAACTTAATATAATCAGAGTCATTTTGGTCAAAAGAATCCCACGTCCCTATAATCAAATTGATTAACTTTCAAAATTACAAAATTATCTTTTTATGCTATAATCTTTAAAAACCCTTTAGTTAACATTTTAAATTACAAATAGGCCCTTATGAAACATGTGCTTTAGCACATGCCACCTTCTAGTATAATTTTATTTTATTTAAATAAAAAAAATCAAACAAATGGCATATGATTAAAAGCAGCAAATATACTTAAGGAATAATTATCCATGACAAGAAAACATGTTTTCCGGTAATTCGACAAAGAAAAAAAGAATTGTACCTGTTCCTTATCTACTCTTTTCCAGTATACCAGCATGTCTCTAGCCAGTTTCCTAGTGCGAATGGAGGCTCCCTTCATCAATTTGATTGATCTACTCACCTTCAATTTCACCTGGCAAGGAAAATTAACTATTAGTAATAAAGAGTAACTATTTTTAACTATGTATTTGCATCGAACTAGAGAAAGTTGAAATTATTTTATTAACATGTAAAAGATGATAAATTGGATTAAACTACACGTACCTCTCTTTGACAAGTTTCCGAAAACCTCTTGGCATCGGATAATTGTTTTCTATGTAAATTAGTGAAAATTCTGTGATGTTTAGGGATGTCCCTTCTCACAATATTCACCCAAACCTTCCCAATCTTCTCCATCTCTTCTTTCTCAATTGTCGCAGCATCTTTCTTCATTACTTGCTTCTTGGGTAGTCTGCGCTCAATAATCTGTAATCAAAGGGGAAGACTAAATAAGCAAACAGCCAAAAAAGACTCTGATCATCGAAATAACTATTAACTCAAAGTGTTATCTTAGTGTAAATTTTTAGGAGTTTAGAGTCTTCTTTGAGGACTTCATGGGGAGATGGGGGTTTTTCTTCTTTGATCTCTTGTTAATCTTTCTTGTTGGTTATCTCGACCACTTTTTTATACAAATTGCATTTACTTATAAATAAATAAAAAACTTTTAACTCAAAGTGAATACAAACCTCATATGTATCTCCTTTCTCCAAGACTTTCACATAGTAAACCTGCATGGTACCTGCCTCAGACATGATAGATCGTTGTATACTTCCAGCGGCCCCCTCTGGTATAGATGATGAATCCAACCCAATATCACATACTTGGAGACTGAACTTTTGGACAGAATTACAAGCCGACAAAGCCTTCAATCTGGCCTGAAGTGATTCATACTGGGGTTGAGGCTCACCCATCCCTGATCGGCCTCGAGATCCTAACCTTCTATCGGTTGCCATCATTACATCTAGGGAACCCATATCCAAAGTACCCTTTAAGTAATACTCATCCAACTGAATATCTGAGAAGCTTGGAAGCATCAGTGACACTGCAAGCTTATCGTAAGTTGGAGGAATCCTATATGTAATGCCCTCACCAATGTCCAAATAAGCAGAATCGAGAGAAGAAGAGAGCCTATTGGCTCTATACTCTGGTGTAAAATCAGACTCATAATAGTTCTCTTGCTTAAGAGGGCTAATGTCAGTGACATAATCCAACGAGTTGTCATCATTCCCCAATTTCCTTCCTTTGGAACCAAGATTACGTTTTGGAGCAGACATTCCCATTTGGGTGGGGACTGGCCTCGACGAGGAGTCTTTGAACCTCACCCTCCGATACTTTTGAATGTGTTCACCAAGCATTGAACGGTAACGCTCCTCCGAAATGTGGGTCCCGTAATCGTCTTCCTCGTACCCGTCGTTGCTATCAGTCTCTCTCTTTGCAGAAGAATTTGAACCAGCCTCAGCTTCGACGTAGGATTGTTTCTTCTTTTTCCTCTTTTTCAATCCCAATTCTGACGACCTCCTCGACGTAATCCCATTACCATGGTCCCCCATGGTTCCAAAGCCTGTTAAATATTATGGGGAAAAAAAAAACCAAAGACATGCAAATAAGCTCCAAATTGACTGCCACAAACATCCTCATTAACACATTCTAGAAAATCGAAAATTTAACAATGCAACTAAAATAAAAGAAGTATGCATTTTAAATCTTATTTCAATCTTGGAATAAAAATGGGCACTTGTGATTTCGACTCAAAATCACAACAAATATAGTGGGGATATATAACAAAATTAAGAGTACCTTGGCTATCTCTGCTCTCATCCTGACTACTATTGCCATAACTATCAAAACCATCATCTTGTTGTGGAAGTTGAAAGTTCACCAAAGACTACAATACAACAAAAAAAACCCAAAAAACACACACACAAAAAACACCAAAATAAAAAAACAGATAAAAAATAAACCAACAATTTATCACAAAAGCAAAAAAAAAAAAACAAAAAAAAAAAACAGACACAAATAAACATAATAACACATACCCATTTCATAAAAACCACACATTA
The DNA here is from genome assembly GCF_017979445.1 of Akebia trifoliata. Classification (NCBI taxonomy): domain Eukaryota; kingdom Viridiplantae; phylum Streptophyta; class Magnoliopsida; order Ranunculales; family Lardizabalaceae; genus Akebia; species Akebia trifoliata. The sequence goes on along the minus strand of NC_141389.1, from coordinate 3,645,681 downwards.
TCAAAACCCTAATCATGGAATCCCTAACACACAAACAATTACCCTATTTACGAAGTTCAAATCAAGTATAAAAACAACCCATTGAAGAATAAAAAACCCATATCACAAACCTCAAGATTGAAGAGATTGGAGTACGAGAATCCGTTTCGATTACGATCCATGGATTAGGGTTTGAAGGTTCTGAGAGAGGAACCCTAAGAGCAGAACAACAAGTTGGAGCATAGAAGACGAGACCTTGAGTTGGTGGGGAAATAAAATAGAGAGAGAAATTATTGGAGAATTTCGGGAGCGAAGAAGTGAGAGAATGGTGCGTAGGATACGCGAATATGGATGGAGTTACGAAGATGATAGGGAGAGAAAGATCAAAGAAAGCAGACGGTAAGCAGGAAAGCTATACCAAGTGCTAATGTACGCCGGTGGGGTTATGTTTGTTAACGTGCACCATGTTTTTCTGTACATTTGTTTTCGGTTCGCCCAAGAGTTCAGGAATCAGCTTTGGTCTCTGATTCCTCTACCTCCACGAGTAGAAGATTCTTATCCAACTCCAACCCTCTATTCTTGCCACGTATCACTCCCTCAGGGTCCCACTCCTTTAGTGATTGGTCAATGATCACCTTACGGTGGAAACATGAAAAAAAAAAAAAAAAATCAATTCGATTAGTAAGTTTTAGCCATTGGATATATTTATTTTTTTACCTTTTATTTTTAGATCTTCTATGGCCACACCAGCTTTTACTAATGCCACCCCAAGATGTGTGTTAATTCTTTGGGTGAATCTCCATTTTGTGTGTTAAATATGTAGGGCTTAAAATGGGTCGAATACAGTCTGGATATGAGTATATTCATATCCATATCTGAATTTTTTATTTGAATTTATTTTCGGATCTGAATCTGATTGAATTAATTGATTCAGGTCGGATAATATCAAACTATTCAAAGTAAAATGTGATCAAATGGTGATTTGGACTCAAGATCTCTCCATTTTGAAGACAGGTCTTGACTACTATATTTAACTATTGTTGATTGATGGAAAATAACTTGAAAAATATAAAAATATAATTTGCAAAGTAATATATCATTCAGATCTTGACGGATATAAGAATTGATCTATATCCAACTCAGATCAAGGAACATTAACCCATATTTTAATTCAGATATATTTGATGGAACAAAATCCGCTAAATTCAGATTTGATGCACTTGGATTTCGGATAAAATTCGTTTCATTTGAAGCCTTATGAATATGACGAAATTTCAAATTTGATATATTGTTCATTTTAATTCCCAAAACATGCATTCGTCATTTTTATAACCTACGAACTCCTATGTTCGTCACTTTTAATATCTACAAATTTGTAGATATACCAGTGAATTCATTGATTGTAAAAGTGACGAATTCACTTGAAATGTATGTTTTGGGAATAAAAATGAACAATGTACTAAAACCAGGATTTAGAGATAAGCCGCGCACATAGAACTCCTGGTTCTTACAAAGATGAGCCTCACTATCATAATTGATAAATAGTGGGCACAACATATCTCAAAGCTCAATACTCATATATCTTTTATTGTGTGTCTTGGCTGTTGTTTAGGTACTAGTTTTTGTAAAATTTTATTTAAAAAGAAATTGGAGACCATGATTGCTATCATAAGCACCGCTACTAATATTTATGTTGGCAAATATCCATACAATAGTATCAACATTGTGATTTTAATGAAGAGTCGTGATAATTTGACTCCCCCACATGGCATACTCAAAATATGCTCCCGATGTGGCATGTGCTAGAATCATAGACTTTATGCCTTGGGATACCCAATTACACATCCCCATAAATTTGTACAGTTGTATATCCTGATGAAAGAAAAATCTATGGTTTTGGCACATCCCACGCCAGGAGAGTATTTTGAGTATGCCATGTGCGGATGTCAGATTATCATTATTATTTTAGTGAATTTGAGCATCCATGTCTCTCCCAAAGAATGGCCTTGACCTTCAACAATTGTTCATCATTCCCATGTTTCTACCTCCTTAAACTTGGTCGTGTACTATGGTCATTGTAGCTATGTAGAATTATTTTTTATATATTTTAGGACAAGTGAATTACTTGAGTTGGAAGTCGCCACCATACATTGGACTAAGGAATATGTGAATGATCACCCATATGATAGATTTTTCTTTCAAATAAACGTTACAAAAGAAGTGTCTCAAAAAGATTTATTTACATTATAAAATTAGTTAAGGAGATTTGATTAAAGAATGGGAAGGTGTTAGACAATCTATTATTTCCATTTTTAGGTAATCTATATAATAAAACACAATGGTGGGGCGGGATCCACTCTAATTATAGTTATGGGGCATAAACGTCCCCTCCAACTACAGTGGAGTGGGATCCACACTATCTTGTCTTTCCTCATCACTCCCTTCAACTTTATGATCTTACTTTTTCTCCCCTCATTTTTTAATAATAACTTTCCAATTTTACTATATTTTCTTTTTTTACCCTAAATGATGATTGTGTTGTAGGCATATACCTCTAATTACCTGATACATTGCCTTTTTTTTAAAAGAGTTTTTGACTCATATAAATAGAAAAGTAAATAAAAGAAATCATAAAAAGCATGAACTGAAGTTGCTTTCTCCTCCTATCTCTGATTTATAATTGAGATCAACCCAATAGTGATGGGCAACTTTTGGTCATGCCCATTAAATTATGGAAGGAATTTAAACCATGAAATGTGGCTCACATTAAGAGTTTTTATTTATGTGGAAATTTGTATTGCTTTGAATCTCTAAAGAAAATGATGGAGAATCTGAAATTTCATTATGGACTAAGTTGCATGTTGTGAATGTACGAAGATTGGAAAGTAAGATATTAGTAGACAAGAGTAGTTTAGTCAAGTGAAAAAGTCATAGGGAGCAGTTATCTTTTTATATAGGTGACAATACTAATAATAGATAAATAGATGATGTATTAGAGCTTTAATGGTAGAAGTTCCAGAATTTGATTGATTAAAGAGAAGTCGAAGAAAAGACTAATCTAATTTAGTTTAGGATATTAAAGGAATTTACATTAAAATGAGGATATTTTTATCAAGTGAAAAAGTCCTACCAAGCAATTCTTTTTTTTATAGGTCATATATAAAAATAGATAGATAGAAAATCGATTTCCTCGTAGTACATAGCCCATCAAAGTGCAACTTATACTACGTTGGTTGTATTGTGGTCAAAAAGTTTGGCAAAACAATTGGAGGTTCCCTTTAAGAAGAGAGGTTCCCTAGACTCATGCATTTTGAATGGAATAAAATACAATAAAATAATAACACCAATCATGAGTGGACCCAGAAAAGTTCACTTGTGGAGTTGAATTCAGTGTATGAAAATAAAATTGAAAAAAATATAAAAATATATAAATAATAATATTTTTATTATAATATAAGTTGCATTACATATTTTTATCATAAAACAAACAAAAAGACTAAACTTCATTTAAATGCTAATTCAAAAAATAAAAATCATTATTTTCATATGAAGAATGTAGTATGGGATTTTCGAGTGTGAAAAATTGACACTATATAGTTCGGAGTCATCACTATTCATTTTTGGAAAGTGAATGTGAATGGCTACCCGAAAATTGATTTCAGAAATTCAATTGTTTATAATGACTCTCGTACGAATAGGAAATCAATCTACCTAAAGTCTAGGTAAGAGATTCGATTAGAGAACGAGAAAAATATTAGGCACCCATCTCTCTTCACCTTAAGTTGTTACCTTAAAACATGACTATTTTTAGAAAATAAAATAAAATAAGGAAAAACATGATTTGTGCCCTTTAAACATAAAGGGACATTGATATTGACTTGGATCATGAGTATCACTTCATTGAAAAAATGATTTCTAATTCATGTCTTGCTTTAGAGTCGCAAAACTTATGAAAACTGTAGGCTTGTCATGTCCCTGAATTTTGAATTCAAGATATTCGAGCTGGAGATGATGATAAAGTAAAAATAAAAGAAAACATTAGCAAGTAAGGGTCGAACCATAGAAACAACGTTAATCCTTGAAATCTTTTACTTTAAATCCAATCTAAGTTTAACAAACGTTTTAAAAATAGTTTTCAAGATGGGATTTTTTAAAATAAACTATTAAAGAAAAATGTTTAGAATACGATGAGAAAGTGTAGATCAATTGGATCCACATTCATAAGTTTTATCAATGATTTTTGATTCTCTGTTTATCTTGATCCACTAAACAAAGCTAATACTTGTAAATCAAAAAATCAAATATTTATTTTAGAAAAAAGATTGAAAATATGTGATAAATTAAGCCAAGATTATTGTATAAGTATTAATTATTCTCTGTGAAGTATGGTTCATCTTGAACTTATCCAAGAATGAACCATCAAAATCTTAAGAAACAATCAATATTTAACCCAATAATAATTTCCTATCAACTATCACAATAAAACTACGAAGCAATTATGAGAACAATGAAAACACTGATAAAATCTTGCTCTAGCTTCCTCAACTGATCTAACAGAGAATTTAGCCAATAGTTATCGCAAAAACAATAAAGTCAAAATAAACAAAGAGAACATGAAAGAAAGAGTAGAGGTGAGAGAAAAAGAATTTTTTATTACTTCTTGATTTTGAAACTGGTAGAGTTTCTTTATAAACTTCAAACTAAGAAAGAAAAAAATATAAAATATAAAAACCTAAAACTAAAATAATAGAAGAAGAGAAGTTGATCTTAAGGGAGATGAGATGATATACCCTTTAGTCTGATCTCTTATTAATAAATACCATATTAAGGTTTCTAGGGTTCGGGACCCTTCTCTAAACACAAAAGTTGTAAAACCCTAGTTCAATGCGAATAGTATTCTATCGCAAAGCTTCTGTGCAAATCTCGAGGTTTGATTCATCACCACGACGCCCACGTAGACCAAGGTGCCTCGGTCCAAATGGGCCCAAATGACTTGAATTTTTGTCATTGGTCTTGTTTTGGATACTGGATCGCAATGATAACTTTGAATTTTTCTTATTTGTTTTGAAAATTTGTGAATTTTTTCTGTTACATGTAAATAATAATAATGAACTCAAAATATATTATTTAATTAAAATCCATGATAAATATGGATTAGCCATACATTATGTTTTATGAGGGGATTTAGTGTGCAATTTATCCGTAAAGTTCATGCAATAAGGGTTTTTAAAACGACTTTCTAGACCCTTATCACAAGACCCGACCCAATTTCTCAATCCACATCATGAATCCAAAATCTGGATGTGATTATAAAGAAATTTAACTCAGATTAATAACCTTAATTACATAAAAGTCAAATTGAAAAGGAACATGTTAATCTTTAGCAATTAACTAATTTTGATATATCTATGATTTTGAAAATTACAACTTAGCGTAAAAAATTCACCTATTATCACTTAGAAATATATTCACAATTTGTGCAAATACTAAGTACTTCCAAAAATTAAAGATTTCATTTTTTTCCTAATTTATCGACATTCAAAGAAATTATAAAATTCTAATTTGTGTATTTTTGAAAATTTTATTAAATATCCAAATCAAGTAAACTTAGAGTCTATATTCAACTTTGAAAATTAAAGTTTCTAAAGATAATAATTTAATATAAAATAATTTTAACAATTTTTTTTACAAAATATAAGTTTTAATTCAAAATTCAAGTGCACTATAATTCCTGATGTGTACAATGTAAAAACTCATATAAATTTCATTTTATTGAAAAAAATTTGTAAGAACAAAATGGCATAAAAATAGATATAAAAAAACTTCACAACTTTTATGTTTGACACTACTCCAAAATAAAAATATGTGAGATTTTTACCCAAAGTTGAACAATATAATATTTCAGCATCGAAGACAATCCTAAAATTTTATTTTCATAAATTCTTTAAAATATCAACCGAACAAGATAATTAGTAGAAAAATTTGTAAAACTTCTATGACATGATAAAAACCTATAATAAAAAGTTCAGGTAAAATTTTTATATGTAAAGATCATAAAAATTGTAGATCCATTCTTACCATTGGAAGACTCATGAGATTGTTCTCTTTGTTGCAAGTGTCCCTTCGATTGATGGTGCACCTTCTTCTTTCCCCTATCTATGGGAGTGTAATTAGTTAAATGCTTCACTGCAACTATAGTGGATACAAGATCTTGCACATGTTGCCTTTGGAGTTCAATTTAAACCCAAGGCTTGAGTCCTTCACGGAAATCAAATAGCTTGTCCTTCTTGGACATGTCACTCAAACAAGGAATGCCGGCGGATGAAGGGAGGTTCGGGCAGACCTTCACGTCCATCGAATAAAATGGAGGAGCGAAATAAGGGACTATGGGGTAGGATTGAATAGAACAGTGGGGGACGGAAGGGGACTTGAACCCGCACACAAATAATGAATCTTTCATTTCTGTCCACTAAATTAATTATACGGTACAAGTTTGACAGAGTTGATAAACTCAACATTCTCCAGGAGGAATTAGTTCTTTAAATCCCGTTTGAGGGATTCCAACATGTTGAGGTCTTCCCTAAATGTAGCCACTTGAGCTCTTCAAGTTAGAGGAATAATCTCGTATGCCTATAGGAGAGTCCCCCCCCCCCCTCCCCCCGGATGGGTTTAGGGGGGTAACATTCGTTGGAAGGGATAGGAGGTCACAAGGGGGGGAAGAGGGTCATCCCTTCCCTCACCAGACCGCTATTTTTTGCCAAAGGAATAGAGTAAAGGTCTAACCTACTCTACTAGCAAAATGAGTTGTAAACCCACATTTGATATATCTAGAATGCGAGTTCAAAGCCCCATACATGGGCACTACTTAAGCAAGCGTAAACTCGTGATTTAATACTTTAAAAAACATAAGAGTCGCATGAATCCAATCATCAAATTAAATTCTACTTAAAGATACCGCCAATCACTCCAATTCAAAAAGAAAGAAATTACTTCTTAAAATTAATTAATTAATTAAAAAATTAAATTTTACTCTCCACTTTCATTATCTTAATCTTTTGAGTAACACATATTCTAAAAATGCCAACCACTAGAATGAATTTGATAGATTTAATACATTACATACAAAATCAATTAATCTAAACATTTATTTATAAAACAACCATTGATGCACAATATGTGCACAAAGTTCACTCACCCAAATCGACTATTTTTCAAGTTAGTCAATCTTAAGTCTAGACCAAGCAGTTGCCCGATTAGGCCAACCGTTAGGTCATCTCTATACACAAGATCTTCTGAACAAAATTTTATCATTTTTCATTTTTCATCACCAACACCCGGTCCTATCATCATATGAAATGCATGATCATGACAACAATTATCATAATTTATGCACAAGTATAATCATCTAATAATCCATCATGGAGTTATATTAACATTTACAAAAAAATTCTAAGGAACAGACTTCAACATTTAAATAAAAAAATAAAATAAAAAACAAACACTTAGTTAATCGTTTAATATAAAATCTAATAAAACTTCCCTTACCCAAAATCGAAATACTCCTCAAAAGGGTTTTTTTCTAGGAAAGTCAAATCCACCTCTTCATTTCCTACGTTGCCTAGTCCAACCTCTATGAAATCAAAATTGATTCCCTCTCTTTCTGTTTGACCCCAACAAAAATTGTTTTACATACATTGAATTGGGTTTTCCTTGATCTTGTGATAAAAATCTTGAGCCATATTATTTTCCATCATGTTTATCTGACATTGGTCTTTATATAAGTTTACATTGCCTAATGTTCGTCTAACACAGATACAAGTCTATTTTTATGTAATAAATAATTTACATCTAAATTTTATATAAGTATCATGACAAATTCTTAATACAAAAAATACATAAATACTAACTTTGAAAAGGGAAAATTTTCATCATCATAATTTTCAAAATCGCTTGACGCTTACCTCTTCAATTGATCTTTGAAATTGCTCAATTATTTGTCTTTACCTCTTGCGACTAAGAACTTCATAAAGTCACTTCCTATAATGTTGAAACTTTGGCTTTCATCTAATCCTTTACAAAATGAAGAAATACAAAAGAAAAATCATTTAAAACCCAATTTCACAAAAATAAATTTCTCTTAAAAAGCTAATTTTAAGGAACAAAAAAAAAAATCAAAATCTATAGTTATTAAAAAAATATTAGAAAAATAAAAGAAAAGTCTATAGACCCTATTGAATTAAAAAAAAAAAAAAATCCATTAAAACTAATCTATTAAAAATCTATATATTTTATTCAAAAATACTTAAATAAATCATTAAAAAAAATAGTATAATAAAAGTACCAAGTTGAAAACTTACTATTAAAAAAAATTAGCTATTGTTTTCAAAATTCGAGTTGCACAAGCTAATTGAACCCACCTATGCTAAATCCCTCTTTTTCAAAATTTGAGAAGAAAAGTCTAACTAGTCTTACTAAGTGTCTAAGTTAGTAAGGATTTCACCCTTAGTGTCCTTGGACACAATTTGTGGTATCCAAAATCATGATCTCATGTTTTGAGGTTGTAGAAGAATTTTTTTTTTTTAATTTTGAAAAATAAAAAAATTAAGTTATTTTTCATCGTTGAATTTTAATTTTAAATTTGAAAGGTAAGTAGAAGTTCGATAGCCGTCCATTTTCAAAACCTTAAATCAAATCTAAAAGAAATTTTTTTTTTAGATATGAGTTTTTCCATGAGATCTACAGGTTTGGGGTGTTGGATTTTCAATGGAGTAATCCATTCGAGCAAAATAATCCTTAGTAAGGCTCAAAATCTTACTAAGTAAATAAGAAAAAGTATTTTTCTAAGAATAATGAGAGAGACAGAGATGAGAAAGAGAAATCCCAAATTTTTTGTAGAATTCCTTTTTCCCACTCTTTTTGGTTGTGTAATTCCTTGGTGGGGCAATCTAATTTGTTACTTCTTATTGTTGTAAGATACAAACATAGAATTTGTGGATAGTATATCTTATACCCTGATCTGTATAGTATAGCACGGTGGACAAACACGGCATCATGAATTTCTCTCTTAGATCTTAATAAAATCTTTGTAAAATATGAGATTTTTAATAAAGAAACTAGATGTCGGCCAGTGATAATGAAAACTTAAAAAAATAGAGTATTATAATGAGATTAAGGTTTTTAATAGATATTTTCCATGAGATTTTAAAGACCACATGTCTTTCTCCCAAGAAAGAGGAGTTTGAAATAGTAAAACCCTTGTTACATGAGATAAAGTCATCACAATTTTGTTACCTAGGTAACTATCTTTTTATTTCATAAGTTCACTGGATTTAATTATTTAAGATCGCTAAATTAATTAAAAATTATCAATCTACCCTTTGAAATAATTATTTAATACTGGGATGTTACAAGGTTTTTGTGGTTATAGGTCCATTTTTATAGAATATCTTTAGCCTTAAAAATCATTTAGAGTGTTGGATCCACAATGTGTGTAAGGTTAAAGAAGTCAAGATTTTGAAAAGGGCTTCAACCCATTTTTGCATTCACTTTATTCATTAATTCGTAAATCTGATTGCTGTAATTTTCGATGATGGATGGATATTCTAAAGATTTTCATTTGTCACTAGGTGTCTTTCCAAAGCTCATATGAGGTATTCCTCACAAACAAACCTTAGAAACCACACCACGCTAGGAAAATAAAACTCAAAATATAACATTGACCAAATTCCCTTCATGGGTTCCACACCTATTTTACGTCAAAAATCCATAAACGAAACAAACTGACATTTCCAATCAATTTATTGTGAACAATCGATTTTTGAATATCCTAAAACGTCAAAAAATAACCTCCTAGAGTACAAGCCTTTTTTGATGAAATATTAATTTTTAAATTCTAAAATTTGAAAAATCTAAAATTAATAAGAGTCCAACTCCCTCACGCTCGTTCGTGGGAGAGGACTTTGCGAATGAGTTTATTAGTCATTGGATTTATAAACATAGATCTCTAGATTGTTTGCCACATGCCAACCTACCACGTCAGATCTCTCCCACATCACTAAAAAAGATCAAAATTCTTAGGATTTCTCTAAACCCTAATCATAGCACTAGCATCATATCATCTTCTTCGACGATCGAATTACGATCGAAAACTCATATGATGATCAGGAGGTTCTTCATCAATAAATTTTTTTAGGATTTCTCTAAACCTCAACCGTGGCAAAAGCTGCAGATCATTTTCTCCGATGATCGAGCTTTGATTGAAAACTCATATAATAATCGAGAAATTCTTCGTTGATCGAAATTGACTTTTTCGTCGAAACTTCTCCATCTCTTATTCAATTGAGGCTTGAGAAAGGGTACAAAATAAAGAACTTCAATCTCAACATATCCATCTCTTTGTACCATAAAGGGTACATCTTTAAGTCTTTATTAATAATATCTCTCTTTCTGTTTCCTGGATAATGTTTTTAAGATATTTCTTTTTTATTGGTTCAAATAGAATGATAAGCACTACAAGGTGGAGATGATATACGATGGCCTACAAGAGTTTTATGTAGATTTTCATGGTCTAGTGACAGTAAATCATAAAACCCAAATCCTTTTTCCATCTATTTTCTCATTTTTTTTGTTTTAGTAAAAAAAAAAGAATTTTAAGATAGTTGAAAATTTTTCAAGAAGATTTATCTTTGATTCAATCACGTTCGCAATTAGTAGATGCTTTAAGTTCTGTAGGTATTTGATATTTTGGATGAGTTTTTTTTTTCCAATCTACAGTACTTTTGTATGTGGAATTGTAGATTTTAGAAATATTCAGTTGGGAATTGAACTTTTAGTTCTTTGATTGCATCATTTTGATTATTAATTAATTCTTAGAATTGTTTACTTTTTTTTGTCAACTTACCTCCTATAGTGAAAGTTAACAGTTAAAAGTTAAAAATTAAAGGATGAAGGCAATGAGTGTTTAACGTCTTGTTTCATCTTATTTTTCTTTAACTCGGAAACAATAGGAAACTCAATTTTCAACTAATCTCCCACCTTTCAAGTTTACGTAAAGACCCTTGACACCGAAGTTCAGATTTACGTATTTTTCCCCTCATTCCTTAAATCTATATTAAAGGAAATTTCATCAAACTATCAGTATGTGATGAATGTATGTGTATATTGTAAATATATAATAAACATTTACTATATTTATAATTCCCTTCATTGATGTAGATGTTATACAATTTGAATGACCCATGACCCAAAAATTGTGTTAAACCATTATAATGACACTTTGTTCTATTAAATAGATTTTTTTTACCATTACTAATTATACATATATCATATATGACATTTGCAAAATATCTCAAGTTTGTCCCAAAGTGCGAAAAAGAAAGGTAGACTTAATACATTACTATTCATATTGCACTTTTTAAGACTTTTCAAAATTAGAAGTTTATTTCATATTTGTGATTTTTTTATATCATAGGTTCTGGTACGATTCCAATGGGTGAACCTCCATCTCCCAAAATCCTGCAATAACCCTAATCTCTCTCTCTCTTTCTCTCTCCGGCATGGATCGATACATTTAGTTGACAAAAAGTGTAAAAAAACAATCATTTTGATCTTTAGGTAAAAAAATTGATCATTTCTCCCTTTTTTTTCTTTTGCTTTGGATTTAATTTGATTTCCATGATTCTCTACATCTTCTCTTTACTATCTTCGGTTTTATTTTATCCAAATAATTGCTTTTCCTTACCATGATAAGGCCTTTCATCTTAATTCTCAAATATTTATTTTATTTTAATTTTGTTTTTATATTTTATTTCACCAATTTTACTAATAATTTGATTAATAATATTTTGACATTTTTTCATATAGATTTTCCAATGAGATTTGAAAATGATGGGGGTTGGGAGGCATACATACAAAAAGATGATAACTATGAAAAACTTTATATTTATAGTCATGGAGAAAACGATGAAAGAAATGATAATACAATTGAAAGAGATGGAAAAAAGATTCAAGAAGAAAATTTAGAGAATGAAGATGAGTTAAATGATAATGTTATTAATGATGCACAAATACTAGTTGAAGATGACATGAATGGGTTTCGTCCATGCGTTGAAATGGAATTTGAATCTCAAGAAGAAGCATACAATTTCTATAATACTTATACAAGTAAAATGGGATTCAATATTTGAAAAAATACATTAAGTAAATCTCAACGTACCAAGGAAATGATTGGTTGTATTTATTGTTGTTCCCTTGAAGGGAAGCGAGATCCTAGATCCAAATCTTTTGAAAAAAGAAAAATGAATCATACTTGTAGACACCCCAATTTGAACGGGCCCATACTCGAAATGGCCCAAAAATACAGATTTTTCAATAAAAATTACCAATGGACCTCAAAAGCCCAAATCAACCGAAACATGGTATTTTGATCGAATCAAGGCCCTTAAGACCCCCTAAGGGTTTAAGGAGCCCACCAAAAGGACTCGGCATATTCCCATCTACCCCGCTCCACTCAAAACATCGATTTTTCGACAAAATTGGCCAATGGGCTTCAAAAGCCCAAATCGCTAAAAAGTGATGTCTTAATTGAACCAAGGCCCCTAAGACCTCTCAATGGTCCAAAGGACCCACCAAAGGGGTTTGACCTATCCTCCACTTGTCCAACCCTCACCGCTCCGCCTTTGTATCTAAGAATACCCGAATGCTCGATGAAATTCTCCAACGGACTTAAAAAGCCCGATTTAACAACACGTGGCATCTTTGATCAAACCAATGATTTCAAAAATCACAAAAAAATAAATAAAATTAAAAAACGAGACTTGGGACGCCTACCACACCTATCCCTTCACCGCTCCATCTCAGAATTCGAAAAAAACCTAAGCCCACCTAAGGCCCATAAACCCTCAATTTTTCAAAATCTATCTTTCTCATCTTAACCCTAACCTAAACCTAATCCCACACTACCTAAAATCTAAAACAAACCTACACCCTCAAAATCCATTCCAAAATAACCCTCAACCAATCCCTAAAACCCAAAATCATTTCTAAAACCCAAGCCCAACACTACAAAGCCCACAAATCATTAACCATATCCAATTCATTATCCAACCCATAACCCTAACCCATAAACCACAACCCACATCAACCAATCACTCTTTTATCATCAAAAGATGACACATGTCATCACCCCATCTCACCTCCCTCACCCAACTACCTACCCCATTAATTTTATTTAAACCTCATCTACCCACACATCAACCTATCACATTTTCTCTCAAATCAAACACATCTACCCACACCCCTAACCTATACCTCCCCTAATCTACCCTCATCATTCCCTACAAAACCCACATCTACAACCTAAACCTACACCATCCTCTCAAGTCAAACACTCAACCCCTCCCATCAACCTATCTCAACCCTTCATTCCCACCTACTTTGACACATGGCATCATCTCTCTCACCCTCCCAAAATATCATCAACCACCTCTTTAAATCCTCCATTCTCTTAAATCAAATACCATTTAATCACAACCACCATCTTAAACTCACCACACCAAACACTCCACCCAAATGGGTTGGGTAGGATCCAAACCATTTAGGTCAAAACTCACCTATTTAACATCCTTCCCTAAATACCCTCCTATCTCCCTCAAATTACATCCACTCTTCTCTCAAACTCATAACCATTATACCACTTCTCTTCATTTTACCCCATTATATCCCTAAAATAACTCCTCAACATCTATAAATACCCTTATCCTCTTCCCAATTTTCCCCCTAACTTTTTACTACAAAATTCTCCCCTCCCACTCTTACTAAAAAAAATACTATCAATTCTTCCCCCCAAGTCTCACAAAAAAATTATTATACTCTACTCACATCTCCCATCTCTTCTCTACTCCTTCAATTACACAAAAAAAATAACATTTTCCTAAACTACTAAGGACCTTAGAAGACATCAAAGAAGAAGAAGAAAAGAAGATCGAAGATACAAGGTGGGTGCAACAAAATAACCCCTATTTTCTTCTACACCCTCTCATCTTCCCTCTTCTATTATCCCCTCCTCTCTTATCAAGGCAAAGGTTTATAAGGATTATCCCCTTCAATGGGATGATCCTATAATCAAGCCAAAAATAAATCCCTACTTAGGGTACACATTATCAACACGTGGCACTTCATTTTTATTCTTGTATTTTCGATTAAAATGACCGAGTTGAGTTGAGGTTACCACTATTTAGTGGGGAGAAAAGGGTGCCTAACACCTTCCCTTTTCTCCAACCGAGCCGCTTACCCCGAATCTCTAGGTTCAATTAGTTCCTATCCATCGAGAGTCACTAAACCCCAAAAATGTCACATTTTCTAAAAACTGCATATCGGGTGACCATTCACACCCATTTACAAAAATGAATGGTGGCGACTCCTAATCTTAATAGATGTGGTCATCGTTACGATGAAATCACGTGTCTACAGCTTGGCGACTCTACTGGGGACGTAAAGGCTCTACCCTCGTGTCAATTCGATTATTTTGAAAAAAAAAGAAAGGTTTCAAAATTTTTTATTTATTTATTTGCAAGCTAACAATAATTGGTGTATTTGTTGTATTTATTTTTTAGGTAGGTTTCTTTTATTTATTTACTCACTTGAAAAAAAAACAAAAAAAAATCCGGTTTTTACTTTATTTATTCGATTATGTCTTTTTAAGTATGCATATCATCAAACAAATGAAAAAAAAATTTCCTTTTTTGGCCCAAGCCAAAAACCAGAGGCAATGTGCCTCAAAATGGGTATAAAAAAATAAAAAAATAAAAATAAATAAATAAAAAGTCATTTTTCTTCTTTTTTGGCCGAATGGACAGTCGAACTTAAACTAATCGTAATTTTCTCGTCCGATCTCCGATTAGCTACTAATGCATATCGATTTGGGGTAGAACAAAATTTTCTACCAAATGTGACAAAGTCAGCAACATTTTGACAAGTTAGAATCGATTTTTGAGCTCATTTACTATTGTTTACGCTAGTATTTCTATTTGACGTCTCGTCGCGATACAAAATGAGTAGAAAAAAAGAGCATAAAAAAAAAATTTGGCCCAAGCCAAAAACCAGAGGCAATGTGCCTCAAAATGAGCACACAAAAAAAATTAATTAATTAAAAAAAAAAAATTTTGCTCAACTTGTTCCTTACATCAGTCTTGGAAACTTTCCTCTTGGAATTTATTTTTGTTTTAAGTTTTAAAGCTTCAAAATATCAAACGGATCATCTTTTTTAAAGTCAGGGTGTACCGCTCGCCACTTTTTGATTGATCAAAATGAAAATTCAAAGCGATCATCGGTTCGACCATAAAAAAATAAAAATAAAAAGTGAAGTCTTTTTATGATTAGTTCATTCGTAAAATTGAAAAAAAAATGATGAAAGAAAAAAAATAAAAATAAAAAATCGATTGGTTGATGCTTAACTATGAATGTGCAACCCTTATGGACTAATTATCTAAAAAGCTATGGTCTCTTTGATCTGGCCAACGGGCCCACTCATCTGGAAAATGCTTCGGGCACACCATATCCTATTTGCACACACCACTAGCACGTTTACTTTACTGCATTGCACGCTTGCATGTCCCTAATAGCCAACGTGGCACTAGTACGTGGCCCGGTCTCCTCGGAGATGCGACGTCATTCATGAAAACCACAACTCCAATCACATATCGTAAGCTATATAAAACTGAGGCATCAATACCGTTTGATCGGGTGATTTTGAAAGGTATATTGATACACCCATGTTGGAGCGACCTGAGCCTTTGTCCTATTGTAAGCCGCACGGTCACATGTCCCGATTGCCAACGCAGTACTAGTACGTGGTCGGTCCCCTCGCGGGATGCGAAAACCATTTATGAAAGCTACAACTCCTGACTCGTACTTATGGGTATATAAAAGATAATCAAAGTACATCAATTGCACTTATTGGTCAAAACCAGTGCCTAAGCAAGATCCTGCCCCGCTGTACCCTACTGTACAAGGGGGATAGACTACGTCTATTCTAGACGAGATGTACTTAAGTGGGCCCTTGCTCAGCATCGTGCGCCACCTCTCAACTGGGGATCAAACTGGTTGTTTTTGGCTTAGAGAAGTGAATTGAAGTTTTAGATTATCACCTATACGGTATATCAAACCAAGTCACCACGTACCGTCTGATTGAGTACGCTTGAGAGGTATATAGGTGTACTTGGGCAAGGGTGGCCAGATAAAAATGCATTGCACGTAGTAAGCTTATAGTCTAGAAACCTTCCCTATAAGTCACGACCCGAGCTTATCGTGGGTGTTCCCGGATTGTTCATTGAATGGAACCTGATGATTGATGTATGTGAATGATATGAATTATGAGATCAGAGTTTATGATTATCCTCAAGGATCAAAATTTTGTTTTCAGAAATTAAAATGGGTGCACCGACCAAATAAAAAATCCATTTCTTGCAAAAATTCAATAATGACCCAGTCCATCTCGATCCAATGATCATGATAGGCCGGGCCATTTAAATCAAAATTTCAAAAAAGTGGTTTACAAAAGAAAAATATTTTCCAGAAAGTAGGTTTTCCAAAAGGAGTGTTCTCTAGGAAAAAAAATGTTTTCAAAAAAAGAAAAGTGTTTTCCATAAGAACAAAGATTTTCAAAAAGAAAAGTAATTTTACATGAATCTTGGAAATGTACTGAACTATTCTCTTGTGTCAACTCAGGATGCTGGCTGCAGGCAATAACCAATCGACCAATTGGTCAAAACAACTATCACGGGGATGCACACCGTAGAAAAATTTAACTTTGCAAAATTCATGTTGAGATGCGCCCTGTACTTTCACGAGTTTGAGATAGATTGGAATCTTTTGCGCGCTATGGCTAAGCGTTGGAACCCTTATCTTCACATCTTCCACATTGGGCATATGCACTTGTGTCCTACTCATGAAGACTATTGTGGCATCATGGGGATATCTACTTCAGGTCCTCTATTCAGGCCTTCATTGAAGACAGGATATTCGGGTGACCTCGCCACTGGCCTAAACATTTCAAAGGAAGAAATCAAGACCTTAGTCCGTAACGGGAGATTGGATTTAGTACCCTTATTGAGTCCATACCACTCTCGTAGTCATCCCATCAATGTAAAACCAGAAGCTTGGAGAGTCACTAGAGACTATCGATTGTGTTTAGGAATCTTAGCCCAATACATACTGACCTCCAAAAGTGAGGGTCAAACTGTTCCTGAGTCTTTCATAGACATAGCTTCCCAGCTCTTTAGAAAAGCCAATCCCGTACCTCTCATTCTAGTTGCAACCTTCTCAGGTTTGGATGCCATAAAAAATGGTGAGGGAGGGGATTTCAAAGGAAGCCCTCACCTACTTTATATGTGGCTTTACGATCGTCTTAAAATTGTGGACATTCCTTCAACCCTCGAGTATAGGCCAAAGCATTTTTCCAAGAGAAACATGTTAGTGCGTCACAATTCAGTTAAGGCTTGGAGAAAATGGTTGGATTCTCACCTTGCCCGTCATATTGGTTTGAGATGCCCTTAGTGGATGACGGACTACCCTGTTTTAGGTACTAAAGGATCCTATTATGTCCGTTTGATTGGACTGGATGAGACATCTTTTTACCAACCTGCCTTGATCCCAAAACAGTACGGAGTACCTATAGAGTTTTTGCTACCTCAACACAAACAATTATTTTCTCCCGAACCATTGATTGAAAAATTATTGCATCTCATTGAGAAGGCTTGGAACAAGCGCATCTTAGGATATCCAGATGGACCAGCAGAGTTCAAAGAGTTAGTCGTTAGAACCAAAAGAAGCAAGCCTAATTGTCCCAGCAATCCTGATGACGATCAAAACAAATCCAAGCGTCCATGTAAAAGAATGTAAGACAAAGTTATTGAAAATTGTTATTCAAGGAAAATCTTATCTGTCAAGCAATTTTCAATAGTTCAAAAAAAAAATTTCTTTTAGTTTCTTTGTGGATAATCAGGGCATAAATGAATTGTTTAATGGGTTGGTGTACAAAATTCAAAATGAAATCTTCATTTTTAAAATGTCTTATCGACTCCGTGTCGATGCCAGCTCTGTGTTGATGAAATCATTTTTAATTTTACCGACTCCGTGTCGATGCCAGCTCCGTGCTGATGAAATCATTTTTAAAATTTTACTGACTCCGTGTCGATGCTAGCTCTGTGCTGATGAAATTGTCTTTAAATTTTACCGACTCCGTATCGATGCCAGCTCCGTGCTGATGAAATCGTTTTTAAATTTTACCGACTCCGTGTCGATGCCAACTCAGTGCTGATGAAATCGTTTTTAAATTTTACCGACTCCGTGTCGATGCCAGCTCCGGCTGATGTAATTCTTTTTCAAAATCTTTTTTACCGGCTCCGTGTCGATGCCAGCTCCGTACTAATGTAATCATTTTTAATTTTACCGACTCCGGGTCGATACCAGCTTCGTGCTGTTGAAATCATTTTTAAAATTTTACCGACTCCGTGTCGATGCCAGCTCCGTGCTGATGAAATCGTCTTTAAATTTTACCGACTCCGTGTCGATGCCAGCTCCGTGCTGATGAAATCATTTTTAAATTTTATCGACTCCGTGTCAATGCCAGCTCCGTGCTGATGAAATCTTTTTAATTTTACCGACTCCGTGTCGATGCCAGCTCCGGCTGATATAATTCTTTTTCAAAATCCCTTTTACCGGCTCCGTATCGATGCCAGCTCCGTGCTGATGTAATCATTTTTAAAAATTTTACCTACTCCGTGTCGATGCCAGCTCCGTGCTGATGAAATCTTTTTAATTTTCACCGGCTCTGTGTCGATGCTAGCTCTGGCTGATATAATTCTTTTTCAAAATATTTTGCCAGTCCCGTGTTGATGCCAACTTCGCGTTAATGTCGGCCCCGAACCAAAAAACTCTTTCTTTAAAACTCGTTTGCTTTAAAATAAATAACTTTACCCGACCTAATAAAATGTGAGGCATTTTTCTTTTTGTAAACAAGATAGTAATGCTTGGTCTTCTGTACCCAAAGGTGGCTAAACGAAAGAAGTACAAACACCCTGAGAAGCCTCCGTATTTCCTTCGATCTACATCAACTATGAGCAACTTAGAGGACCTACAACCTGAGACAAGTGAACTTGCCGAAGCTAATGCAATGATAGCGAAGCTAGTAGAAACAACGAAAAGACAAGAACAAATGTTGATGGCTATTTTTAGTAATACTAACTTCCTACAAGCGCAAGTCGCTCAGCACCAAGCATCTGGATCAAATCTGGAACCCCTTGAATAGACACGACCAGATCAACAGACCACCCCACCTCCTACAGTGCCAATGTATCAGGGCCCCCCACTTTACATCCCACAGAATCAACCGCCCCCGGTGGTAATCCCAGATGATGAGTGTGACTTCAGGGTGCCTGAGGCCAAAAATGCCACTGATAACAAAATGGCCCAGCAGATAGAGTCTCTCCAAGAGGAAATGAAATGAATGAAGGGAACAAATACTTTAGGAGGGACAAGATTCAGGGACCTTTGCTTTTATCCTAATGCACAGTTGCCACCCAAGTTCAAATGTTCGGAGTTTGAGAAGTACAGTGGGGTGGGGTGCCCGCTGTCACACTTGAAATTATACTGTGGATCTATGTGCCAATATGGCGAAGATGACAGGCTACTGGTACAGTTATTTCAAAGAAGCTTAACGGTGCCGGCCCTCAAGTGGTTATCCGGATTGGACCATACACTCATCAAGAATTGGCAGGACCTAGCTGAGATGTTCTGGCACAACTATCGGTTCAATACGGATGTGGGACTGGATTGAAATGACATGGCTAAGATGATGAGAAAACAGAGGGAAACAGTAAAAGAGTACGCCCAAAGATGGCGGGAGTCTGCTTCACAAGTGATGCCTGCAATGACTGAACAGGAGATGAACACTACGTTCATCTCAACACTAGGGCATGCCTTCTATACTCATCTGGTTGGACACACCACAGGCACCTTCTCAAATTTAGTTCAAGTGGCAGACCGGGTCGAGGACGGGATCCGGACTGGTTTAATACTTGACTTTACAGCCCTAAGTGCAGCGGCAGGGACATCGACACAGAAGAAGTTCGTGCCTTTTGTCAAAAAGAAAGAGGAAACTCAAGTTAACAATGTACAACCCAGCCAACCTCTTTTCATTCAGGCACCAGTTCAGAGGCCGTAGGCACCACAAGTCCCTTGGGTGCCAGTACCTCGAGCTGCTTGGGTTCCAGCACCGCAGAATCCCTTTCAGACAGTTCCTCTGCAAACACAACCAGCACCACAATATGGGCAAAACCAGCAGGCACGACCTAACAGGGTAAACAGAGTATTTACCAGATTGCCCATGACACTATCAGAATTACTGCCACTCTTACTCAGAGGCGAATATCTGGTAAAATGTCCACCAAATCCTGAGACTGCAAAAGCGCCAGGGTACAACCCTAACCTGTTCTGTGAATTCCACATGGGTGCACCAGGGCACTCCACAGATCAATGCTGGTAGCTCAAGCATCAAGTACAGAACCTGATCGATAAAAAGGCTCTCATCCTAGATGGGCCTGCCAACCCATCCCAACAACATAACATCAACCAAAACCCCCTACCTACTCATAAGGGAGAGGGGAGTGGGCACATGGTAAATGTTGTCTGTGGAGAACTCGACTTCAATCCCTCAGATTTAATAGCGCCTATCAGAGTAAAAATCAGGATCCACTTAACAAAGGAATCAAAAACACCTGTGGTTAACACAGTCAACCACCACATGACAAACTCATCACAGAATTCACTACCACCTCTCAGATTGTCTAACCTCACCATCCATCCCACTCATCAAACTCCCAATACTGCTACTCGACCGCCTCTCATTATTCCATATGCATTGCAAGGTTATCAATATATGACTCGACCACCCCTTCACATACCATACACCGCATCTTCACGTCCACCATTCATCCTCCCATATACTCCATCAACTACTCCTACTACCGTTTCATCCAAATCATCGCCACCACCCCTCATTCTCAATGTAAAACCCGAGCCGCCTCCCATGACCATACACTCACCCAAACCATTCCCCTATCGACGCCGTCATCCTTTCTCCCTTCTGCGACGGAGGACGGTTTGACCCCGAAACGGATGAAATCCGAGATTGAAGTTTCGAAATCCCCGTATATATGTACGGCTGATTTTTGACGATATGGGGTGAAAAAGACAAGAAAACGAAAGGAATTTGGGTGGGTTATATAAAGAATGAGGCTGCGGACGTTTCTCCCTTCTGCGTCGGAATACGGTTTGACTCCGAAACGGACGAAATCTAAGGTCAAAGTTTTGAAATTTTCGTATATAAATATGGCTGATTTTTGACGATATTGGATGAAAAAGAAAGTGAAATGGAAAGAGGTTGGGTGGGTTTTGTAGAGAACGTAGCTGCGGACATTTCTCCCTTCTGCATCAATCGTCGACGACGAGCCTTTTGCGAGAGATCTGAGGTGGAAGATTGAAGAAAAAAAATGAATTTTTCGTTTATATATGTCGCGGCTGTTTGGGTGGGTTGGAGGAGACGAAGTTATAAAAAAAAATTAAAATTTTTTTATTTATATAAAATTTGGGACGAATTTGGTATTTTGTCAATTATTTTGATCGACGATAACTTGACCATACGGATTCCAAAATTGACAAATGAATACTCTATTTCACCTAATTTTTCGTTCTAGATCTAATGGTGTAGTCAATTTCTATAAATTATGTCTCTAACAAAAATTTACATTTTTAGCCTGAGGTGACCCCTAAACTTGATGTCGTTTTCGTTTTTGACAATAATTCGACTTTCTGATCTCCAAAAATGACAAATAAATAGTCCATGTTTAATAAATTTTTGTTACGAACTCAATGGTATGATTGAATTTTAAAAATTCTTGTTCTTACAAAAAATCACTATTTTAGCCTGGTTCGACCCGATAATCGAGGATTTTTGCAATTTCTATATTTGGACTCACATTTGAACATGGTTACAGGCTAAAGTATGTTTTTCGATCATTTTAAATCCAATGGTGAGGTCAGATTCCATTAAAAATGACCAGAAATATCTTAAATTTTTCTCATAAGTCCCACTTTCAAGATTTTCTCAAAATTCCACTATTTATTTTTCCTCGAGATACGAATTGAAAATTCGGGATTTTACAAGTTCGATATGAGATTATCACTCACAACTATCTTGCAGGTTTTGCTACTTTTAACGAGATTGTCACTTTGGGGAAAAACCAGCGAGTTTGTGGCTTTAAACCTGTTAATTCTCGTCACTTGAAAAATCTGTGATTTTTCACGTTCACGTTTTGATAATTAAAATGAACAATTTGTCGAGGTTGTAAATTTGTGAAATTCGGCTCACGAAATGGTAATTTACCCAAGTACCTTGCTTATAAATAATAAATTCTTATACTTAATTCAAATAATTTTTTTTTATAATATTGCCTCTTTAAAATATTGAAAACTACGATCAATGGGGGAATCCCATGAGTCATAACCCTCATGAATTTACTTTTATATCCTAAACAAATTAGAAGATTGTTTCTTCGACTTCTCTCTCATCTTCATCTACTATTCTACCCACGGATGTGGTAACTATAACGACTTAATCGTTACCTGCAACGAAGCGCCGCTCTCCAATCTCTCTTCCACAATTTTGAAATCGTTTCATTTTTCTACCCAAAAATCTCCCTCGCTCATCCATCATCTTCAACCACTTCTAAAAGAAAACTCCATGATTTTCTTCACAAAATCTCTCATATAAAATTCTATGATTTTCTTCATAAAATCTTTTTCTTATACAATCCATGGTTTCCAATCTCCTGTAGAGAACCTTTGATTTTTCTTCCCCAATAAATCACTCTATTTTTACCCTAAAAGCTCTCCCTCTCAATTCTCAATGGGGTTTGTGTTTGGAAGATAACCTCCAATCGATACTCACAACATCAATCAACTTCGACTCTCCCATCCCACCAATATTCGGTAAGTGTCTATTTTTTTTTTCCAAAATCTAAGAAATTTAATCACAAGTTCTATTTTTTTCTTTCTTTTAGTTTTTATTTTGAACTCGACTTAATTTCTCTTTTATTGATCTCTTTACAATCAAAGATGTTTTTTCTTGTTGAATTATGTGATATAAATAGGAATTTAAATTAATTTTGTGTTCTCTATCTGCATATGTGATCAGGTTTTTCTTGGTTCTCTTAATTTTTAATTTTTCCGGTCATCTTTTTAGTTAATTAAAGTTTCAAATAATAAATTCTTTCAGAATTAAGTATATGCCCAATTGTTTGATAAATTGATTTTATGGAGAATTCACTTTAAGAATCTGCAAAATTGATATATATATATAGGGAAATGTTCAGCACCCTAAGTTTTACCACACACTTTAACAAACGTTTTTTGTCCTACATGGGTTAGAAGTTTTGGAATGGGCTGATTTTTGGTGAGGATGATCTCTATGATTAGAAGATCATCCTCCCTAAAAATCAGCCCCATTCCGATGTTTAGCCCCATGTTTACAAGTTGAAAAATCGTGGACCGTCCATTTTTTTGTAAATCATTTTTTGATGGGGTTAGAAGTTTTGGAATGAGCTGATTTTAGTGAGGATGATCTCCTCACCATAGAGACATCCTCACCAAAAATCAGCCCATTCTGAAACTTCTAACCCATGTAGGACAAAACGCGTTTGTAAAGTGTTGTGGTAAACTTAGGGTGCCGAACGGGACCCATATATGATATATATATATTAGGGGGGCGTTCAATGGCCAACTTTTTAGCAAACTTTTTGGCAAAACATTTTTCAAAAACATGAGTTAGAGGTTTTGGAATAGGTTGATTTTTGGTGAGGATGATCTCTACGGTGAGGAGATCAGCATCACCAAAAATCAGCCCATTCCAAAACTTCTAACCCCATCAAAAACAGTTTACAAAAAATGGACGGTCCACGATTTTTCAGCTGGTAAACATGGGTTAGAAGTTTTGGAATGGGCTGATTTTGGTGAGGATGATCTACTCACCGTAGAGATCATCCTCACCAAAAATCAGCCCATTCCAAAACCTCTAACCATGTTTTGCCAAAAAGTTTGCTAAAAAGTTTGCCCTTGAACGCTACCTATATATATATATATATATATATATATATATATATATATATATATATGGGTCCCGTTCGGCACCCTAAGTTTTACCACACACTTTAACAAACGCGTTTTGTCTTACATGGGTTAGAAGTTTCGGAATGAGCTGATTTTTGGTGAGGATGATCTCTATGGTGAGGAGATCATCCTCACCAAAAATCAGCTCATTCCAAAACTTCTAACCCCATCGAAATTGATTTACAAAAATGGACGGTCCACGATTTTTCAACGTGTAAACATGGGGCTAAACATTTCAGAATGGGCTGATTTTGGGGAGGATGATCTTCTAATCATAGAGATCATCCTCACCAAAAATCAGCTCATTCCAAAACTTCTAACCCATGTAGGACAAAAAACGTTTGTTAAAGTGTGTGGTAAAACTTAGGGTGCTGAACATTTCCCTATATATATATATGGGTCGGATTCCGTAGACACATAAAGCTACTCACATTGCGATACACCGTTTTGTCTTATATGGGCAAAAATGTTTGGAATGGGCTGATTTTTTGTGAGGATGATCTCTATGGTGAGGAGATCATCCTTGCCAAAAATCAGCTCATTATGAAACTTCTAACCCCATGTTTACAAGTTGAAAAATTTTAGACCGTCCAATTTTTGTAAATCAATTTTGATGCGGTTAGAAGTTTTGGAATGGGATGATTTTTTGCAAGGATGATCCCCTCATCACAGAGATCATCATCACAAAAAATCAGCCCATTCCAAACCTTTTTGCCCATATAAGACAAACGGTGTGTCGCAATGTGAGTCGCAATATGGTTCATAGGAACCCCACCCTACATATATATATATATATATATATATATATATATATATATATATTTTTTTTTTTTTGCATGATTCAATTGCAAGTGAAGAATATGAAACAATGGCATCTTCCTTAATTGAAATGGGTGTCACAGGCAAGGATGTGGATGCTAAGTCATTCGCTAGAGATTTAGAAAAAATATTTTCATTGATATAGGCAAGCACTCATTATTTGTGTATGACATCGTTTCAGCATTAGGAATATAAACTCACCCATTGAAAACTCTGCATTTTAGGAATGTCTTACATTTGGTTAGACTGATTCCTTATTCTTAAAGGATTGGTGCCCTACATCTCGTGATACAGATATGGGCACTGTCCACAATCAGATAATCAATTTTATGTTTCCTTATTTCTTTTCGTCAATTTTGCATTATGGGTGTCATTATTTTTAGTTCTTTTTTTCTAAAAATTATTTTAGTTTTGATTACTTTTATTTATTTATTTAGTCTCTAGTTTTAAAATATTTAGTGAAATATACATAGTTAGAAGTTGTTTATTTGCTCCTCGATAAAAAAAAAATACAGATTTTATGGATAACTCACTTTAAGAATCTGCAAAATTGATTTTTTTTTTTTTGAGAGAATTAAAATCGTTTTGTTGACTTATGGTTTGGATTTGCTGGTCATTTTGAATTTTTGAAGAGTACTGGTAGAGATGATGGGGATTTAAGGTAAAAATAAACTTTATTTTGAGGATTAGGTATATTAAATTTACTCATCTGTTTTTATTTGTGCATGTTTTTACTTACTTTGTTCATGTTCTACATTAAGTTTTTGGTCCTACTTTATCATTTGTTTGTGTTCATGCTAAGGGTCCATTGATTTTGATATAGTATCAACATAAGTTGTTGCTCTATTATAGGCTTGGTTGTATTGTATAAGTTATTTTCGACTTGCAAAATGATTATTTGTCAAGTAGAAGAGTTCGGTGATTCAAGTAATGTTGGCATCGATGGAAGAACAGATGGTGAAATATATCTCGAAATAATGAAATTAATAATAGGTGAAAGTATAGAAACATATAAAACTTTTGATCAAATTAATATGTAACCAAATACCGGTTTTGAAATATTTGCTTTACGATATGTAAGAAAGCTTTGTAGTGAATGTACCTTTATACCCCTTTAGTTTTAAATTAAGAGTATGTCCCTTTAAAAAATCAAAGGGGTATAAAGGTAAATTCAATACAAAAGTTCTTACCAAGATATGTAAATATTTCAAAAAATTGTATATGGTAATGTAATGTAGGGTCAGGTGACTCTTGAAGAATGACTCATGAGAAAACACATGATCTCACCCGTTCAAACATGAAATCCAATGGTTAGACACAAATCTCGAGGATATATATTTCAAGGATAAATCTCAACCGTTGAATTTTACATTTACACGGTTGGGATCATTTGTTTTTTTTTTTTCACGAGTCAACGGATCCCAACTTTGAAAAATACCCTTAAAAATATTATCGATGAACGATGATATACTTTGTTTTACCAATGTCTTTTACTTACCCTAAGGGTGATATCCAAGCATTTCAGTTTAGGCTAAAAGATTAACAAATAAGGTTGTGCTTGTAAATATAATAATTATGAAAATATTTTTGTTGTACACCTCTAGGCTTTATTGAAAATTAGAGATATATCCCTCGGATTTTCAAAATCCAACTGTCTCCAGATTCAACCATCATCTCAAGTCTATTTTCTCGAAAACCGTATCTTGTTTTTCAAGTTTCAAGGTTGAGGGAGATAGAATCTTGAACTCAAAGATGAGGATACATATATATATATATATATATAAATACCCTCGAGGTTGAAGACATTGGATTTTTGAATATATATATATATATATATATGGGTCCCTTTCAGCAACAAACATTTTGGCAAAACATTTTTCAAAGCATGGGTTAGAGATTTTGGAATGGGCTGATTTTTGGTGAGGATGATCTCTATGGTGAGGAGATCATCCTCACCAAAATCAGCCCATTCCAAAACTTTTAGCCCCATGTTTACAAGTTGAAAAATCGTGGACCGTCCATTTTTTGTAAATCATTTTTGATGGGTTAGAAGTTTTGGAATGGGCTGATTTTTGGTGATGATGATTTCCTCACCATAGAGATCATCCTCACCAAAAATCAGCCCATTCCAAAACCTCTAACCCATATTTTGAAAAATGTTTTGCCAAAATGTTTGTCAAAATGTTGTTGCTGAACATTTCCCTATATATATATATATATATATATATAATGACAAGGGTAGCTTTTTATGACAAACTTTTTGGCAAAACATTTTTCAAAACATGAGTTAGAGGTTTTGAATGGGCTGATTTTGGTGAGATGAGCTGAAACATCGTGGACCGTCCATGTTTTGTAAACTGTTTTTGATGGGGTTAGAAGTTTTGGAATGGGCTAATGATGATCTCCTCACTGTAGAGATCATCCTCACCAAAAATCAACCCATTCCAAAACCTCTAACTCATGTTTTGAAAAATGTTTTGCCAAAAAATTTACCATTGAACGCCCCTTATATATATATGGGTCCCGTTCAGCAACAAACATTTTGGCAAACATTTTGGCAAGACAAGGGGTCTGGTCTAGTAGATGAATGTCCTCAGTTGATTATGTCTCCACATAGCAAGACAAGGGGTCTGGTCTAGAAATTGGCACGTTGTCATTAGGTAATGGTTCAGACAAGTCACATGCATATGCTTGCTTGGATGTTTCGACAACCCTAGTTTTCTTTTATTTTTGAGTGAGCAGATGAAGTATGCTTCTTAATATTGTAATATACTAATTCGTACCTTGTTGATCATTTCTTGTAATTTTGTAGGTCGTGTTTGTATTCCCATTGATCCCGACCACTGTGAGGAATTCGATCCTACTGCTGTACCGACCCTTTCTACAGTAAGCATGCACTGAACTCCTTAATAGATTGAACTCCTTAGTAGATCCAATTAATATGTGCAACTCTTAACAATGGATGGGCTTCAATTAAAGGATTTTCTATCCCATTAGTTTGTTACAAATAGAGAAGGTGCCACCTCGGTCAAGTGGTAATTTTGTATGAATGTTAAAGTCCTGCAATAGGTTGAGAATAAGCAAATTCTCTTCACACTTTGTTGTGTGAGAGTCAAAGTATATTTGTAATAAAATATTATAGTGTATGTGATGATCTAATTGGATATACTTTGACGGTGATTTGGTAACAAAATAAGAGAAAATTTCAAATCTGTGATTTTGGTAATAGAATTGGATAAGATTAGAGAAGCTAATCTTTATACTTAACATGCCCCCGCAAGTGAAGCGTCCCATTGGAGACGTCGAGCTTGTCCTAAAGTATCTTGAAGCGAGCCATCGATAGAGCTATTGTTATTATATCTGCAACTTGATCTTTCGTGGAGATGTATCGGTCATCCAACTGACGTTTTGCTACTTTATCACGAACAAAGTGAAGCAATCTCGACATGCTTCATGTGATTGTGAAAAATCAGATTGGCAGGGCACCAACGTTATCACACCATAGAATTGGACATCGAATTCATGGAACATGGAGTCATAGGTGACGTGTAGCTGCCTGAGTGCCCCCTTTTGGGGTGGGGGGTCCTGGGGGTTTGGGGCAGAGCCTCGACCCAGTGAAACTCTAATAGGGATGTTTGACATAAAGGAAAATATGGCATTTTGGAAGAGAAGGTTTCGAATTAGGAAACCTACAATTATATAAGTTACACCTATAACCATTCTCAAAAATAGTGAAACACTTCCATCCCTCATCCATGGATGTAGGCTTAACCAAACCATGTAAATTTTGTGTTTTCTTGATTGTTTTTCATAGCATATAACCACTTGATCAAGGGGCGGAGGTCACATGATTAACTTCATTGTGGGTGGTCTTAGGTTTCTTGTATCTTTTCGGGTTGGTCATCTCGACCTCCCTTTCTCCTTTTTTTTTTTTTTTTTCTAAATGTCTTGAAATTTTTTTTTTCAATTTCTCTAAGTGAATCAGTCATACTGTCATCATCAGCCATTTTTAGAAGAATGGCTACATTTTCTGAGTTAAATTTCTACTTACATGTAATCTCAGTTTCATTGTGCAACTCTGCCCACACCAACTCACCTAGTCTGTGCCACATTTATATGAAGCTTAATACGACTATAGGCTCAGTAGGATTAATGGAGCAACTAAAATACTAATATCAGTACCATTTCGAGATAGAGAAACCAAATTGTATCTTGGTTAAATATTGAACACTGATGGAGGCATGGAGCATACAAGTTTCAAACATTCTTTTAGTACATTGCTTCAGTGTACTAATATCTTGGGAGACATTTTATTTGTTAAATTGTGTATAACTTTACTTAGTTAAAAAAAAAAAAACTAAACTTATTTTTGTTGTCTGTAACGTTACACTTACATGCGTTGTTTCCTTGAAACTGCTCAGGTCCCTTCTGATAATCCCTCTAAAGAAAAGCAATATGGAGATGAGGTAACTTTACTGCATTTATTTGGTTTCCATTTTTTTTTTATTAGATAAGAGCTCATCTCAGTTCCACTAGACTAAACTGATAGTTTGAAACATTTTCACCTTTTTCTCATACCTGAGTGCTAATTAATTTGTGTTCTCAATCAATTTGTAGATTTGACCCTGTTCGCAGAGAATTCTCTTTTCTAGTGTTCTTGTATCTTTTGGTTGTTTGTTATAAACATGATGAATGGGTTATAGACTATACACGGTTCATCCAGTCATCAATTTAGACTATGCAATCAGCGGGCCGTGGCCCCAAAATCATGCCCAATCATGTTATCCTAATCCATAAATGGATGAACTTGTTCCCTATTTTTTATGTCTTGTTCATACTTGGATGATTAGATTGCTCTATTAGTATGGATTTTGGGTATGACCCATCCAAGAGGTTGTTCACTGGATAAATAGTTGCAATCGATGGCCACTTATCTGCTAAAAATCAGAGTTAAGTCCAAAATTCTCACTATTTATTAATTGTTTCTTATTGCAGGAAGGACATGAATACGATTCAGTTTCTTCTTCTGGACTAATTAGTTTCGAATTCCCCAATGGTCATTCCCATGTTCCACTTGTTCCAATTGCCATAGATGATGACCAATATGTAGAGTACCCGCTCGACAATCCATCAGATTTCCCATGCAACATGGAAGAAGAAGAAAGGGTAAAGCTACTATATATTTTAACTTTTTTTCATGTTCAAGTTGTTTTCCGTGGGTTGGGGGGACTTAAACATTAAGCTCACCTCACAATAAAAAAGATAATATGATAAATTGAAAATGTTCTTACATAAATTGGTAGGTGACATCGTAGCATGTTTGAATCATCTGGTTGAGTGTGTTGTGGGGGGCTTGGGGGGGAGGGGGGGGGGGTCATTAATATCGTGGATCTACAGTCACGGTAATGTGACTATGTTGCAATGGGTTCTTTGCTATTACCTTATTCAGCCAATGAGAATCCTGGGTTCTATGCTCTTTCTTTCTGAAATGGTTTGTAAAAATGATCTAAATTTGTAAATAAAGATGTTATAACATTTCTTCATGTACGGAGATTCTATCTTAGTGAAGTTGGTTAGGCTTGTGGAATGTTGATACCATGACCAGGGTTCAAAACCCATTGAACCCGCCTTCACCTCTTTTAACTTCACCAAGGCACTAACCCACCCTAACCCTTGCTTGCCTAGCAAAAAAAAAAACAAAAACATTTCTTTGTGTACAATATATGGATGGATATGATTTGTCTTGGTTTTTTGGCAGGTTTGTATTTTGGCTTATGGATTTCTTATCATGTTGTGTAGTTTATCACTTGGACCTGTGATGTGCGTGCCATGTTTTGAGCACTGGTGGTAGGCTACGATGGAGATTGCATCTGTGGAATTTACATATCTATGTATTCATCATTTTTAATATCCTGCATGGAGATTTTACGAAACTTAATGTTGCCAGGCAGGAATTTTTTTTTCTTTTGTGTAAATTTAATCTTAATCTGCTCAACAGGTGAAGAACACTTCAGCCCGTGTCGAACATGAAGCTAGCACCTCAAAAATTAGTGAAGATCAACTATTCTACTTTCAGCAAAGGGGCATTGATCACTTGAAGGCAGTCAAAGCCCTTATTTCTGGTTTCTGCAAAGATGTCTTCAACAAGCTTCCTGTCGAGTTCAGTTCTGAAGTGAACGAGCTCATGAGTTTGAAGCTTGAGGGATCTGTTGGGTAGAGACTAATAATTGTGATAATGTATATTTTTTTTTTGGCTCCTTGACGAAGAAAAGCAAATCCTCCACTGATCATACTGGTTTAATTGTGATGTTCATCATGAGTTGGTCCAAACAGTCTTAGGAGAACTTGAAGATGGCTGCCTAACATCTATGTATGGAAACCATATTGCGACCCGAAACATAACATCCTTTATGTAATGTGACTACTATATATGGCTATCCTTTTATCAAAATAAATGGTTATAATAACTTTAAAAAATGCCACCAAGTAGTAACGCATGAGGAGTCAACAATAAACCATGTCACACCCAACAACCTGACCTCATTTGTTAACAAACAACTAAGGATAAGGGGTTGAGTCAAACATGTGGCTTGGAAAGGTTAAGCAAATTAATTCAAAGATCAAACTCCCAACCATCTGGCCCTTCAAGCTTTTATTGACAGTTGATCTTGTCTTCAACTTCTCAAGGTTCTTAACTAAGCTCTACTACTATGTTTTATATGGGGAAGGAAGAAATTTTTTTTGAGACTTTATAAATATTTAGTATGGAATATCCCCTATTAGCGCCAGTCAATCAAGAACAATTAATCTAGATCAAAATAGTCTAGAAAAACATTATAACTTTACGATATTAATAATAAAAAAATGAGCCTTTCTAATCAATGTTATCCACTCTCACTAGTAATTGATCAAAAATAAATGGCTTAATAAATCGTTATAATTATATAATCTGCTTGAATTTGGGTAACAGATGATGTGTGCTAGTAACTGTTGGGAAGTTGATAGCTTACTTCAACATTTTGAGAGAGCTAAAAATTGTAAGAAGTTTGAAAAGATCCATCATTGTAGGCTTAAATGTCTAGGACCATGTCTTTAATCTCAAATTTGCATATTTTAGTGTGCCAAATGACTTGGATTTTGAGTCAATGAGATGAACAAGTATTTTTAGTTTTTTTAATAAAAACATACATCTATCCAATCAAATTGAATCAGGGAATCAATTTGATTTTTAAAACATTGGTGGAAATGTAAGCTCTCATGATATACAGTCTTGTATTTCTTAAGTTTGATAATAGGGAATTTCTGCAGGAAATATGGTATGAAGGTGTGTATCATTGTATAAGTAAAATTGTATAAGTAGAATTTTATTTTTACTAAAAAAAAAGGTATAATAGTCATTTGACAATAATAATTTCTCTTATCTTCTCTTATGAATCCTAACCAGACCGGAGAAAATTGACTTTTTCTTTTCTCTTCTCTTTCAATCCAAACACGGTTTCCCTTAATGAGTTTCACTTCCCTCCCCTTCCCTCAATCCATACACAGCGTTAGTCACCACTGTCTTTTTCCATCTCCATGTGAACTCTTCTTCGAAGAAAGAACTCCCTCACCTCTGGGCCTTCTCATATATAAGTATCCTTTTCTTCAATTTCTAATAAAAAATCTCTGAATTTCTTCCAAAAACCATTCATCTTCAAGTTCTTCAACTATACAACTAACCATGGTTCGCCTTGACCACCACAACAACAAGAAAATCCTGGCTCCGCCGCCCAAGGCGCAACCATACAACCCATCACCTAACACTGTGCCACCACCACAACCACAACAACAACAACAACCACCATACGGCCAAGCTCCTCCACCTGGTGGTTCTACCTATGGTGCGGTATCGGCACCCTACGCACCAACATCACACTCCTCTGCACCAAGGACGGATCCGAATATTGTGGCTTGTTTTCAGATCGTGGATCAAGATGAGAACGGGTTTATAGATGATAAAGAGTTGCAGAGGGCTTTATCTTCTTATAATCAGAGTTTTGGTCTCAGAACTGTTCATCTTCTCATGGACCACTCCACCAATTCCAACACCAGAAAGATCGGTTAGTTTTTCCTTTTTTTTTTTTCCAGCCCGATTTCGATTTTTGGGGGAGATTAAAGTGCGCATGTTAGCATAGGCTAACGTGCTTTTGATCTTTCTTCTTGTGTGTTTGGTTGATGTGCACGTTAGCGGAATTTGTAGTGATAGTCTAATTTGCGCTGGTGATAAAGATACCAAAATTAGTGCTGAAGAGGCGCACAATGAATTATAGTGGTAGTCTTAATTAAGGGATGAGTCTAATGTGAGCCGCACGGTCTTATGGGATATGTATAGTGAGAGGAAAGTTAGGAAACTCTGAGGTGCATGTTAGCGCTTTCCAGTCCTGTCAGGTGATCATTTACCGCCCTATATATTTATTAGAGTCGTGCGCATAATGGGTTGGCAATCTCGCCACGACCCGTGAACACGACTTGAAAATGATTCGACACGAAATTAGTGGGTTTGGGTCAAGCCTGATTGGGTTTCAGTCATAATAGTGTCAACCTGTCTAACACAATTATTAAATGGGTTGGATTTGGGTTCTGAGCATCAACCCGCCTAACCCGTTTAGTTATTCTGCCATTAACATGTAATTTTAAATATATTAACAATTATTTAAGAATTTTTTAAATTACTCATTTTATTTTTAAAAATTTCCTAGAACTTTTCATATATATTTTTTAAAATCAAATAAAGATTAGAATTTTATTAAATAGGTTATATATGGGTTTGGTCAAGTATACCTATTTATAAATGGGTTGGGTTTGGGTTTAGTAAATTTTCATAATACCCTTATCTCAACCCGACCCATTGTGTCCCTTATGATGTCCCCCACGATGTTACTTCTGTATTATCTTATTTTTTTATGTTTGACGAAAATGGATAATTCATTCAATAATGATTGATGGATAGTCTAGTACTCTAGTCAACTTTCCATCCCTTAACCGCGGTGCTTTTATTTCTTACAACTTTACGATCAAATTATGCTAAATGACCTCATTTTGTACTTACCTGACATGGTGTGTATGAATAATAGATTTTTTTGCATGGAGATATGTGTGAAAAACATCTATGATTTTGTGTGCACCTCCACGTTAGGTAAGTGTGAAATGAGGTGAAAAGAATTTTATTGTATGATGTACGACTTCCAATGGATTGGGTTTGAATTGGATGGGACGGTTTTTTTTATATTGGATCTCCATGTTAGATCCAAATCTGATTTGCTAACAATTGGATTGTCTAGATCAAATCCAATTTTTTGATATACAAAAGTACAAATAAACTTCTTATATTTAAGTAAAATATATAATATTGTGGGGTCGGAATCCGACGGATGGCTTTGATGGGTCCAACCCGCACTGATCCGAAGTTGTTCCTAGCGCCTCCCTCTTCTCGACGGCCTGGTACCTGCCACAGACACTCTGACGCTCAAGTTAGAGAAGCGGCAGAACAGTAATATCTACTGGTTAGCTCTCGATCTCACAAAAAAAACCCTTAAAAGTCCCCTCTCAATAATACTTACTATGTTATTTAACCCCCTACCTTACCCTAGGATTTCCCCCTTTATAGGCTGTAATCATGGGGTTTCTGCTGGTTTTGCAGGGTTGTTTACCTAATCAGGATATTCTGGGTCGATTGGATTTATTTGCAGAGATCTCCTCCAGGATTTTCTGGATTGACATGCACGCAACAGTATTGCGACTTTCTCGAGGCCTAGCCTTCCCTGTGCAAAAGGATTAGCTTTGCTTATCGCTACGCTGCCTTGCTAGCCAGATTAGGGAGATCTCTGTTCTGACCTGCCATGCTCGCTGGACAGCGCCTCATAAGTTAACCTGGCCTCCTTAGCTGGTTTGTGTCAGGTAGTATTTGGTCGGCTTGGACACATGTAGGGTCAAGATCGCTGTGCAATTATTTCCTTTTACAACTACCCCCTCTCGAGGAGGCGTAAGGTCTCTTCGTCTCTTCGAGACGCAATCCTGTTTTCTTACTGGTTATTTAGGTCTTTCATAATTGCGCCAGCTATTTTCGAATCAACGTATTTAATACGACGTCGTTTCAAATCTCTGTCGACGGCATAGATGGATTCATCTTCATCTGTATCCGTCCACGTGTCCATCAGCCTTTCTGCACTACCCCCAATTTGCGACGCTTTGGCTAGGCTCAAACTGTCCCCTCAAGCGTACGTACTATGCTGCCCTTTCTTATAAATAGGGGACTTAATGCATTCTTCATCTGTTATCGTGATGAAACTCTGTGAATTCATCTCTGTGTTTTCCTACGAAGACTCGTTCCCTCTCTTTTTGCCTTGCTGTTGCCGTTACCTCTTTTGCCTTGAGGTAATTTTTTTCTTTCTTTCTCTGTTCACTTTCTTTTCTTCACTTATCTTTTCAATGGCTGTCTTTGCGTCCCAATTCCGACGAAGCCTATACATTCCTGCTTCGGTGCACCTTCGGATTGGCGATGATTCTGATACCCCTGGCAATTGTTGCTAGGAAGAAATCTTTGTCTACGCTGGCCAGATCAAGACTGGCTTTAGTTTCCCCCTTTCTACTTTCCTTAGAGGTACTGAGTAGGATGAACCGGGCCCTTGGTCAAATATTCGGGAACTTTTACCGTCTGGTGGAGGCTGTGGAGAAAATGGGCATTACCCCCAACGACTTCCTTTCCCGGTACAACTTGAAGGTGATCCCCCATCAGTCGGGATTCTACTCGTCCTCTGAGAGCGCAGCTGTGGGTCTGACCCCTCCCCTCCCAAGTTCTGATAAAAGGTGGTACAAAGACCCCCTCTATGTCTCTGGGGATTGGGAATTTTCCCTTGGTACTCCTTGTGAGTAGTTTAGAGCCCCTTAATCCTTCTAGGGTAATGCTGTTGTTAGGCTACTGGCTGAGGTTGCCTCTTTCTTTTAATTTATCCATGCTCGGAACTACTTTCTCAACTGCTTTTCTCTTTTTGTACAGAATCCTCCGTTTTGGCAACTATTGAGGCTAGGAAGATACAGCGCAGAGCATCTGAAGATCGAGGCAGAGGTAGCAGACCTCCAGACGAGGGCTGCGGAGAGAGCGGTGGTGGACGATCTTCTAGGTGATGTCCCTCGACCACCTGCACGACGAGCTCCTTCCGGCCGTACTGTGGAGGGTCTTGATCCCCTTTCGTTAGCTCCACAACGAAGGGATCCCCGTCATCCGGCTCCTCCCCCCTCCGTCCACTCAGATTGTTTTATCAATTCTAGGGGTTCTGCCAGGGTCCTCCGACGCCATGGATATGGACATCGACTTCTTGGAATTCGCTCTTTCTGCTGCCACCATGACTGCTCTGTCACCTGTCTCAGCCAAAGGGCAAAAAAAGAAGAAGAGCCACGCTTCTCGTGGTGCCAGCCTTTCTGGAGAGGTGCTGTCTAGGGAGCCTACTGCCCTTGTTCCAACTTTTGCTTCTGCTTCTACTACAGTTACTACTGGTGCAATTGCTGTTTCTGCAAAGCTTCCTGAAGAGATTCAAGCAGAGGCAGGGCAGAGTTTTGCCACCTCCAGGGAGGATAGTCCTATTCTTTCTTTTCTGCCACGGAAAAGGTGCCATTGGTCAAGAAAAGTTTGAGGAGCCCTTCCCCTTCTAAGGGGTCTGAGGGTGAGGGCCCCTTATTGCACAAGACCCCCTTGGAGGAGGTTGCCTTTGCTTGGATGGGCCGTAGAGCCTATCTCCGAGAGGGAAACGAAGGCAACCTCTTCCGACCCCTTTGCCACGTCCACAATAAAGGTTGCAGGATTTAAGATCCTGTAACTACTGTTTCCCTCTTTTCAGTCCATTTCTCATATGGACTGGGACGTTGCTGATCGAGCTAACGCTGACCTGGGTTTCGGTCGGTTCGTCCACGGCCTTCATTAGGTAACTACCACTCTGACTATCCTGCTCAACTGTTTTTCGATATCTGTGCTCTAACATTCTTCTTCTTACTTCATAGGCACACGTTTATTAAATTGTGGCCTTCCTAAAGTGGCGTGAGGCTGAAAACCAGGTAGCTATCCTGGCTAGAGAGCAGGACGAGAAAATAACTTTGTTCTAGGTCAAGCTGGCCTTTTGTAGCCAATTTTCCCAGGAGGTTAGAGAGGAGATGGAGGCTAACCTGGCTCAATTCTCCAAGGCCAACCTGGACCTGGAGACATCCAACAAAAGGCTGACAGATCTCTAGAACATTCTGCAACTGAAGTTGGTCAGCTACAAGGAGAGAGTGCAACGGAGAGATGTGGAGCTAGCGGAGCTTCGAGACAAGGTTCAGCAACAAGGACTCGAGCTGAACTCCCTGAGAACAAGTGTCGATTCATCCTGGGCCGCACAGGCCATAGAAGATGAGGTTGAGACAAGGAGGTTGCTGGGGCAACTGCAGGCCCAATACTCTCAGTTGGTTAAGGAGGCTTCTGTGAAAGCCTACCATGAAGGCTTTGAGGTTGCACATCTTCAATATGAGGAGGATGGGGATGATGATGAGGAATTGGTTGATGCTCCCGTGGTAACTCCTGTCCGGGATGCTCCTTGGACTGGACGCTATGGGTGCGCTCCCCCCTTCTAGTTGGATGAGGAAGGGAATCCCATTGCCATCCTCAATCGAGTCCCCGATGACCTTATGAAGGCTGGTGTTACCTTAGAATTGAACCTTGCACAAGCAGCGGATACCTCAACTCAACCTACCGACTCATCCCCTGTCCAACCATCCATTCCTGTCATCTACATGGACCAAGGTGGTGCTGCTAATCCCTCTAGTACTGTAGATGAAGCAGATCCTTCTGTTGTCCCTGCTTCCGGGGCTGATCCTCCTGTTTCCCCTACTCAGCTTTCTTCCAGTCAACCCCCCTCCCTTGGGTGATAACGTGTTTTCTACTATTGTACTTGTGCTCTCTGTTCTATCCTTACTTCAGGATCTCTTCTTTGTACTTTTTCTTAATTATTAATAAAATCTTCCACACTTGTTACTACTTTTGCAATTTTCTCTTCTGTTTTGCTTGCTATACTGTTTTCATACATGCTGGACCAAATGACCCATACATGCACTAAGCTATTAAGGGACTCAGTACAACTTTGCCCTACTTATTAGCCCATTCAACTGCAAAACTGCTAAAATGTGCATTGATCATTTCACTTTGCTATGAACTTCCCAGACATACCCCGCTCAACACTTGTTCCCAGTATGCTGCATACTGCTCAAGCCTACTCTGACCGCACACTGTAAATTGTCCAGGCATACTTGCACGCTGCAAACTACCTAGACATACTCTATTCAAAATTCAGTCCAAGCATGCTGCATACTGTTCAAGCCTACTTTACTTTACTTTACTTCCCCTAGGTTCCGCCCAAAGTACATTTTACTTTTGGTGGAACCTTTATCAAGCAGACGATTAATTGAGCCACCGTCCTTGAAGGAGGCTTAGACTCTACTCAAATTCTCAACTGTAAAATAGTCTGCTCTGAGGTAACCCTGCAAACGGTTGTCTGAGTCACTGTCCTTGAAGAAGGCTCTGACTCTACTCACATTCTCAACTGTTAAATAGTCTGCTCTGAGGTAACCCTGCAAACGGTTGTCTGAGTCACTGTCCTTGAAGAAGGCTCTAACTCTACTTTCATTTCCAGCTTTAGTACATTCTGCATTAAGCTACCTCTGAAAATGGCTATTAGAGTCATTGTCCTTGAATAAGGCTCTGACTCTACTTTCATGTTCAGCTGTAGAACATTCTGCAGTGAGCTAACTTTGCAAACGGCTATTAGAGTCACTGTCCTTGAAGAAGGCTTTAACTCTACTTTCATGTTCAGCTGTAGAATATTCTGCACTGAGCTAACTCTGCAAATGGCTATTAGAGTCACTGTCCTTGAAGAAGGCTCTGACTCTACTTTCATTCTCAACTGTAATCATTCGGCTAGTGAACTCGTGGTAGAATAGGACCCCGATCAGCTTTTGCTTTGCCAACGAGGGCAGAGCAGACCCACGTAGGTCCGAATCCCGACTGGATCCACACGGCTATTGTTACTCATACCAGAGCTGAGCCCCGACCTGCTTCTTGCTCTACCAATGAAGGCAGATAAGACCCGCGTAGGCTTGAATCCCGATTGGATTCCACTAAAACATCTTTAAACCTCATGACAGAGTAGGACCCTGACCAGCTTCTGCCTTGCCAACGAGGGCAGAGCAGACCCACATGGGTCCGGACCCCGGCTGGATCCACACGGCTATTATTACTCGTGTCAGAGTTGGGTTTTGATCAGTTTCTTACTCTGTCAATGAAGGTAGAGAAGACCTACGTAGGCCCGGATCCCAGCTGGATCCCTCTCTTCAATTTAGCCTTGCAAACACACATGGAAAACAAACACAACAAAACATTTATTGATAATATCTTTTTAAATTACACGTATTCCATGGTCTAGGTAGTTCCTGGCCGGTCATTGTGAACAGGTAATATACTACCTTCTGGCCCACTCTTGCCACTCCATAGGGCCCTTCCCAATTTGCTCCTAGCTTACCACTATTTGGCTATTCCGTGTTTTGGAATACTCGTCGCAGCATTAAATCGCCTTCCTAAAACTGTCGAGGGCGAACTTTTTTATTGAAGCAGCTCTGCAGTTTCTTGTGATAATGCTCCAGTCTGACTAATGTTGCGTCTCTTTTTTCTTCCAACAGGTCCAACTCTGCGACCAACTGTTGGTTATTTCCCTCAGATTCTTCCGTTATCAAAATTATAGTGCGCGGCAAACCGAATCTGCAAATAATATTTTTCCAGAGAAATTTTCGAACTTCCTGCTGTCGAATTCTGGCCAAAAGGAGTGTTTCCACCCACTTAGTGAAATAATCCGTCGCCACCAGCAAGAAGGTAAAATTGCGTGGTGCCCTGGGCAATGAGCCTTCTAAATCGATCCCCAACTGGGCAAATGGCCACGGATTGACGAGGGAGTGAAACTGTACTGCTAGTTGCCGGATTATCTTCCCATGGCTCTAGCAACTATCACAGTGCCTGACATAAAATGCTGCATCTTTCTGCAAATGGGGCCAGAAGTAACCTTGAGAGAGTACTTTATATGTAAAGTTCTCCCTCTTGAATGGTTCCTGCAGTCACCCTCGTGAATCTCTCTTAGAACTTCTCTTGCTTCTTTTGGAGCTAGGCACCGCAAGAGTGCCCCCCCCCCCCGAATTTTCTATACAAAATCCCATCTAGAACTGTGTATCTTTCTGCTCTACTCTTGACTTGTCTGGCTTCCTTTGGGTTGCTGGGCAGCTCCCCCTGCTGTAAGTAGGCTAGGATTGGACTTTTCCATCCCTGATCTCCTTCAACCGCTACCAAACTGGGCAACCTAAACTCTTTTATTGACAGGTATTCCTGGTAGCTCAACGGTAATTCCCTCTTGTTCTGCCCAGCCAACATCGAAGTGATGTAGGCCAGAGCGTCTGCATGCCTGTTATCTGTTCGTGGTATGTGCTCAATTTTGACGTTTCTCATTCGATGCATAGTAGCTCTAATTTTCTCAAGGTAGAGCTGCACTTGAGGATCCCGAGCCTCGAACGTCCCATTGAAGTGGTTGATCACTAACTGCGAGTCACTGTAGATCGTAGCTTCAATTACCCCTAGACCTGTTAGGGATTCGAGACCGAGCAGCATCACCTCGTACTCTGCCTCGTTGTCTGAGGCCTTGAATCCTAGCATCACCGTTTTTCCTATCCTTGCTTTATCCAGGGTGATTAGCACTACGCCGATGCCCTGACCCTTCAAGATTAGATGATCCATCTACATAAGCTTTCCACCCCGATCCGCTCTGCAGCTCTTGCTCGTCCTCCACCTACTCCAACTATTCTACTGATAGGTCTGTTGTCTCTTCCACAGGGAAGTCTGCTAAGAAATCAGCTACTACTTGGCCTTTCATCGAGACTCTGGGTTTGAACTCGAGGCCATACTCCACCAATTGTACTGCCCACTTAGCCATTCTGTCCGATCTTTCTACTTTCCCCAGTACAGACTTCAGAGGGAACTCTGTAATGACTTGCACCCGATGTGCCTGAAAGTACAGTCGCAAGCGTAAGGCCATATAGATTAGAGCTGACCTCACTTTTTCGAGCCTCGAATAGCGCATCTTTGCATCTGTAAAGGTCTTACTCAGAAAGTAAATGGGTTGCTCCCCCGTTGTCCCGGTCCTGACCAGAACTGAGCTGAGTGCATGTTCGGAAGTAACCAAATATACACCTAGTTCTTCTCCTACCTCTGGCTTCGAGAGTATCGATGGCGTACCGAGATATCTTTTCAATTCCGAGAATGCTCGCTCACACTCTTCTATCCATGCAAACCTAGAATTCTTCCGCAGCAACTGGTATAAAGGCCTGCATTTATCAGAAGATTTGGCTATAAAGCGATTTAAGGCAGCTACTCTCCCTATGAGCTTCTGGACTTACTTCTGAGTTTTTGGGGAAGGCATCTTCAATAGTGCTCTGATTTGATCTGGGTTGGCCTCGATTCCTCTTTTAGTGACTAGATAACCCAGAAATTTTCTTGATGTTAATGCAAAGATATATTTCTCCGGGTTGAGTTTCATTCCCACTTTCCTTATCCTGGAGAAGACCTCTTCTAAATCTCTGATGTGGTCTTCCTTCTTCCTGTTTTTAACTAACAAGT
This sequence comes from Akebia trifoliata, assembly GCF_017979445.1. Lineage (NCBI taxonomy): Eukaryota > Viridiplantae > Streptophyta > Magnoliopsida > Ranunculales > Lardizabalaceae > Akebia > Akebia trifoliata. Next base: position 3,603,947 of record NC_141389.1, on the reverse strand, counting down.
CATCTATATACACCTCCGTTGTTTTGCCCAACAAATCCCTGAACAACCCTGTCACTAGCTTCTGATAGGTAGCCCCCGCATTCTTCAATCTAAAGGGTATTACCTTATAACAGTAGAGCCCCTGCTTTGTAATGAATGTTGTTTTCTCCTGATTTTCTGGGCTGAGCTGTATCTGGTTGTAATCGAAATAACCATCCATAAAGGATAATCTTTCATGGCCAGAAGTCGCATCTACAAGCTGGTCTATCCTTGGCATTGGAAAGCTATCCTTAGGATAGGCCTTGTTTTAAATTTGTAAAGCCCCTGTTTGTTATCGCTTCAAAATGCGGCTTTCACTGCGTTTGCGGTGAAAAGCTGCGGTTCCATCCGAAATTACCGTTTGATTGGTAAAAGCGCATTAAGATTTTGCGTTTTTAAACGCAATCACCGAATAACGGTCCATGCGAAAAGACGTAAATGCCCCCCTCTTCTCTTCTTCTCTTCTCTGTAATTGACGAAACCCTCACTCTCTCTCGACCAGCTCTCTCTCTTTCTCAGCACTCTCTCTCGCTCTCTCTCTCACACACACAACACTCTCTCTCTCTCTCTCGCGCGCGCACAAATCTCTCTCTTCTGCTCTTCTTCTCTTCGCTGTCAACAGTTTTTTAATGGGAATTGCGTCCCATTAACAATTCCTTATCATTCCAATTTTTTAAAGGCTCAAACTTCAGAGAGAACCCTTCACTTCTGTAATTTTTTGTTGTAGAGAGAGAGAGAGAAATGAAGACATCTCCATCTCCATATCGTCCGTGGATAAATCTGTTATCGAAGAGTGCAGCGGTGCCAATTGAGAGAGTAAAGCTGTTATTGCAGAATCAAGGCGAGATGTTGAAAAGAGGACATCTCAAGAGGCCTTATAATGGTATTGGTGATGGCTTTAAGAGGGTTTTCAGGGAAGAAGGTTTTTTTATCTTTTTGGAGAGGAAATCAGGCCAATGTCATTCGATACTTCTCATCCCAAGTATGTATTTTTTTTCTAAATGTTTTTGGGGCTAAAATTTTGTATTTTATGGCTCTAGGTACTTGTTGTTAATTGGGTATTTTTCATTTTCATAAGATTGATAGAGTTTTTTTTTTCCCTCTTTAATTGCTTTTGTGCCGAAAAAATGCGTTTTTATTATTCTAGATTTCATTTGAGACATTGGGTTTATCTCCATTTTCTTTTTTCAATTTTGTTTGCTTAAAAAATGCATTTTTATTACTATGAATTTCATTTGGGACATTGGGTTTATCTCCAATTTTCTATTTTTCATTGTTGTTTGAATTAAATGCTTAGCTAATTACATGCATCTAAACGGAGAATCTTTTTTTTTCTTCCATTTTTTCTATCTTCCCATTCATTACTTGTGGCCCATTGTTGTTGTTGTTTTTTAAATGCATTTTTGTTTCTAGTACTTCCATATTGCAGTATCTGAAACCCTAGATCTCTATCTCTTTCTCTTTGTCCAATCTTTTTTAATTGAGAAACTCATTTGAAGTAATAGATGTCTAGATCTTGAGGTATGTTGTCCATGATTTTCCTCCCCTACTGTTTTGTTTTTTTGCTATGTGATTGTGTTCGAATGTTCGTAATAGTGTTCAATTTTGTTAATCTTGTCTGTATCTGACACAAAATAGGATTCAATTATAGATGAGCTATGTTTTGAGCATTTTATGTTGAAATCAAACATGAAAATTTTATGGTTTCATTACTTTTTAAATCTCTTCTCGTGTAGGATCACATTATTACATGGTTGGGGTTCAGTTTTGAATGGCATCAAAGGGGAAACTATGCATTTATAGTAGAAAATGAGCTCAATTTTGGATATTGTTTGTTAATGTTAATTTTATTGGGGTTTACTTGAATATTGTTGGTTACATAGTTTTTATTTTTCTTATACGTTAGTTGACCTACTACCCTTCTTGATATTATATTGGTAATGGCATATTTTCATTATTTTGTTCTTTCCTTTCTTTATTTCTTTCTTTTTTACCCCATTTGCATGACCTTTACAACATATACAAAATTCAAATGTTAAGTTTTTTGTCCCATTTAAGCCCCAGCTAACCCTCGGGGGTCCGTCCCCTACCACTTTTATCAAACTTATTTGGAAGTACATAGGAAAAATCAGATTGTGCTAGTTAACTAAACAATTTAATAATATGACCAATTTGGCTTCATGTTGAGGTTTCAATTATTATGCATAGGAAAAATTGAAATAATCTACATATGATTTTTACTTATAGAGTCTCTAAAGAGTTAATTTGGTGGGTATTAGACTATTAGGAAATAAATGAGTCTCGGTTGAATATAGTGGAATTATTAAGATTCGTGACTGGGGAAGAATTTCAACTAGTGTGAGAACAATTAGTGCTGAGAAAAAAGATTTTCCAATTGCAATGAGTTTGCACTAGGGATCGATCCTGAGGCTGTATCTGTTTTTTTTTTTTTTTTTTGTGGGTGAATTAATTGCTCATATTCAAGGAGAGGTCTCCATATGTATATACAATGTAATGTGAATGTTGAATTGCGTACTATGCAGGTATTTTGTTTATCAGGAAAATTTCATATGTCCATTTTTAAGAGGAGATGTTGCTGAAATTTCTATAGAATTATAAATTTTTTTTGAATTATAAATATTTTAAAATTAATACAATTATTTTTTTAATTTTTTATATAATTTTATTATATTTATATATATCTAGTGTAATTATATATTTATAAGGGTATTCTGGTAAATTTTGATGCATTTTGAGTGTTCTATCAACCTTAAGGTTATTCTGGTCATTTTACCCTAAACAGCAGATTCTAGAAGCTATATCAAACAATAATTACCAGATTCTGGTCAACAGCACAGCAGTTTTACAAAGTTCTATCAAACAAGCTTTTCAGTGTTTCAGCTTCTAACAGCAGATTCAGGTAGCTGAATCAAACGGGGCCAAAGTCTATGCAAACTCTGATTTTCCCATTCTTCTTGGGCATTGCCATGATATTTGCTACCCATTCCGAGAATTGCACCTCCTTTATTAATTCTGCCTTGATCAGCATGCTCACCTCATCATTCACCGCCTCTCTGAATCGTGGCGCTAATCTCCTTGGTTTCTGCTTGACGGGTCTGAAGTTTGGCTCAACGTTCAGATGATGACAAATCACCTCTGGTATAATCCCTGACATATTTTCGATGGACCAGGCAAAGACATCTCGGTTTCTCCTTAAGCACTCCTCTACCTCCCTCAACTCTCCCGGCTACAGCTCGGCCCTACACCTATCTGCTTTCCCTCTCCAATGTCCACCATCTGAATACCTTCTAGACATGGGGGTCTACCAAGCTTGGTCTTCCCCCACTGTAATTGCTATTGTAGCACTCTTGCGCCAATACTTGGTCACTTCGCACATCCCACATACCCTGCGAGGTGGGGAACCGAAGAACCTGGTAATACGTGGACGACACTATTTTCATCTCATGCGTCTACCACCTCCCCAAAATGGCATTGTATGGGGAACTTGCTTCCAAGACCATGAACCTGGTCATCAGGGTCACCAGTCCAGCTCTGACTGGTAACATTTTCTCCCCCCTATGGCTGATTGGATCTCCCGTCGAAGCCAATCAGCGGCACTCCTGCTGGGGCAAGCACATCCTTGCTGAGGCCCATTTTTAAGAAGGTCGAAGCATACAAGATGTCCACTGAGATGCCGTTATCTATCAGCACCCTCTTAAGCGTGAGGGTGCCCACCTGCAGGGTTACTACCAGTGCATCATAATGGGGTCTTACCAACACCTCCTCAAAATCTTTCTCAGTGAATGCCACTGTTTGTTCCCCAAAGGGTTCCAATTCGATTGGTCCACTCTTTGTTGTAAAAATGTGAGTCAGGTGCTCAACTCTCCTTTTTACTCTTTCATTAGTTCTGGTCTGACCGGGTTTGCTACTTTCCTCTTTAAAGACAACATGTATAATTGCTGCCCTTCCTTCTTGTCCTTCTACTGGCGGTTGGTCTACTCTACGGTGAAGCAGATCCTCTCTCTGTCTCTTGGGCAAATCTTTTAGCTTGCCCTATTCTGCCAGCTTCCGCAGGAATCTCCTCAGAGCCTGGCACCTATTGGTGGTGTGGGCCCGCACTTTTTGATACTCACAGTATCTCTCCCCTTGATTGATCTGATCTCGGGGAAGTGGCGCGAGCCACTCGAAAAATGGTTCATGAGCAATAAGGGGTAGTATTTCACTAGGAGGCATAGCGAAATATGTCCCAATCCTTCTTCTCTCCCCATCTTGCTCAAGTGGCCTTTTCCTGTCCTACTGTTGCGGTTGATGCTGTTTACTAGGCTTTTCAACAGCGTGTATGACCTTGCTCTTTCCTGCTGAGCTTCAAGGATCTTTTAAGCGGATGTACTTCTCCGCTCTCTTGAATAGCTCGCTCAAAGTCTCCGGCCTCTTTTTCACAAGGGATCTATACAACCCTGTGTTAGAGGGTAGGGAATTTCAGAACGCCACTACTGCCGTTCGCCCGTCGCAACTCTCTAGTAATATTGCTTCTTCCCTGAACTTCCTGGTGAACTCCTTGAGGCTCTCGCCTGATCCCATCCTCAAGCTAAGTAGTGCATCAACATCTCCTCCAATCTTCCTGTTGCCAATGTACCGTGTGACGAAGGTAGTACAGAGCTCCCCAAACGAGCTAATAGATTCACGTGGCAACTTGTGGAACCAGGTCAGAGTGTTTCCCTGCAAACTCGAAAGGACAACCTACACATTAACCCCTCTTTCTCTTCCCACAATGCAAGCATCTGCCGGAAGTGAAACAAATGCTCCACTGGGTCCTTTGTCCCGGAATAAGGAGTAAGTCGTGGTGGCACAAACTTCCTGGGAATTTCTTTGACTAAAATTTTTGCTGAAAAGGGAGATTTCTGAATCCCCCGAACGGCTTGCGCTGTTGCCGTGCTAATATCATCACCCTTCAGTATTTCCTTCTCCTTTCTAATCATATCTCTAACCTTTTCTCGAGTTAAACCTACTACAGGTTTAGTTCGAGTGGTTACCGTAGCAACCTCTGCTCCATCTTCCCCTGTAGGGATTAGCAACGGCGTGCTCCCTTTTGTACTAGAGGCATGGTCATCTTTACTTGTCGCCTTCAGATCCTTCGGCATATTATCTCGTTCCGCCTGCTGCCGGTCGTCGAGACGCTGGCTCAAGTTTCAGTTTTGTTCTACCAAATCCTCCATCCTCTTCTGTATCTCCTCTTGTTGCTTTCTCATAGCCTCCAACATCGTCAAAAATTGCGTGTCTGCAGTTGGAGCCGCCGGTGGGGGCGCATTGACTTCATTTGTTCTTGTGGATCTCACCATTGTTTCAACATAAATCAATTTGCTACCGGTGTTCCCACGGATGGCGCTAGTTCTGTGGGGTCAGAATCCGGCGGATGGCTCTGATGGGTCCAACCCGCACTGATCCGAAGTCGTTCCTAGCGCCTCCCTCCTCTCGACGGCCTGGTACCTGCCACAGACACTCCGACGCTCAAGTTAGAGAAGCGGCAGAACAATAATCTCTACTGGTTAGCTCTCGATCTCAACAATGCTTACTGTGTTATTTAACCCCCCTACCTTACCCTAGGGTTTCCCCCTCTATAGACTGTAATCATGGGTTTTCTGCTGGTTCTGCAGGGTTGTTTACCTAATTGGGATATTCTGGGTTGATCGGATTTATCTGCAGAGATCCCCTCAAGGATTTTTGGGATTGACGTGTCCGCAACAGTATTGCAACTTTTTTGAGGCCTAGCCTGCCCTGTGCGACAGGATTAGCTTTGTTTATCGTTATGTTGCCCTGCTAGCCAGACTAGAGAGATCTCTGCTCTGACCTGTCCTACTTGCTGGACAACGCCTCATAAGCTGACCTGGCCTCCTTAGCTGGTCTGTGTTAGGTACCATTTGGCTGGCTTGGAAACGTGTAGGGTCAAGATTGTTGTGCAGTTATTTCCCTTTACAAATATAATTTGCGTACTTTAAAAAAAAATTATAATGTAATTTGCATGCATTGGACCCTATTCTATTGTATTGGATCATGGTTGATCCACAAATTATTTGACTGTCCTAATTTATTCCATTATTTGGTATTAGTAGATGGCACATGCAATAAAACATGTATCACAAAAATTATAATTTATGCAAGATTAAATTTCTTATATTTTTTTACTTTGAAAAAATTATTTTAAAATTTTCAAATAGATGGTCTAATTCTATAACATGAGTTACCATTTAATATATTTGTAAGGGTTTTTTTGTAATTTAAAAGAAAAATATTAACTATAATGATTTTGAGGATAATATAAGAGGATATTTTGTAATTTTAGTAAATTAACTAATGTTGTTATAGGAGTCGAGGGATTGTAATTTTAGTCATTTAGGCAGAAATGACCCTTCACCACTCTCCAACTTATTTAAAAAGTCGTGATTTAATCATAATTTTTACATTCACCGATTTAATCACTACTTTCTCAATAAGACACAACATTTTGCAAATTTTTATGATTAAATCATGAATTTCATGATTAGATCACGATCTTTACAATTAAATTGGAGAAAAAATTGAAAAATGACTTTGATGCACTAATAAGAGGATATGACCTTGATGAAGATGATGGTAACCATTTTACCGATAAAGCTAGGGGCGGAGCTAGTAAGGAGCTGATGGGGGCAATTGCCCCACAGAACTTTGAGACACCCCTATATTTTCAACTAATTACATGCCCCATTTGTCCCCACATCCTCACCTCGCTCCAATTTTTGCCCCCCCCCTTCAATTTTTTGTTGATGACATTGCCTCTTGACCGGGCCTTCTCATATACTAATTTGAAATGACCTAAATATCCTTTTCTTCAACTTCTAACCAAAAACCTATGAATTTCTCTCTAAAACCATTCATCTTCAAGTTCTTCAACTATACAACTAACCATAGTTTGCCCCCACTACAAGAAAATCTTGGCTCCGCCCCTAGATAAAGCATAATAGTGTTTAGTGGACATGGATGATATCAATATAGTGTTTAGTGATTTATTATTGTAATTTAATGAGGTTGATGATATAATATGATAACGCCACCTGTTAGAAATAATTACATAACCCTAACCCTAGCTTGATTTTTTCCCGATCTATATCTTTTTTTTTTTTCCGTGCCGACTTATTCTCGACCCTGACTTGGTGACTATGTGGTTAATTATAAATGTGGGGTGTTTGTGGTCTTTCGAATTTTGTTCTCGAACACTTCTTAGAGCAACTCCAACACAATACCCATCCCTCTATCAATGCCCTCCCAACTGTTGTTTTGGGCCCAAGACACATCCCTCACCATTTTTTGGGTCTTGATATTTTCGATACCCAAAAAAGATACTCCACTTGGTTACCCATCCTTTTTGGCGGGAAAAAATTCAGGCAGTTATGTGGAAAATAAGTCAATTTCAGAAATTTTAACTCTGAATTGAATTAAAAATTATTAAACAATTTATGGGTAGCACGGTTGGAGTGCATATCATACTATGACCAGATGATCCAACCATTGAGTTTGTTCCTTTTAGTTTTATGTTTTGATTTTATGATTTTGGCTAAAAGATATTCTAATTTCCCCATATTTGGTCTTCATCTTGTAATTTCAGAAAAAAAAATATTTTCAACGTGAAAATATTTTTGAGAAAATTACATGCTGCAAATCAAATAAAGCATTAAAATGTTTCTCTTTCCAAGTAAAATGTTGTTTGTTACTAATTTACTTTATTTATTTAACTTTAATTACAAAAAATCGCAGGACTCAAGGAGTTCACTTCATTAATTAACAGTCTGCAGAATTGGAGGGTACAGTCTAAGAATTATTGACTTGTGTCCTTACATAATGTTTTTTGTTCGTGGATGGGATTTATGATTATAATATCTTGCAGGCAATATTTGAGAGGTTCGATAGGGATCAGAGTGGGAAAATTGACTCCTTGGAATTGCGAGAAGCACTTATGAGCCTTGGATTTGCCGTCTCTCCAGTTATCTTGGATTTGCTCGTCTCCAAATTTGATGAGAACGGTGGTAAAAGCAAGGCCATTGAATATGATAACTTCATCGAGTACGTTTCAATTTCCAATCTTATATTTTCATTTCGGAAAGTAATATTGGCAGTGCACATCATCAGCATTTCACCGACATTTTAGACATTCTAATACTAATTCCAACAAAAGACTATAATTGAATAATAATACTCACAAACATGGTTTAAAATATTGTAATGTATCAACTTACACATATCAGTATTGGCAGAGACCGATACGAAACAGTGAATGTATTGGTTTGTATCTACTGATACCATATTGATTTTTTCATTAACCAAAACATTCAATCAATACGATATTTTAAACCTTGCTCACAATCATAGGAAAAATGAAAAAATAATGTAGAAAATAAAAAGTATATATAAATAGGGTAGCATTCAGGGACAAAAAAACTTTGGATTGGATTTTTTTTTTTTTCGTGTGTGAGGATGATCTCTATGGTGAGGAGATCATCTTCACAAAAAATCAGCCCAATCTGAAACTTCTAACCCCTTCAAAAGTGGTTTACAAGCTAACAGTAAAAAATTGACGGTCCACAAATTTAAACCACTTTTGATGAAGTTAAAACTTTATCTCCTCACCATAGAGATCATCCTCACAAAAAATTAGCTAAATCCCAAACTTTTAAGTCATACAGGATTAATTTTGTCTTGCAACGTTGTCTCCCAGCGTCGTCCCTAGAACGATATATATTTGAGAATTTCATTGAGGGTTAGGATACTGAACGGTGTCCCGTTCCTATAATAAAGGTAAGGTGGTGTCTACATGTTATGTTTTTGTTGGAATTTAAAACACCTAGGTCTCTTAACCAAGCTGTGCACGCAGCCCGATGTGTTTGAACTCTAATAAAAATGTGTCATGTAGACATCTAACGTTGTTATAGGAAGTAAGAACGTGACAACGTTCTGGATCACGACTCTTTCATTGATGGTTAATTAGGCATTTAATGTCAGGCTAGTTTTGCCATTCTATCATTTATTTTTATTTTTTTGGTTCTGTACTTATTTTGTTGTTGTTCTTGGTCATGTAGCTGCTGCCTCACAGTTAAGGTAATTATAATTCTTTTAGGTTTCACTTCAATTTTCATAGCTTAATTTACATTTTATTTACTTTTTTTTTTTTTAATATACATAATTCGTGTAGGGACTCACTGAAAAATTCAAGGAGAAGGATACCATGTACTCTGGATCGGCAACTTTCACTTACGAGGCTTTCATGTTGACCGTCTTGCCCTACCTTATTGCATAGGATCTAAAAAGCGTGATACACTTTGTTGCACCTTTTTATGTTTGATCATGATCGTTTTTCTTTAGGACAGACTCTGTTTGTTGGATAACTTGTGCTTGATGTACTCTAATGGGTTTTTATTTGTGTTTCTTCACCATTAAAGATACAGAATAAGATACAAAATTGGTGAACAAAAAACTCCAACAATAAGCCTCCAAACACATGAATGCATTTACTAAGGGCCTGTTCGTTTGAATTTTTGAAGCTGGCTTTTCCAGCTTTTTTTACTTTTAAGCTCAAAAAGCCCGGCGAAATATGTTCGTTTGGGCTTCTTTCGCTCCTCAGATTTTAAATAAAGCCCAAAAACGACTCTTTATTGAAGTCGCCTTTAGCCCGCTTCGTCAAATGGCTTTTGCGCGAAGCCCATTACCGTAAAACGGTTCAGATGAAATTACCTAAATGCCCTCCTTCTTTTGTTAAATTTTCAACGGTTCAGGCTGTTGCAGAAACTCATTTCATCCATAAAAATCAGATCCTCACTCTCTCTTCTTCAACCTCTTCTAATGGTGATGCTCATCTTCTTCTCTCCTCTACCTTCAACAACATTTCTCTACAAAAATCCTGATTTCATACCATCTCTCCTCTCCAATTTCTCCCCAATTTCAATCTCCATCTCCAACAACCCCAACCCCAACCCTCATAGGTCCACCTTTCATGTCTCCTCTTCCTCCGTTGGATTTCCCATCCACCGAAACAAATGGCCCCTATTCTTCCACAAAAGATAAACCCTCTTGACGTCTCCAAACTCGAGATTTCGGAAGAGATTGTCTCCGCGCTCTCTCGACGAGAGTAATAACCCAACTCTTCCCCATTCAGGTCTGGCCTTCTTCAATTTTTCTTCCACTTGAAGTTTTTAATTGTTGGTTGTGTGAAATTATAGTGTGTGTTTTGCTAATTTGAATGATTTTATTTGGAATTTTTGGTAGTTTATTAGAAGGGATCTTAACCTACGAACTCATGAGTTTGTTGATCCAACTATCAAGTTGCTAAACACAGCTTTGCAATCATAGGATAGACTTCCATCTTATAGATCTACTTAAATATTTGTGTCTGTCATTTTTATGTAAGAAGAAACAAAAATTTCTGAACATAACTAAAATATTATATTACTTGGGGTATAGATGTCGAGTATGTTCCCTAATCTGATTTTATAACTGTAAATCAACTTCATAATGTTTATTGACACCCACAGTTTTATCTAATATTTGGAGTCTTACTTCAACGCAATGTCACATAGTTGCAACTGGATGGCTCTGTTGAATCAGAAAAAGCGTTTTCAAATTGTAAAATCTTTCAATTCAAACCCAAAACATGCATTCGTCATTTTTATAACCTACGAACTAAGTAAAAGTTGCGATGCCAATAGATCAATTTTTTTATAGCTAGATTGCTATTTTTTGGGTTTAGGATTTTGTATGAGCCTAATCATAATTGTAAACAACTACTGAAATTATTTCAAAGAGTGTTATACGTTTTGTTATGTTGAGATTATAATTTTAGCTAAAATCTTGTAATGTTGTAAGTGTGTGTTTTAATCTTTAATTGGGGTGTGATAAATAATTTAAGAAAATAATAAACAAAATATTTTGGGTGCTGATAGCAGCTCTCTAACGAAAGATTTTATTTTTCCTACGCTAACATTTTGTTAAGTAGATGAAGTTACTGTTTGTAAAGTTCTAATTTTTTGTTGTGTGAAACTATAGACAATGTTCTTTGTTGCTTTATGGTGTTATCTGAATTTTGATATTTTGTTAGTTTGGGTCTTAAAAGATTTTATCTTTTTATGCTAATATTTCGTCCAGTAAATGAAGTTACAATTTGTGAAGTTGGTTGGTTGTGTGAAGCTAAAGACATTATTCTTTGTAGTTTTTGATGATTTTATGAGAATTTTGATAGTATGTTAGTTTAGATCTTAAGATTGTTTGAAGAAATCTCTAACGTGCATTTGTTCATGACCACTTGAACGGAAAAGTTATAGTTTTTCCCCGTATAGTATAACTTGTTCTATGACCACATATCGTCCAATCTGATATAGTGGAAGTTTCTGTTGGGTTGGTGATTTAAAATCACATCTTTTGTTTCAAAGGGATGATGGGTGTTTCCACATTTGTAGAGGGGTATTTTAAGAAGGTATTTATGTTAGCTTATAAGAAATTAAAAGTAAGTTATAGGTAGTTGTTATAGTTTATAAAAAGGAGTTTTTCTTGTAAAAGGGCTATGTATGCAGGTATTTTCTTTATCAGGAAATTTCATATGTCCATTTAAGAGGAGATGCTGCCGAAATTTCAATAAAATTATAAAATTTATAAATTTATTTAAATTAAAAATAATTATTTTTATAATTTTTTAAGATAAATTTATTATATTATTATATATATATATTAGTGTAACTATATATTTATTAAGGTATTCTGATCATTTTTGGTGCATTATCAACATTAAGGGTATTCTAGTCATTTTATCAGAATCCAGCAATAAAAAGCTGTCAAACGAACATCAGTTTCTGGCTTATGTGCTTCTGTAATGAACAAGCTTCTGCTGGATGTGGCTTTTCAGACTCCAAGCTTCTGCTTCTTCCAGAAGCCAGCTTCTGGAGCTGGAGCTAGCTTCTGTAAAGAACAGACCCTAAGTAACAAAAGGAGAAAGGGAATGGACATCCTCTCTAATCCTAACAAAGATTTTAGCCTAGCACGGTGAAACCAATGCAAAGATATGATAAGAAAAAGAAATATAAAGAAAAAAAATAAAAAGGGAAGAAAAGAAATCTCCCAAACATTCAACTTCAAAAGGAATGAGACAAAGTTAAAAATATATATAAAATGATGGATGATGAAGGATTTAAGTATAGAAAATGATAGTGGGGAGGTGAATGATGAGGTGACTAACAAATAGGTGGAGAGTAATGGTGATATGGAGGGTATGGTCTCCAAAAGTCAAAGAAAGAATCTCGTCATTTTAATGCAAGTTTACAAGAGGAGATGAAAGAGATAGTAGAGAAAAGCTCAATAACGGAAACATATGTTCTTGGTGATTGTGTGCATGACATAGGGATTGAAAGATCAATAAGAGAAGGTGTGGAATCCTAAGAAGAGAGAGAGAGATGAAGCTGGTTGGGATGAGCATGCATACACAAGTCAAGGATTGGCTCCATGTCTTAACACTTTTTGTTAGTTTTTTTTTTTTACTCGTTTTAAATGCTCCCAAGGTAGTGACATGTTGCCATGTGTAAATTCCAAGATCAATGGGTGTAGATGCATTGACAAGAGTGATGCAATCGATGCGCATTGTACCCCAATATCTAAATGAGGTCTTTAAGTAAGATTAGGTGACCCATCTAGCACAATGGTCCATCCTCATTTAGATGGTGGCAAAGTAGTAAAGGGCCCTCAACAATATCATTTAAAGAAATGTTTGGATATGAGCCTATATCTCTCTCCTATAACCATATAAACTATAGATAATCTTCGAGACCTCTGCATACAATCACCTCAACTCTCAAATTACGATTCATCACACTTACAGGCTCCCAAGTTAAGCTTTGTAATTTTCATAGACTCTAAAGATAAACATCCATGATTGGAATTATCCTACAATTAGGAGAAATTATGCATAATGAGCTTAAAACAAGGAGTCTTTGCATGGTGTCTTTAGGCTGTGCATGAGAATGAATGAATTTCCATGAAAATGCCTAGTGAAGCGTATAATGGAATGACAAAGAAACAATGCATGAGTTTTCACATAGATGGAACGATATAAACTCAATGAACATGGTACTGCTTATGATAGTGATAAGAAACATAAGCATAATTGAAGCATTATCAAAACTCGTCGTTTGCAATTAATAAAGTAAAATTTTAAATTCTTCTTTTAGGGTTTAGGTCGTATTTTACAATGTAGATCTTTTGGTAATAGTAGAGGCATACTTTAATTAGACAGAATTGTTGCCTAACACCTTCTAATCCCATACCCATAATCTCTATATCAAATCGACTCAAATCCATTTTCAATGTCAATTTTGATTTCTAGACCTCAAACTAGGTGACAATTCCATGGAACCTCAAAATGGATTTCCCCAAACCCAAAACGGATCCTCTCCCATGGATCGATGCACATTCAGAATCAAAACCAGTAGAAATTAAAATCAAGGTTTTATTTAGGTTTTGGGTATATGTGTAATCGAATTAAAGCTGACATATTTTATATTTACATCCTAATCAACAATAATACATTTTGATATTTATACATAATTCTAATTATTCCACTTTGTTTGCTATTGAATTAATCCAACATATTGAATCACATCGATTTGGTTTGGATCCTTTCCGGACATAGAGATAGGTCAATGATTGGGATTAAATTTTAGTTCATTTCAGAATTCAATTATAACTTGATCTTGGAGCTAATTGTTTATGATTCATAAATAGGTTTGGGTTGGACCAAAGCCCATTGTCTAAACATCCACAATGTTGTTTTCCTCGTGACTTAGACAAGAAATTGAGGGCTTGCATACTAAATCACATTCGATCGTGTTACTATATTGACACAAAAATGACTTATGAAGACTGGTGACATACCATCTGATAGGAACAATGGCAAGTTATGAAAACTGTCAATGTAAACATACAAACAATGAAGATAAATTTCTTTCCTTTCTCCCATATTTATATATTTTCATTTTTATTTTAAAGAATCTTTCATTTGTTTTATCTTTAATCAACGTGAGCGTAGACTAGCTCAAATATCAAACATTTTAGACTGTATTTCTTTGATATATATATATAGGGAGCGGTTCAGCGGCCCCAAAGTCTTCCCAGTCTCGTGCCTAGGTTTTTGCGCCATTAGATTATAACGCATCCGACGGTTCAGCGCTAGTGTTACGCTTTTATCATAAAACGTATGGTATTTATAATCGGCTCCCTCAAATCTTATATTATTTTCTTTTAACTCCCTCTCTCTTATCAAATCACTTCCCTATCTCTTCGATCCATCTTCTTCGTTCAAACAGAACGAACATCTGTAACCCTTTCTCTTCGAAGATCTCTCAACCAACGAACCATCCTTTCTCTCTCTCTCAGTCAAGAAAGTTTTAGATCGAACGCATCTCGTCGTCCTCAGCCCTCTCTCGCCGTCGCCGTCAGTCCATCTTTCTTCGCGCTCTTACACTCTCTCTCAGCCCTCTCTCTCAAGTTTTAGATCCTCCACTCCCGAAGCTTCTCGTCGTCTTCTGACCTCTCTAAGCCCTCTCTCGCCGTCGCCGGTTGTCGCCATCAATCCGACTCTGACTCAGATTATAAGTGGGTTTTTTTATAATTGGGGATGTTAATGTGTTACTGTTAGTGGGTTTTGTCCAATTTTGATTAGTATAAGCTTGAATTTGAGTTCTAATGATTGCTTTAAGGGGGGTGAAATCTGGAATAATTGGAAGGTAGTCTTCTGATTTTTCCGTAAGTGGGTTTGTTATAATTGGGCTTATTATTGTGTTTCTATTAATGGGTTTTGGCACTTGCAATGCAGCAAATAGAGTCACTAATATTTGGAATTTGGGATGGTGAGAAAAAGCTCGATTTAATTTGGGTTCTATTGAATTTGTTTGATGCAGATTGAGCAATCAAATGGGTCTAGAAGCTGCTGTGGAGGCCACAGCGGAGTTCTTGAATAAGGCGGCGAAGCCGGTCTTGGAGAGTAGAATTTTGGTTCACCTGAGGTTCTTGTTGCATTAAGGTTTGAGTAGATATTCAATCTATTTTCTAATGGTGCGAGGTATTTTATTAACCCCTATTTCGATTAATTATTTTGAATTACCATCGTTTAAAATTCTCGATTAATAAAGATTGATTGATTGATTCTCTCAGTATTTGCATATGTATAGTATGTTTGAAGTTTTCATGAAAGTGAAATGGGTGCTAAAAGTATGAGTTCCAAATGCGATATGGATCCATTGGATGGTCGGTAGGAGCAACACTTGGATACGCTCAGGCTGCACCAAATAAACGAGTGCTTGCTTTCATTGGTGATGGAAGCTTCCAGGTAACAAACATGGCTTCTATACATACATATATTAGCCAGTAACTCTATTAATATATAGTTTAAGAAATGAGAACTATATAGGGTTCTGACTTGGTCTAGAACTTGTAATAAATATTTATATATATGGGGTGGGGCAGGTCACAGCACAAGACGTATCGACGATGTTGCAAAATGGGCAGAATAGTATAATTTTCCTGATTAACAATGGTAGGTACACCATAGAAGTTGTGAAACTAGTTAATTGTTCTAGAGGTTATGCCCTGCTCTTAGGTAGCCATATTGTGCTGCTTTTGAACCCTAACTCTTTGGAAAATAAACTCTTTTTAACATTAGGCATGTTGTGGCCATTCCTCCATTACCTATTAGATTATGGTTCCTAAATTTATTGTGTCTATGATCCAGTAATGTTTATGACTGTTATTTTGATTTTTGATCGAATTAATTTAGTTATTCGAATTCATTTCCCTTCTTATTGCAGATATTACGAGATCTTGGTGTCCGTACGATGAAGTTGATGACCAATCGACGTGTGCAACCTGTAGTATGCCATCACACATGTATGAGTGTGCTGAGTTCAGTTTTATGTTGGAAGTGAGAGCATCCTAGAGAGTTAGAAATTGAACTATTTTATGATGGAGATGGGGAGGGATTTTGAAGAAATGTTGGGATGATTGTCTTGTAAAAACTGTTTTCAACGGTTGGATTTGACCAAAATGAAGGGAATACTTTTATAAAAAATCTATGAAAAAAAAAGAAGAAATAAAAGAAAAATTTGGAAATCTTTGTTGGATGATCGTTATTTTGGGTTTGGATTCTATCTACAGTTGTAACTAGCCCCCATATTCTTTGCTTTTTTATCAATATTTTTTTTAAATGTTCATTTTTATTGTAGATTGGAAGACCAATGATCTCTGGCCTAGCATCGAAAGGAGAATATGGGGGGCAAGACATGTCATCGAGATGTTAAGGGATGAGCTTGAGCTTACCAAGGCCCTAGTATGTGTCCCCAACATGCATGAGGGATATTACTAGGAACAATGTACAGACAACGTGATCAGTTTCTATTATAGGTGTTAATTGTGTGCATCTGAGCTCTCTATTTTTCATATTGTAACATTTTTCCCATTTGTGAAAGAAATTTGTAATGGAATACTACGGGTTATCCAATGAAGGAAATGGTTTCATTCTTCTACAATTATTTACCTTTTGTTTGATCAATCAATGGTATTGCTTTGTGCAAAATAACATAGATCGGATGGTTAATATCACTTTATCATGTTGATTTCGATCTCTTAACCATCTTTAATTAGAGATGTTAATGGGTACTTAATTGATTGGATACCCATCTGGATCCAATATCTACAATTCTGGTTTTAGGACAATAAAAAATAAAGGAATATTAAATTGTGTGGTCTTTGTTCTAGGCTTGCAGGGGAAGCAACACAAGCTTTTGGATGTTACCTTGTTGTGTACAATTGGAAAAATTTGTTAAAAGGTGGCAACAGCAGCAAATCAAAATTTCCCAGGCCAAACAAATCAATTCTCAGCTAACAAAGAACAGAAACACTTAAAGAACTAAACTAAAATGAAAAAATAAAAAGCTATAAAAAAGGATTGATTGATTAAGTAACAGGAGTAAAGACCCTACTCTTTACAAAAAAGTAACAAATCTTTGTTGTAGTACAATAAACAAGATTGATTAAGTAACAAATCTTTGTTGTAGTACAATAAACAACATTGTACCCAAGAAGCACACTTAATACAAAAAAGGGATGTCTCCATCATTAAACATTCCTCCAATTTCACCTTCTGTTCGTAATACACTGAGCATACCGCAACTATGAAGAGCGTGCTGAGAGGTGCCTTGAGTGAAACACAATATATAGCAAACAGTCTTTGGCCAATCCAGTATATAACACAATCTGTATAAACACAATATATGAAATATGAGTCTAAATCTTCACTTAAGCATAGATACAAAAAATGGACCCTTCACAATATTTGGCCAATCCATAAAACAAGGAAAGATGAGAACAATATCCCTTTTAACAAAATTCATCATCATCAGAGCCTTATCCCAAATTTTGGTGTCAGCTTTAAAAAAAGATTACATCATGAAAAACAAATGAGATGGATGAGGAAAAGAATAGTCTAAGTCAAAGACAATAGAAACAAGCAATAAGAACTACAAAAGACGAGAACAATATCACTGCATACCTTAATAGCTTTTTCTTGAGATGGTACAAGGATTAAAGAGTCACCTCGTCTTCATATAGATTGCAATGATCTTTAAACCACAACCTCAAGACCCCTGATCACAATTCATTTGTCTATAATTTGTTACTAACCCATCAAGGGTGCCCTCTCAACTAAGAAAGCCAAAAAACTAAAGTACATAAGAAACACAAACTTCCAACCAAACTTCACTTCCTACATTCAGCCATAATTCATGTTCAAAAAGTATAAAACGAGTTATTTTAACAAGAAAAACAGACCTTATCAACATTTTTAGGTTCCAGACCAGTCTTGAAAAGCTCCTCACAAGAACATGCAATCCAATATTTGCTTGAATCAGGGGTAGGCACTTAAAAATTATAAAACATACCTTCCAATGCCAATAGTAATGCAAGCCATAATTAAAGGTATATATAGTAGTATACCTTTCTATGCCTTCATTAGAAATCAAAACTAGGATTAAACCTCAATTCTCAACAGATGATGGTAGTGCAAACAATGGTTATGATATTACCAGAGAGTTTGAAGTAAGAAAATAAGGTGGTTACATGAAGAAAGAATGATTTCACATTGAAATGCTAACTATACAACT
Organism: Akebia trifoliata; assembly: GCF_017979445.1. Lineage (NCBI taxonomy): Eukaryota > Viridiplantae > Streptophyta > Magnoliopsida > Ranunculales > Lardizabalaceae > Akebia > Akebia trifoliata. The sequence goes on along the minus strand of NC_141389.1, from coordinate 3,585,711 downwards.
CTTCCCCACCTTCTAGTTGCACTAACAAGCCATATATGCCTACATAAATGAGTATACACCCTTCCTATAATAAGATAAATATGCATTTGAATCCATGATTTCATGGCTCTACAAGGATTTATTGTTTCAATCAGATGAATATGTACACCATCATCAGATGAATACAATCGTTGTATAGCCATAATAAGTTCTCCAACGAGAACATCACTACATGAACCATATACCAAAACCACCACCAAATTACAGTTTTTGAAAGACCAAAAATAACCAAAAACAAATAGCATTCCTATTCTCAAGGATTATCCGTATCATGGTATCAGTAAGCTCAAAAATATGTATTGCATGTAACTATAAAAAGCCCTACTGATACTCTGGTTTTCAATATGCGAAGGTATGCAACAATAAGTTACTCTAACTTGTTTTTGAAGCCTATATTAACACTTAAATACGATGTTTAACACATAGATGTGCACATGGCTATCAGACATCACTAGAAATAGCAGACAAATAATTCAGCCATAGCAGAAACAATCATTTATCCCACAGTTAATGCCCAATATATATAAGAAGGTAATTCATTGCAAGAGAATCAAACAATTATAAACCCAGAAGAACCAAAACTCAAGCATGCATTAGTCGAAATTGGACAAAATCCGTTAACAGAAACTCATTAATATCCCCAATTATAACCAACTCACTAACAGAAACATCAGAAAACAACCTTAAAATCAATCCAGATTCCATCCACCTTCAAATAAAACCATAAGAATCCAAACTCAAGCTTGTATTAGTCAAAATTGGACAAAATCCATTAATAGAAACTCATTAATATCCTCAATTATAATGAACCCAGTTACAGAAAAACCAGAAATCTACCTTAGAATCAATCCAGATTCCATACCCCTTCAAGCAAACCATAAGAACCCAAACTCAAGCTTATATTAATCAAAATTTGACAAAACCCATTAATAGAAACACAATAATAAGCCCAATTATAACAAACCCACTTACGAAAAAATCAGAAGACTACCTTCCAATTATTCCAGATTTCACCCCCCTTAAAGCAATCATAAGAACTCAAATTCAAGCTTATACTAATCAAAATTGGACAAAACCCACTAACAGTAACACATTAACATCCCCAATTATAAAAAACCCACTTATAATCTAAGTCAGAGTCGGATTGACGGCGACAGCCAGCGACGACGAGAGAGGTCCGAACACGACGAGAAGTTTCGGGAGTGGAGGATCTAAAACTTGAGAGAGAGAGGGCTGAGAGAGAGAGTAAGAGCGCGAAGAAAGATGGACTGACGGCGATGGCGAGAGAGGGCTGAGGACGACGAGATGCGTTCGATCTAAAACTTGCTTGACTGAGAGAGAGAGAGAGAGAGAGAGAAAGGATGGTTCGTTGGTTGAGAGATCTTCGAAGAGAAAGGTTTACAGACGTTCGTTCTGTTTGAACGAAGAAGATGGATCGAAGAGATAGGGAAGTGATTTGATAAGCGAGAGGGAGTTAAAAGAAAATAATATAAGATTTGAGGGAACCGATTATAAATACCATACGTTTTATAATAAAAGCGTAACATTAGCGCTGAACCGTCGGATACGTTATAATCTAACGACGCAAAAACCTAGGCACGAGACTTGGAAGACTTTGGGGCCGCTGAACCGCTCCCATATATATATATATATATATATATATATATATATATATATATATATATATATATATATATATATAGGGGGCGGTTCAAGGGCCATATGAAAAAACAATGGTTTTTCAAAATATGGGTTAGAGATTTTGGATTGAGCTGATTTTTGCAACGATGGTCACCATGATGAGAAGATCATCCTCACAAAAAATCAGCTCAATCAGAAACTTCTAAATCCATCAAAAGTGATTTACAAATTATTGATAAAAGTTGGCAAAAAATCGACGGTCCACATTCTACATCACTTTTAATGGGGTTAGAAGTTTCAGATTGGACTGATTTTTTTTTTTTTTCGTATGATCTTCCCATCATAGAGATCCTCCTTACAAAAAATCAGCTCAATCCGACACTTCTAACCTATATTTTGAAAATTTATTAATGTTACATTGTTTTTACATATGTTTTTTCATATGGCCCTTGATCCTGACCCATATATATATATATATATATATATATATATATATATATATATATATATATATATATATATATATATATATAGGGGACGGTTCAGTAGCCCTAAAGTTTGCCAAGTTTGGTGCCAAACATTTTTCAAAATATGAGTTAGAAGCTTTGGAATGAGCTGATTTTTTGTGAGGATGATCTCTATGATGAGGAGATCATCCTCACCAAAAATCAGCCAATTCCAAAACTTCTAACCCCATCAAAAGTGATTTACAAAAATTAGACAGTCCACGATTCTTCAACTTGTAAACTAGGGTTAGAAGTTTCAAAATGATCTGATTTTTTGTGAGGATGATCTCTTCACCGTAGAGATCATCCTCACAAAAAATCAGCATATTCCAAAATTTCTAACCCCATCAAAAGTGATTTACAAAAAATGTTTGGCATCAAACTTGGCAAACTTTAGGGCTGTCGAACCACTCCCATATATATAAATATGTATTCATGTGATTTTCGTTAATGTTCAATAAATATACCAATTGAATCTTGGAATCATGTAATCATCAAATCACATACATACATATATACACGTGAATCAACCCATCAGGGGCCAACTGAGATGGTAAGGAAGGATTGTGTGTACTCCCCAAGTCCTGACTTCAAATCTCTATGTGCCCTTCCACAAAGCTATATTTAAATGCCTGCACAGTACAGAGTGGTAGTACGTGTGGCCAGCCAAAACAAATACATATATATATAAACAACAATTTTGAGCTGCTAAATCAAGACTAGATCTACGATTGAGGTATAAAAATATAACAACCTAACTTTTTTTTTCAATCGTTTTTTTTAATCTCTCTTTCTTTGGACCCTTAAATACCAATGGATGAGGTATTCAAACTTGTAAATAAAGTGTGTATCTTACCTCTACAATACAAAAAATATAGTGGAAAGTGCTCAATATATAATTACAAATTGTTATCTTAGACAATATTAATTTAATTCTTCTTTATCCTATGTAAATTGAAAAATTAGGTTAAGGTTTTTTTAGGTGTTTGTCTTTATAGAAGTTTTCCTTTTGAACCAAACACATTCTTCAATATCAGTAAAACAACAAACACACCAATGAAGACCCAAAATGTTAAATGACCCAACAAACAAAAGAACATGTGCTTTCCAAGTTATTCCCGAAAAAGAAAAAAAAAAAAAACTATCCAAAATTAAACCATCCCCATCTATAAAAAAGAATAGTCCCTTAATGAAGAAAATGGATTTAAAAAATCGATGATTTTCATCTACATCACGTGCCATCGCATGAAAGGCAAACGATAAAAGTTGAGAAGAGAAATTGCAAATGTCATAGAATTGATAATCTCAAGAGAAACCCTTTCCTTACTATTATAGTGAGGTAGAAGGCTTTACAAATCTCGAGGTCCTTTTGACGGTGGATGAGACTTAGTAAGGCCTTTTTATTTCCTCGCTATCTTAGTGAGGCTAGTTGGACTCTAATCTCAATATGAGTCCCAAAACAAACAAATAAGATTCCAGCTAACCCACCCTCAAGATCTAACTTTTTTGGAAACTCATTAGCATGTCAAACCTTGCAACTACAACTCAACCTTTGAAAAACTTACAAAAAGTCATTCAAGGGTAGAAAATTCTTATCTAATAATAACATGTCCACATCATGGTTTTAAAATTTGGTTTCGCATCTCCTCTTGTCTCGTCCATGCCAGACACCGAGTCATCTTGAACAAGTTTTCTGATACTTTTGAGATGTCTAGTTCAAAATTTTAAAAAATGCACAAGAGGTATTAAATCTCATTTGAAAAATTGACTTGTCCATCTTGTTCATACCTGATATCGAGATGACTTAGATGAGTTTTGAAACCATGGTTCACATAAGACCTCAAGGCAAAAGACTTGATTTTTCATTATTTTCAAATACCCTCTTTATATGTTATATTATATTCTAAAGTCTTATGATAGAAACAATACTCTAACTTGTGGTGAATGAGATGCTGACTTTGCATCTTATACCATCTCTAAATCTTTGATTCTGTAACTTTTTTAATAATTGATGAACACAATCCATGATTAAATTAAGTTTTGTCACATACTTTATATTCTCTAACTTACTTCTCTCTTATATTTCCTACAAAAAGAATTAGACCACTATCGAAGGTCGTCAGGCCATGTGGACTTTCATTATGGCCAAATAACACCTCAACACTTTTTTTTTGACTTGATCCAAGACTTAGAAAATGAACAGCCATCAAATTCTCGAATTTAAATTGAAAATCCAACTATGAAAGACTTTTTTTTTTAATGTTCTTAAATTTTTTTGGTTTGCATCTATGTGACGTTCGATCATGTTTTTGGATGCCACATGGGCGGTCATGAAACTTTACTCGTTAACTTAGTCAAAAAAGTGGTTTTTTTATTATTAAAAAAATACATGTATTTATAAGGTAGACATAGGCATGAGAGATTATATTCCAATTATGTTTTAAAAATTCTACTTTAGCATCAATGACATTGTGTCGTGCCATAGTGGGCTCTATGGGTCAAACCAAACAGCTCACAACCTCAACTGGTTTCTTAATTTTTTTGGTGGCTTACATGTTGGTTCATACACATCTCGCACACTGCATGTGAGCCCATGTTCTCAACACACCCAATTGGCATGCATGGGACCTGGGCTAAGTCTCCCCCCTTTATCTAAGAATCCCCAAGTCAACTAACCTTCTTGTATTTTATAATGAATAATGATTTTCTGACCCCCCGCCCCCCCTTTGACATATGCCCCCCACGCCCCCATCACAGAATCGTAGATCATTTGCCCCGGGATATGTAGAATCGTAAATCTTTTTCTTGTGTATCCCAAGGTAAATGATCGAAGGTTCTGTGATAGGGGCTTATGTCAGAGGGAGGCGTCAAAATATCACGACTCTTTTATTATAGTTTTGAAATTTGGTATTTAATTTATTGGAGATTTTTGGTGTAGTTGTTAGGAAGTGTAACATAAATAATGATTATGAGAGAAGAAGGTGGGGGTGGGTGATTGTGTGTAGGTGTGGGTGGTGTGACTTCTATAATTTTAATTTGGGGTTGATTTGGTACTGATCCAATCAGAATCGGATCGGACTCCTATTGGATCGGGTTATTTATTGGAACTCAATGTTAACATCCAGATCTGATCCATTAACAATCGGATCAGGTCTTGATTAGACCAAACTCGATTTTATATACAAAATCTAAATAAACTTCATACATCTCAACAAAAATATAATATAATTTATATATTTTCTAACTTATAATTGGATCAGAACCTTATCGAATCAAGACATGGTTGATCAAGATCTAATTCAATAAGATATCAGATTGAAATCTCATCAGATCGGATCCTTATCGGAATCCAAACCCAAAATTATCAAATTGAATTTCAGGTTTGGTCCGATCCATTGACAGCCCTAATTCGATGTAAGTTTCTATGGATTGGATTTTAGTTCGATGTGGGACTATCACTCACAACCATCTTGTAGGTTTGCTACTTTTAGCTAGATTGACACTTTGGCAGAAAACCAACAAGTTTTTCGCTTTAAACCTACTAGTTCTCGTAACTTGAAAAATCTACAATTTTTCAGGTCACATTTTGGTAATTAAAATGAATAGATTGTCGAGCGATTTTTTCACGTTCACGTTTTAATAATTAAAATGAACAGTTTGTCGAGATTGTAAATTCGTCAAATTCAACTCACAAAATGGTAATTTAACCAAGTACCTTGCTTATGAATAATAAAGTCTTATACTTAATTCATTTATATTTTATTTTAAATATTGCCTATTTAAAATGTTGAAAACAAGGATCAACCTCCAATGGTTCTTCAATTTGTGGTTTTTGACTCCCGACGGGTATTGGGTTAGAATTCAACTCCGGATCCGATGTTTGCTGGGGTGACACAGGCTTTACTGTGATTCTCACAATTTTGACGTGGAGATGCATATATAACAGTAGATGGTTTTTGCTCGTATCGCGAGGAAACACATCAATGGTTATGTACACATCCCACGTCAGACTTGTGAGAATCGCAGTAAACACTTTGTGTCATTGCAGCATTTTCCAACATTTTATTGTTGATAAGGGAGCGCCACCTTGAACAAAGAGACGTGCCTCAAATAATGCCACGTATTAAAAAGTGTGATTCACGTTTTGCCTTTTGAAGAATTAATAATTAATATAAATATATTAGAATATCCTCCCTGTTTACAAACTCGATGACATAACCCTTGACTTTGGTCTTCTCTCATAGGTAACCTTATTTCCAACCTGGAACAAATCTTTTTCTTTCCTCTCTCTCTCTCTCTCTCTCTCTCAAAATCTGGTATTTTTATGATCCTTCTTAAAATAAGAAAGAAAGTTAAAATTTATTATTTAATTTTAATTTTAATTAATTTAGAAATACACATGTTCCAAGACCTATATCCTATATAAAAGAATCGTGATGAATGCATACGAGTTGATGTGACAAGGTGTGAAAGTCATGCACTACGACACCTAGAATTAGGTGCAATTTGTCTCAAAGTTACCTAGGAGCATCCATGTATATTTATGTAAGTCTCACATATAAAGTCATATTAGTCTCGTGTCAAGATATATCTATTAGTTTAGTGGTATTTTTGTAATAAAAGAATATGACCGACCTCTATTTTTGACATTTCCTTCTGAAAATCTAGAAAATCTTCGACCTACATCCATATTGACTTTGAATCCTCACCCAAACTACGTGACGTCCCGTGTGTAGTAGATTACTAATTGTTAGTAATATATCTTATTTGTTTTTGTAATGTGTTATTTCGTGTAATTACATACTATATTAATAAAATTGCATTCAGACTTTATCTCATATTGTTTCCGTTCTTTTGTATTGCTAACTACGTTTTGTGTGTGTGAGCTATTTTGACAGATTTACTTGCATACTATCATTGTAAACGTCGCACGACCTCGTTTCGAAAGAATACAACCGTGACACAATGATATAGAGTCATAAATCTTTTTCAACGGGACACGTAAGAAAAACGATGTGCGATTATGTACCTTTGCCACGTTAGCTGCTTACCCAACCACCTCCTACAACGTGTGCATACATTATTACTCTAAATAAAATCTCATTCCAATTCTTATCAGGCAGATAAGGTATTATAAAAAAAATATATAAGGGGTTAATTGGATATTGTATTTTCTTGGTGACACATTCATAAATATCTTCAAAATAATTCAGCTACTGTGGGTTGGCCTTATTAATTCGTGGGGTGATTTTATAAATACCCCTCCTTTACTTCTGCAAAAACCAAACCGTGTTTCTCTGTCACCACAGTCCATCTCCATCTCCATCTCCATCTCCATCTGAACTCTTCGAAGGAAAAAAAAAAACCAATATGGCAGGTTACCCACCACAAGGACCACCACAAGGATACGGCTACGGTGCGCCACCAGTGGCGCAACCATACAACCCATCAGCGTACGGTGCGCCACCACAACAACAACAACAACAACCACCATACGGACAAGCCCCTCCACCTGGTGGTTCTCCCTATGGTGCGGTATCGGCACCTTACGCACCATCATCACACTCCTCTGCACCAGGAGAGAAACCCCAAAAACACAAATACGAAACCGGTTCAAACCCACAACATGGACAGGGAGGTTATCCTACTGCCGGTTCAGCACCGTATGGGAGTCCATTTGCTTCTTTGGTTCCTTCAGCGTTCCCACCAGGGACGGATCCGAGTATTGTGGCTTGTTTTCAGATCGCGGATCAAGATGGGAGCGGCTTTATAGATGATAAAGAGTTGCAGAGGGCTTTATCTTCTTATAATCAGAGTTTTAGTCTCAGAACTGTTCATCTTCTCATGTACCACTTCACCAATTCCAACACCAGAAAGATCGGTAATTTTTTTTTCTTTTTTTTTAAGCCCTATTTAGATTTTTTGGGGAAGATTAAAGTGCGCATGTTAGCATAGGCTAACGTGCTCTTGATCTTGCTTCTTCTTTTTTAGGGTTTGGGTATTTGGTTGGTGTGCACGTTAGCGAAATATGCAGAGATAGTCTAATTTGCACTGGTTGTTACGATACCGAAATTAGAACTGAAGATACGCATAAGGAATTTACGTTAGGGCGGTGGAAGGGGAAATGAGGTGTGTACGTTAGCGGAATATGTAGCGATAGTCTAATTTGCGCTGGTGATAACGATACCAAAATTAGTGCTGAAGAGGCGCTCAATGAATTCCAGTGGTAGTCTTAATTAAGGGGTGAGTCTAACGTGAGCCGCACGATCTTATGGGATTAGGAAAGTTAGGAAACTCTCAGGCGCATGTTAGCAACTCCCAGTCCTGTCTGGTGATCATTTACCGCTTTTATATTTTGTCAGAGTTGTGCACATCATGGGTTGGCAATCTCACACGAAGTTAGTGGGTTTGGGTCAAGTCTGATTGGGTTTGGGTCATAATAGTGTTAACCCGTCTAACATGATTATTAAATGGGTTGGATGGGTTCTGGTCGCCAACCCGCCTAACCCGTTTAATTATTCTGTCGTTAACGTGTAATTTTAAATATATTAACAATTACTTAAGAATTTATAAATTAATAATTTTTTTTCCTAAAATTTTCTAGAATTTTTCATAATTTTTTTTAAATCAAATTCTATAAGATATAATAAATGGAGTTTTAAGATATTTTTAAATTAATAAATGATTAAGCTTTAGTTTGGGAAAGAAAAAACACATTTCCTAATAAGTTATTTATTTATATGTATATTTTTTTCCTCCATTCTTTTCATTAAAATCTAGAGGTATGTAGTGTTTGATTTCTAATATTGACAAAATGTATGAGGCAAAATGACCCTTAGTAAGATTTAAGATCTTACCAAGTAAGACTAGTATATCTAATGTGATAATGAAATACGCTTTACTTAGCCAATAATAATAATAAATAATAATAATAATATTGAAAAACACTTTCCTTATGTTTTCTGACCACATCACCTTATGGCATCTAAAACATGATTTGATGCCATATGGTTGTACAGGAAAATATTCTACGAATTTTGGAAATTTTTTTCAAAAGAAAGTTATTTTTCACCATTGAACTTAGTTTACGGTTGTGTGATTTTATTTTTAATAATGATATTTTATTTTTGGTGGTGGAAATGAAACTTATTTTTTTCAATAAAGATTAGAATTTTATTACATAGGTTATATATGGGTTTGGTCAGGTATACCTATTTATAAATGGGCTGGGTTTGGGTTTGGTAAATTTTCAAAATACCCCTACCTCAACCCGACCCATTGCCACCCCTAATCATGGGGACATTTCTGTCGCAGAAGTGAGTAGGAACCACAGATATTTTATCCTATTTTTTATGTTTGACGAAAATGGATAATTCATTCAATAATGATTGATGGATAGTCTAGTACTCTAGTCAACTTTCCATCCCTTATAACTGCGTTGCTTTTATTTCTTACAACTTTATGATCAAATTATACTAAATGACCTCATTTTGCACTTACCTGACATGGAGGTGTGTACGAATCATAGATCTTTTGCATTGAGATACATGTGAAAAGCATCTATGTTTCTGTGCGCACCTCCACGTCAGGAAAGTGTGAAATGAGGTGAAAAGAATTTTATTGTATAATGTAGGACTGCCAATGGATCGGGTCTGAATTAGATTTGACGGGTTTTTTATTGGATCTCCATATTAGATCCAAATCTGATTTGATAACAATTGGATTGTTTAGATCAAATCCAATTTTTTGATATACAAAAGTACAAATAAACTTCTTATATTTAAGCAAAATATATAATATAATTTACATACTTTAAAAAAATTATTATAATGTAATTTGCATGCATTGGACCTATTCTATTGGATTGGATCATGGTTGATCCACAAATGATCTGGCAGTCCTAATTTATTCCATTATTTGGTATTAGTAGATGGATCACAAAAATTAGAATTTATGCAAGATTAAATTTCTTATATTTTTTACTTTGAAAAAATTATTTTAAAATTTTTAGATAGATGATCTAATTCTATAACACGTGTTACCCTTTAATATATTGTAAGGGCTTTTTGGTAATTTAAAAGAAAATATTATCTATAGTGATTTTGAGTATAATATAAGAGGATATTTTGTAATTTTAGTAAATTAACTTATGTGGTTATAGGAATCTAGGGATTGTAATTTTAGTCATTTAGGCAAAAATCACCCTTCACCACTCTCTGACTTATTTAAAAAGTCGTGATTAAATCATAATTTTTACATTCACCGATTTAATCACTACTTTTTCAATAAGACACAATATTTTGTAAATTTTATGATTAAATCACGAACTTCATGATTAGATCATGATCTTTACGATTAAATCAGATTATTTATTTTTTAAATGACTTTGATGCACTAATAAGAGGATATGACCTTGATGAAGATGATTGTAACCATTTTACCGATAAAGCCAGGGGCGGAGCTAGTAAGGAGCTGGTGGGGGCAATTGCCCCCAGAGAACTTTGAGACACCCCTATATTTTCAACTAATTACACGCCCCATTTGTCCCCACTCCCTCACCTCTCTCCCCATTTGCCCCCACACACTCACCTCCCTCTAATTTTTGTTGATGACATTGCCTCTTGACCGGGCCTTCTCATATACTAATTGGAAATGACCTAAACAACCTTTTCTTCAACTTCTAACCAATAACCTCTGAATTTCTCCCTAAAACCATTCATCTTCAAGTTCTTCAACTATACAACTAACCATAGTTTGCCCCACTATAAGAAAATCCTGGCTCCCCCCCTCCCCCGGATAAAGCATAATATAATGATGATGAGGCAAATAAGGATGACATTGATTTTGATAGGTATAATATAAACCTTGAATATGTTTTAGAACTATACTCAATATAGTGTTTAGTGAGTTATTATTGTAAGTTAATATGAGGTTGATGATATAATGTGATAACACCACCTGTTAGAAATAATTACATAACCCTAAACCCTAGCTCGATTTTTTCCTGATCTATATCTATTTTTTTTCCGATTTTTTTTTTTCCATGTCGACTTATTCTCGAACCCTGACTTGGTGACTATGTGGTAATTATAAATGTGGGGCATTTGTGGTCTTTTGAATTTTGTTCTCGAACACTTCTTAGAGCAACTCCAACGCAATACCCATACCTCTATCAATGCCCTCCCAACTGTTGTTTTGGGTAGTGGAGTCCAAAAATAGTGTCTCCAACCCAAGACCCATCCCTCAGCATTTTTTGGGTCTTGATATTTTCAATGCCAAAAAAAGATACTCTCACTTGGTTACCCATCCTTTTTGGAGGGAAAAAAATTCAGGCAGTTATGTGGAAAATAAGTCAATTTCAGAAAATTTTAGATCTGAATTGAATTAAAAAATTATTAAACTATTTATAGGTAGCACAGTTGGAGTGCATGTCATACTATGACCAGATGATCCAACCATTGAGTTTTTGTTCCTTTTAGTTTTATGTTTTGATTTTATGATTTTGGCTAAAAGATATTCTAATTTCCCCATATTTGGTCTTCATCTTGTAATTTCAGAAAAAAATATTTTCAATGTGAAAATATTTTGAGAAAACTACATGCTGCAAATCAAATAAAGCATTAAAAATGTTTCTCTTTCCAAGTAAAATGTTGTTTGTTACTAATTTACTTTATTTTATTTTTTTTCTTTTAATTACAAAAAACCACAGGACCCAAGGAGTTCACTTCATTATTTTACAGTCTGCAGAATTGGAGGGTACGTCCAAGAATTATTGACTTGTGTTCTTACATAATTTTTTTTGTTCGTGGTCGGGATTTATGATTATAATATCTTGCAGTCAATATTTGAGAGGTTCGATAGGGATCGGAGTGGGAAAATTGACTCCTTGGAATTGCGAGAAGCACTTATGAGCCTTGGATTTGCCGTCTCTCCAGTTATCTTGGATTTGCTTGTCTCCAAATTTGATAAAACCGGTGGTAAAAGCAAGGCCATTGAATATGATAACTTCATCGAGTATGTTTCAATTTCCAATCTTACATTTTCATTTCGGAAAGTAATATTGGCAGTGCACATCATCAGCATTTCTCAGATATTTAAGACATTCTAATACTAATTCCAACAAACACTACAATCGAATGATAATACTCACTAACATGGTTTAAAATATTGTAATGTATCGACTGATACATATCAGTATCGGTAGAAACCGATATGAAACATTGAATGTATTGGTTTGTATCAATTGATATCCTATTGATTTTTTCATTAACAAAAACATTCAATCAATACGATATTTTAAACCTTGCTCACAATCATAGGAAAAATGAACAATTTATGTAGAAAATAAAAAGTATATATAAATAGGGTAGCGTTCAGGGACAACCCTAGGGAGAAAAAATTTGTCTTATATGGCTTAAAAGTTTTGGATTGGGCTTTTTTTTTCTTTTCTTTTGTGAGGATGATCTCTATGGTGTGAGGAGATCATTCTCACAAAAAATCAGCCCAATCCGAAACTTCTAACCCCTTCAAAAGTGGTTTACAAACTAACGGTATAAAGTCGACTGTCCACAATTTAAAACCACTTTTGATGAAGTTAAAATTTTCAAATTGTGCGGGTTTTTTGTGAGGATGATCTCCTCACCATAGAGATCGTCCTCACAAAAAATTAGCTAAATCCAAAACTTTTAAGTCATATAGGAAAAATTTTGTCTCGCAACGTTGTCTCCCAGCATTGTTCCTTGAACAGGACCTAAATAAATAAATAAATATATATATATATATATATATTTGAGAATTTCATTGAGGGTTGGATACTGAACGGTGTCCCATTCCTATAATAAAGGTAAGGTGTCTACATGGTATGTTTTTGTTGGAGTTTAAAACACCTAGGTCTCTTAACCAAGCTGTGCACGCTGCCCAATGTGTTTAAACTCTAATAAAACATGTCACATAGACACCTAACGTTGTTATAGGAAGTAGGAACGTGACAACGTTCTGGATCACGACTCTTTCATTGATGGTACATTAGGCATTTAATGTCAGGCTAGTTTTGCTATTCCATCATTTATTTTTATTTTTTGGTTCTATACTTATTTTGTTTTTTGTTCTTGGTCATGTAGATGCTGCCTCACAGTTAAGGTAATTATTATTCTTTTAGGTTTCACTTCAATTTTAATAGCTTAATTTACATTTTATTTACTTTTTTTTTATATATACATAATTCGTGTAGGGACTCACTGAAAAATTCAAGGAGAAGGATACCATGTACTCTGGATCGGCAACTTTCACTTACGAGACTTTCATGTTGACCGTCTTGCCCTTCCTTATTGCATAGGATCTAAAAAGTGTGATACACTTTGTTGCACCCTTTTATGTTTGATCATGATCATTTTTCTTTAGGACGGACTCTATGTTTGTTAGATAACTTGTGCTTGATGTACTTTAGGGGTTTTTATTTGTGTTTCTTCACCTTAGCATAACAAATATGTTTAATAATATTTTGTTACATCAATGTAACTATGGTCACTGTACCCCTCTGAGTTATGTATGGTTCTTTTTAAGTGGAATGAGATCACATTAGTGTGTTTTTTTTTCTAAATTTATCAATCACTTTGGAGTTTAGAGAGCTTCAAATGTTTCTAGGATTCCAATGCCCCTTTAACAAGAACATTAACAGAGATTTGTGTTTAATTTGTACATTGGCAGATTATTTTGAATTTCTTTTAGATTTGTTTCTTTGATTTTAGGTGGATGTCCCATGGAAGGTTGCTGTTCGAGCTGAATCCTTTTTTTCGAAATGATTTCAGGTACAATCCCCTTTTCATCTTATTGTAAAGAAGAGCATATAAAAATGTTTTCTATATGTGATCCTTGATGGGTTTGTTTTCTTTTCTTTCTTTTTCTTTTTCCAAGGACTTTGTTTTAAGGTGGGGAGTCTTTGTGCTTCTCATATATATATGGGGAGCACTTGAAGGCCTTAAAGAGGGCCTAACAATTTTCAATATATGATTTAGAAGTTTCGGAATGAGCTGATTTTTTTTTTTTTTTTTTTTTGTGAGGATTAACTCTATAGTGAGGAAATCACTCTCACAAAAAATCAGTCCAATCTGAAACTTCTAACCCAAGTTTACAAGTTGAAGCACTGTCAATTATTTGTAAACTGTTTTCCATGGGATTGTTAGAAGTTTCAAAATGGGTCGAGGTTTTTTAGGATGATGTTCTCACCATCAATCATCCTCACGAAAAATCAATCCATTCTGAAATTTCTAAACCATATATTGAAAAAAGATTGGCTCTCTTTAGGACAAGTGTTCGGATGCCCTAAAGAGAGCCAAACATTTTCAAAATAGGTGAAGAGATCATCCTCACAAAAATCAGTTCATTCCGAAACTTCTAACCCTAATTTACAAGTTGAAGAATCGTGGAGCGTTTGATTTTTGTAAATCACTTTTGATGGGGTTAAGAGTATAGCAATGGAGATCATCCTCACAAAAAATCAGTCTAGTCCAAAACTTCTAACCCATACATTGGCACAATGTTTGGCTCTATTTAGGGCCTCCGAACACCACCCTATATATACTGGTGAATCCCATGCCTATGCCACAGGATCATTTCATGCATATGTAAGGTTGGCCCCCTCGATTGTCTTTTGTCTATTGTACCATACAACCAAACCGAAGAGCGGGGAATGATCGATTTTCATTTTAAACATTTGGGCAATTATAGTGTTTTCTAGGGAAGGTGATTCACATTCAGAGTTGGTCGTGGAATTTGTCGGATAGATGTGAAATTCATATCAAAGACAACATTGGTTATTTGAGCCTTGAAAGCCAATTGATATCTCTATAAAGTTATTTTTTTTCTTCCCTAGTTCAAATTATTTTGCTACAATAGGTGATATATATCTAAGAAACAATCAAAACATGATATAAGAAAGGTAATATGAGGTGAGCCTTAATTTTTATGTGAATGTGAAGCTAAGCAGAACCTCCATTTGTTGTCCTTGGAGTGTACATCCATACTGTTCTTCCTTTTGGCTGTTGAAGAGGCCTTGCATTTATTTCACAATGCTGAAAGATCAAACCAAACCAAAGCAAAATTGATTAGTTCAACCAAGTAAAATATATGTTTGTGCCAGACCCTATTATGCCCGATTAATGCTGACCATCTGATTTAATCAGCTACTTTTAGATGGTTGAAAATAAACTAATCTGATGGTCATGGTAGCACATCAATTGTAAGAAAAAAATTAAAATTTAAAAAAAAAAAAAATCCCAATTCGGTCAGATACATACATCATGAACAGCATCTCTTAATGCTCTCACTTGCTCCTTTGAAGCTGTCCTTACCTAACAGAGGAAAGCAACTTTAAAGTACATATATTGGAATAATGGGTAACAAGAGAGAGAGAGAGAGAGAGAGAGAGAGAGAGACCTTCTTGATAATGGTCCATATAACACCTTCTGTGCATGGTGGGACAGTAAGAGAGCCTATATATCTGTAGTACTTTCTGCTACCAAACTTAATATTTCCAGGATTAAGGACTCCCACATCTATCTCTTCTGCTCCAATTTCATTTATGTTGGGTATTATCTACAAACAAAATACATTTACTGTTGGTTATATACATTTTAATTTTAATAAAATCAAGTATAAATAGTTTTATATTTTATTATTACTATTTTTTTCTCTTTCTACTTTTTATTAAAAACAAAAATGATGAATATGCACACGGTTTTGATATCTGACTGATGTGACAGGGGCAGTGTATCCCAATAAAAAAAGATTTATGGTTCTGTGCCCCTTGTCACGTCAGTTGACTATCCAACCGTGTGCATTCATCACAACTCTTTTATTAATGGTAAAGTACAATGTGTACTCTTGGAGAGAAGTTTTTTTTTTTTTTTTTTTCCTCGGGAGGGAAATTTTACACCGAGTCAACTCAATAACACACACATGTGCACGCCAAGTCAACACAAGGGGGAAAATTCTACATCGAGTCAACTCAATAACAAATACACAC
Source organism: Akebia trifoliata (assembly GCF_017979445.1). Lineage (NCBI taxonomy): Eukaryota > Viridiplantae > Streptophyta > Magnoliopsida > Ranunculales > Lardizabalaceae > Akebia > Akebia trifoliata. The sequence goes on along the minus strand of NC_141389.1, from coordinate 3,569,502 downwards.
ACCAAGTCGAGTCGGTGAGGTGTCTTTGATAAAATTCTATCCTTTTATTATTAATAATTATTATTTTTACCATTTGGTCTTACATAATTGTTGTTAACGTATCATTAATGTTAATTAAGGTATTAAAAATCAACTACTCGTTTGACCTTAGGGGAAAGTGTTTCTCTGACGAATATCTAAGTCTATTATACTTTCTGTGTTGTAAAAAAAATTCTCGCTTAATGCCTTTTGTTTTCATCTTTGATTATCATTGGTTGTTCAATTCCTATCTAAGGTGAAATAGACAAAAGATTTATTAGTTGACATTGGGCCGCTGTATCATGGGGGACGACGTGTCATATTCTGCTTGCACTACTCCAATTTTACAGAAGTTCGAAATATCTTTAAAGAAAACGACTGAGTCTGTGCCTTGGTTCAATTCAACTATTTGCACATCGTAAGTCAGATTACAATATTGTATTATTCTCAATTTCTAAGATTGTAGAACAGGTAACATCGATAGTAATTAGATTTATTTCTACTAATATTTCATCTGCAAAATAACATATATTTTTTTTTTAAGTACTTGGATTAATTCCAAAGAATTAGGTTAGTGGGTGTATATAACTTGGTATAATATGTTTACACATATGTATGTATGTATGTATCAGGGTGCAACTTGATTCGATTTGAGGTCAAATTGGAACCAAACTGACATAGGTCAATTCCACTAAATAAGAACTAGAACCGAACCAATTTTAATTAGAACCAAACCAACCAAAATCGAATTAAAGTTGTTTTGATTCGATTCGATTCTACGGATTGTTAATATTCTATAAATTGTAAGTAATATTTTTTAATGAAAAAACAAACATAAAATTTCATAAATAAATCACAAATCTATTCATAAAAAGTTTTTAGTTTATTCATAAAAGATCACTAATCTATCTCCTTACTCCTAACATATTTCATAATAATTATTATATACATATATATTTATTTATTGCATCGGGATTCGGTTTGGGTTTGATTCGGTTCTGTACAAGTTTGATCCGAGAATTGAATCAAATTAATCGATTCTTCATTTTCATAATATGGAACCGAATTACAACTTATTCCAAACTGAACCAAACCACTCCAAAACTATCGATTTGATCCGATTTGAATCTCGATTTGAACCGGAGCAAGTTGCAACCCTAATATGTATGTAAGTTCATGCTAGAAAAGTTGGGAAAAAAAAAAGAAGTAAAACTACCTTTGTAAGGAAAGGATCTGGTCTGCCATATTTGTAGGTAATTCCAACAACAGCTATCTTTCCATGATAGCTTTCATGAACCATGTGAAGCTCCAACTCATGCCTGCATGATTAAATATACAAATCAATCAATCAATCAATCAAAATGACTAAACTATCAAAAGTAGCAAGGAATCAATGAAGAAAAAATTAGAGGAAATTTCTAAAACAGTGATTTATTTTCTAGAAATTATTGAGTCAGACAAGTTTTTTCAATATTTACTAAATTGACCACATACCCACTTTCATAATTTTTGAGAGTATTTTAAAAACACCCCCTGTAAAATTGATGATATTAAGTTTACACCCTTAACCGTAAGTCATTGTTACTGGTAATATTTTGATTTTTTTTCCTTTTCAAAATGCTCTTTAAATACTTCAATTACTAAATCAAAAGTTGGAAAATATCAAATTTTCACGGTTATAAATCATGAAGAAAAAATAATGTTGACTTTCAGTCAAGGGGGGTAAATCTATTCTTACATTTTGTAAGGGATAAGCCTAATATCACCAATTGTATAGGGGATGTTTCTAAAATACCTTCTTTTTTTTAAAAAATTGGTTACCTTACAATGTGATTAATTTACCTTTACACCCTTGAGTTGAGTGCAGGTTAACATGAAGATTAAATTAATAAATAGCATATGTGACTATACATACAACTGTTTTTGTAAAAAAGATAATTACAAAATTGGGTATTTGGCTGTTTTCATAAATAAATAAATATATGACTGATTTAGTAATTTTTGCAAAATATTTGGCCATTTTTTATTAGTAAAATGCATTTTACACATACCTTGATCCATTGAAGGTGTGCTCAGAGGGAGAGTGCCAATGACTCTGTTTTAGGCTATAATCAGTACCATTTATGTTAATAGTTCCAGCATCTCCTTTCCATTTCACCTGATCAATAAACACACATTTCCACTAAATAATTTAGAAAAATTTATATTTATTAATATTTTAAAAAAATGAATATTTTATTTATTGAATATAACATTAAATAGAATTATCCCGACTAACTTAGTTGGTAAAGTCTTTAAGTGATGATATCATAGATCTAAGTTCAAATCTCCTTACCATGAAGTTTCTGAACACATTAAAAACAGATTTACCGATCTAAATTACACTTTGATCCCTGTAGTTTGGAGTAATTTCATGTTGATCCCCTAACATTTTGATAATTGCACTTACCTCCCCTTTACTAACGGTGTTAAAATTCATATGTTATTACTTTTTTACCCTCTCATTCTTTCATTTTTATTACAAAAATAACAAATAAAAATAAAATCTCAAAACCATAATTAAAATGCCCATTCACTCTTACACATGAATCCTTTTTTTTTCACAAGGATATTTTTTTTCAAAAAAAATAATATTTTAAAAAAGGTAAAATGATCTTTTTATAAAAAATAAAAATCATTTTTTAACAGTTTGAGATAACTATTAGGGAGGTAAGTGCAATTGTCAAATCACAAGGGGTGAAAGTATAATTTATCCAAAATAAATTGAACCGTGATAAATCCACACCGCAAAACATACACAGTTGACATGGCAAGGGCACAAAACCATAGATCTTTTTCTTCGGGATACACAAGGACAAGATCAACGGTTCTATGCCCTTGTCACGTACTGACTGCGTATGTTTTGTCACGTGCATTTATTATTAATCAAATAAATTTATAAAACTATGATTAATTCATAAAGTTCGTGATTTTTTTTTTCAAAATTTTAAAAATTATTTCAATTGAAAGAGACGCGAATTAATCAAATCAAGACCTTTATTGAAAAAAAAAAACTATAGAGAACTTGTGACTATGATGAGTAATAATTACTTACCATGATATCATGTCCCCTATTTTTCACTGTAGCAGGAGATAGTTTGTAGTCCCTTTTTAATTTTCCCATGTTGGGCATAACTTGCACTCCATGGTGGAGAATATCAATAGGAGACTGCATATCTCCATTCTCACAAACTTTCCAATATGGATTTATCTCACCCCATTTATCTGGTCCATTGTTTCTCCCTCTCAAATAAACAAATTCATGCTCATCTTCTGTTCTTCTGTTTTTTTTTTTTTTTTGAAAAAAATTCAGACATTCATGGAGGACCCATTTCAGTAATTAAAAATAAAGTAAAATAGATGTCAATAACATTAAAGAAACATTCATGAAGACCCATTTCAATCATTGAAAATAGGGTATTTTAGAAATACCACCCTGTTAAATTGGTGATATTGTTTTTTTTTTTTTGGGTTATTTTCAGACATTCATGAAAGACCCATTTTAGTAACTAAAAATAAAGAAAAATAGATGTCAATAACACTAAAGAAACATTTATGAAGATCCATTTCAATCATTAAAAATAGGGTATTTTAGAAATAGTACCCTGTTAAATTGGTGATATCAGCTTTTTTTTTTTTTTTTTTTTTTTTTGACATTCATGAAGGACCCATTTTAGTAATTAAAAATAAAGTAAAATAGATGTCAATAACATTAAAGAAGCATTTATGAAGATCCATTTCAATCATTAAAAATTAGGTATTTTAGAAATACCCCCCTGTTAAATTGGTGATATTAGTTTTTTTTTTTTTTTTTGGTTATTTTCAGACATTCATGAAGAGCCCATTTCAATAATTAAAAATAAAATAAATGTAAACTACATCAAAGAAACATTCATGAAGACCCATTTCAATAATTAAAAATAGGATGTTTTAGAAATACCACCTTGTTAAATTGGTGATATTAGGTTTACCCCTTTGACTGAAAGTCAATGTTGCTTTTTCTTGATGATTTACCCATGAAAGATTTTTTTTTTTTTTTCCAAAATTTAATAATTTAAATAATTGAAGAGCATTTAAAAAAAATTACCATTAAATTATCAAGAAAACGCAAACCTAATCTTCCATTTTGCAAGGGTATAAATCTAATATCACCAATTTAACAGGGGGGTATTTTAAAATACCCTAAAAATAAAATAAAAACCCATAAAGAACTAAAAAATTACACAAATGGGTACTCATCTGATTATTATTTGATATAAAATGGATTAGCCCACAGGGCCAAAAACCAGTTGGACATGGTTTAGATCAAGATACCAAGCTCAGATACAATCACTAAAGAGGAAATAGATCAAGATTTGAACAAATAAAATCTAGATAAAACATGAAAATTTTCATTTTTTTTTTGTTTCTCTTAAGATATGAATGAAGATGGGCAAACCATTTATGTAAGAACAAACAGAAAATGATGGGGTATAATAGATGAGCAAAAGATGATTCAAATAAAATGAAACCCATCTCAAAAAATTAAAAAAATTTAATGGGTAGAAAGAAAAAAAAAAAATTGGTTGAAAGTAGCCAAGGATTTTACCAAAAATGGTAGAAAAATAAATGTTAACATATGATGTTATAGTAAGAGGAGATTACCAAAATGAGATTGAGAAGATTTGCAGAGTGGAAGTAGAGATGATAGAGAGAAAATGGTGAGGAAGAGAAGGAAAAAAAGATTGGTGTTGGTGTTGTTGGACATTGTGGTGTTGTTTCTGATTTTCTGATCTCTGCTGGCTGGCTTTAAGTAAGCAGAAGACCAATAGTAGAACTGTGGA